>NW_023416308.1:111492284-111808622 GCF_014176215.1 Rousettus aegyptiacus
CTGACCACAGCACTGACTGTCTCTTCCTGTGTGTTCTCTGTGTCCTATTGCTCTTCCAATGTAATCAACCAGTTTTACTGTGATAACATCCCTTTGTTGGCATTGTCCTGTTCTGATACTTACATTCCAGAAACAGCTGTGTTTGCCTTTTCGGGGACCAATTTGTTTTTCTCTATGATTATTGTTCTAATATCCTACTGCAATATCATCCTTGCCATTTGGAGGATATGTTCCTCAGAAGGGCGACGAAAAGCCTTTTCCACCTGTACGTCTCATGTCACAGCTGCCACTGTGTTCTCCAAGACTCTTCTCTTCATGTATTTGCAACCGGAGACCAACCACTCATTAGATACAGATAAAATGAACTCAGTCTTCTACATGCTAGTGATACCAATGCTAATCCCCTCATTTACAGCCTAATGAACAGGATATGAAGGATGCATTGAAGAGATTCCTAGATAACCCAAGTTAATCGATCGAAATAATGTCAGTTTAAAACTACAGCTATCGACATTTAAAGATTTCCATTTGCTCCCGAAAATTCTGCTATTAAGTGAAGAGTCAATAAATAGTTGAAAATCCCTTTAATTTCAATGGGAAAAATCTTCATCCTATTTATTCCAACCTCAAATACTCAATATTCACTTTAGAAAGATGCATTAGTTGACCAAAGAAAACCCTCTTAATAAGTATTAAATAATAATTTGAAGATATAGATTAAAATCAAAGGTAAGATTTGAAGAGTTTTTATCATTTCTAAACAGAGAAGACCTGATTGGTGGTGGGAAAGGTATGTGAGACTCTTTTTTCTGAAAGCGATCAAGACTAAGTTCGTCTACTTTGCCACAGATATCTTTTGTTCAACTCGTAAAAGTACTGTTTTTTTGTTTGTTTGTTTGTTATTTTTTTTTTGCAGCATTTATCTATCAATTTTGGACTCATTTTATCCATCAGTTTTAGGCCCATTAATTTTATCTTGTGCTAAAAACAAACTTATATAATAAAAATAAGCCTGTAGGTGAAAGTAAAAATGAAGTTAAAAAGCTTACGTATACATGGAAATAACACATGTGGCAAAACAGACTGAAAAGCGTATCTAAAGGGAGATTCTACTTTCCTCACTTGGTGCACGTAAACAAAGCAAAATGTTGATGTTCAACAAAAGATGGCCTAAAAATAAACTTTTTCCTGTCATACTTTCATACTAAAAACTATTGTGTAGAATTAATTTCCTTTGTTATGAAATCACTTAGAATTTTTGTTCAGTGTGTTTTGGAGTAAAATGTTATTAGACCAACAAATATGTAATTGTCTTGAAAGTGACAACGATTCTCAATGACGCTCAAAACCTTCAACAAAAAAAAAACAAAAAATAAGTTAGCAGTCATTGTGTGCCATACCTCTGTCTGTACATGTAAAACACTGCTAACATACAATGGAGTGAGGAAGAGGGGATGTGACATGGGAAGTAAAGATAACAGAGATCAACACAATTCATTTCAATTCATTTTTCATTTCAAAGGTAAAATTGAAATTTTTTAAGGTCAAAGTTAAAACTACCTCAGCCACAAAGGTAAAGGTCTATCTCCATGGAAATGAAAAAGCCCTTTCAGAGAAATCATTCGAAAATGAAGTAAATTCACTGCAGACATGGATGGAAGGAGGTCAAACAGCATCATCAGACCTCCTTACTCTTAGAGTAACTTCACGACCATGCTGCAAAAGAACTTCCCACATGCCCTTCTCAAATATTCCCCCAACCTTAAACCATCATGCTGGCTCCTATCTCTTACTCCATCTTGGCTCTCCTTCTTTTTCTTTCTGTATTTCAGTTAAAGGCTATAAAAAATGTTCTTCCATTCTAATAAGCACAGCTATTCCTTTATGAAACTTGAGATGCTTCCATCAATGATGGCCCTGCTTCTCACCTTCTATTCCAAGCTTCTATATAGGATTGCTTTTGACTCTTTCATACTTGGAAAATATTTTTATAAACAACAACCATTATCTGGGTTGGAGCAATTTTGTTGACAAAAACATCTGTGATAACAAATTCTTTACTTCATCTCACAAAATGAACATGCATTGTTGGTTAACTAACTTACCAAACTGAATATTAAAGTATATAATATATAACTAAATATCGAAATATATACTTCTTATAAAGTGTCTCTAACAACTAAAGCAGTTTGAGCTATAATGGTCAGAAAAGGTTACTAACAATTTTTAAAACACGCTTTATAAAATGTACATGACAAAGATCCAGAAGAAGATCATAAAAACTGATTGAGACATGAAGTCATGAAAGCATATTATTAATAAGTCTAGCCACGTGCCCAGGAAGAAAAATAAAGAGGTCTGGTGGTCAGCCAACTCGTCTCTGCTACTGGTTGACGTCAGTTTTTTGTGTCACTTCAGTAACTACTTCATCAGCAGTATCCAAACTGTCATTCTTAACATTGTTATGGACATTCAAATATTAGAATTATGTGTTTATTCACCTGGTATAATTTTTAAACTTATTTCTTGACATGCATTGTACTTACTGCATCTTTCTCTTTCAAATCCAGGTAAGTATAGATTTTTGTTAAAAATAATGTAGTAAGACAATAAGACAATATTCACTCTATAAAGTTAAATCTGATTTAATTATTTCTTGTGATTTCTTATATGTGCAAGCAATATATATTTATAAGTTAGATGTCAAGAGAATACAATTCTCGTATATTGATGGTAGAATGTATATTGATAAAAGAAGTGTTATATAGGTTTATCTACCCTTATTTAAATAAATTAAATATGCTCATTTTACTCAAATCAGTGACCCTCTCCAGGAGATATTTCACAGATATGTTCATTCAAGGGTCAGTGGGGACCACACACTCAAAGTTGTTAACTGTGGTGATACATAGAGATGTTAAGAGTTGGTAAGTTAATTCCTATTACTATGGAAACAAACATATATTAAATGGGAATAGACCCAGATTAGAGAGTAATTTTATTAAACGGAAGTAAGCAAAATACTGGTGTGTATTGGTGTGTATGAATATACTTCAAAAACATTTACTTGAATGAAAATATTTAGGTATCAAAATGAGATTTATAACACCATAGGTATGTACATTAAAACATACATTATATTTACTTTATAAGCCTGATTTCTTGTTAAAAGATATATATCAACTTCCCCAATGTGGAGATGGGAAATTGAAGTGAAAATATAAAATAAAGACTGAAGCTGATTATGGTTATATAATGAGGGTATCATTAACCTAATTTAGTTCCTTCTGTTAATAAAACATGAGTAACACACATATACTTAATTTTTATTCCTTCTGGATTTTTAAAATACTATAGGACATGTTTAAAATGCTGACTGTAAATGAATTTATGGGTAACTAAAACACATATCTATAAAAAATATACTTACATACATATATTTTAGTGAGGCTTTAAAAAATAAATAACAAAGAAATGAGATAAATTATATGTAAAAAAAAAAAAAACCTTTGTTAATAGGAAAATCAAATTACCTTAAATAATTAACCAAGACTCTGGCATAATTTCCTTTTCTCCAATGCTTTGGGAATAAGCAAGAACAGCAGTTAAGCTCCCAAGGGAGAGTGTCAAAGGAGAGAAACAATCATAAGGCCTTCTGACTGCACTCAAGTTATTCAACATTTTGTGGAACACAAAGCCATACCTCCTTTCAGGTGAGTAGATGCCACTGCTCACCTGATCACTAGACTAGTTGCAGTGACCATTTTTGATGCCTGTCTTCAATTTAAATTTGAGAAATGAGAATAATCATCAATGTCAGACTCAGTAAATTATAAAACACGTAATAATAATAATTTTGTGCCAATATTTTCTAGTAATGTGCCTTTCCACAATTATTTAGTTCCTTGAGGGTCGTAAGCTTCCTAATTTCTACTTGTTATGATTTCGATATTTATATGAGGACTCTAAATCATAAACCTTCTGAGGTAGGTATGAGCAGTTTTGGAAAGCTCCACCTAAAATGTCATCTAAGCAAAATGCTGATGGTCCTCACAAAGTTAACGAATGCTCCATGAGTACTTGTGCCTCAAATACTAAGAGATATCTGATAACACCTCCAATTAATTATTCAGTAATATGATATATTCACTATCTCTTATGAACATGCAGAGTTTCATTTGTGCTATAGGCATTCATGAACTTGTTTTACTAATACCTTATAAAAGACTGGAATTTACACCATTCCCTCAAGAGCAAACCCTGAGGTGAGGACTTGGGTATATTATGTGTATTTGGTAGGTTATTTCAGGAAACGAAAATGAGGAAATAAGGAAATAAGGACTGGGAAGGGAGGAAGCCAATGAAGTGTGAAGAGAGTGTGGATTACTGCTGTAGCAGCTAAGGTTTTATCACTTGAGGTGCTGTGAAGTATCCTTCAGGGATCTTCTAGAAGGCTAGGAAAGCTTGGGTATTCATCCATTGATCTATGTCCTTATCAGTGGAGCATTGCTCCTTGACACGGTAAATCTGAGGCACTTCTAGCCTGCCTTGCACATGGACTGAGCCAAAGCTCTCAAGACAGTTTGTAAAACAAGTAAACCACTTGAAACCTATACAATTTTATTAACCAATGTCACCAGTAAATTAAAAATAAAAACAAGAGATGGGAAGCTGCCAGCATTCTTGAAAATGTCTACTGTGAGTTTAGGCCAAGTGAGAGGTGGCCCAAAGTGACAAGAAATGGGGAGACAGATGTGTCTACTATAGTGATATTTGCAAGACCAAGAGGATGGCAAAGCCAAAATAATATACAATAGAATCTTCGATTTAGACCAATATGTCCATGGCACCATAATGATAGGCTGTCTTTTGCCACTAATATCATTGCATTAAATGTCTTTTCATATGGATTGTGAGCATAAAACCTTGGAGGTATGTCTGAACCCATTTATAGTGTGGGCAAAGCCAAGTTTTAAATTAGGACAATTAAAGAGTCCAGGAAGATCAATTCTTGGAA
Source organism: Rousettus aegyptiacus (assembly GCF_014176215.1). Taxonomy (NCBI): domain Eukaryota; kingdom Metazoa; phylum Chordata; class Mammalia; order Chiroptera; family Pteropodidae; genus Rousettus; species Rousettus aegyptiacus. The sequence continues at coordinate 111,497,302 of NW_023416308.1, forward strand.
AAATTATTAATCAGGTACAAGCATCCTACTGTCAGTATTGGTGAACGTACCACTCCTTTTAAACACTTCAGAGTTCTCGGCTTGGTTATTCACTTTCTTCTCTTGTAATGTGCCAAAATGCATTAGGGAAGTTTTCTTCTTAATCTGTTGTTCTTCATGTTATAAATCACACGTATCAAAAGTGAAGAGGGGAAAATATTATTTGAAGGTTGGAAAGAAGAGAGTAAGAGACTTCCCATACTTCTCCACAAGTCCCAGTTATTTGGCACAGGTGCAACACAAATTACAAGAATCGGCTCACTGAATTTTGCCAACGTGTTTGAGAATATAGCATAATGACATGTAATTATAATAAAGAAGTACAGTTTTAAAAATCTCCAACAATTATGACAAGCGACATAATAGTGGTTTGGGGATTGGCACTGAAGAGTTAGTTGTCCCTTATGAAGATAACATAGTGTATTTCACACATCAAGGAATGGAAACATATAGAGGGGCTCATGGCATTTTTAGCTGCGTTGGATGAGAGAAGTATGTTGTGTGTCCATGTTTTATTATTTTAAAATAATATGTGTATATTTCTGCTGATTCTAACTAACCCAAAGGCTGCTGAGCTTGACATATTTTTAGAGCCATTGAAAAATATACAACATACGATCTGCCAACATTATACTTACTGGTGAAAAACTAAAATTCTTTTTTCTTATCATCCTGCTTTCTTTCTCTCACTTCCTTGAATGATAATATGCTGTTTCTGAATTTGACCATTCCATTTTTCTCAGTTGAGGTTATTTTCAAAATTTTATAGAATACTTAGTTGAGATTGGTAGGTTGCATTTGCAAGGGAGGACATCCTTGGGCTTCAGGTCCAATTCCTACGTCCTAGTACAACTCTGAAGTCTGTGCTTCTTTAACAAAAGGGTCATTAAAGGAGTTAATGATTTCTCTAGAGATTGGGACTGAAGATACAGGGTCTGTAGGTAGAGTGCTATATTAATTTTTATTATAATTTCTTCTAAAATTTATTTAAAATCTATTTAAACATGTGTCTTTTAAATAAAAAACATTTTTGAAAAACAGGATTCCAAATGTAAGCTAAACTTTTCTCCTTTTTAATTAAATGTTTTAGGGTGACATTGGTTAATAAAAGTGTACATGTTTCAAGTGTAAAATTTAATAAAATGTTATAGGTATATTGCATTGAATGTTCACCATCCAAAGTTTAATTTTCTTCCATCACCATATATTTGAACCCCTTTATCCTTACCTTCCACCCCTTCTTCTCCCCTTCCCTCTAATAATCTCAGATCTATTGTCTGTGTCTATGTTTCTTCATATTTCTAATGATAGTCTGTTGACAGAACCATAAAGGATTGTATATACTTGGCAATGATAAGCAGCATGTGGCACAAAAAATAAAATGGTTACTATATATGTTAGGTTACAATGGTTTCTAAATTTAGTACTACATTTAATGATGGAAGTAGGTTTCAGTTTTAATCATTGCATCTAAAAACCTTGTATTAGAGTAACCCATGATGACTGTCCATACTAAAAGTTTACCAGATGGTATCTTCTGAAATCTAATGACTCTTCTAATGGTTTTCTCCCACAGTAGTTTCCCTTAATGGCCTAGATGGAACAGCAAAACCTAACAGTGCTGAAAGAATTCATTCTCATGGGAATCACAGACCGCCCTGAACTGCAGGCCCCCTTCTTCGGGGTGTTCCTCGTCATCTATACAGTCTCAGTGATGGGCAACTTGGGCTTGATCATCTTGACCAAGGTGGACGCCAGGCTGCAGACACCCATGTACTTCTTTCTCACACACCTGACATTTACTGATCTTGGTTATTCAACTACTGTAGGACCAAAAATGCTAGTCAGTTTGGTTGCAGATAATACAATCTCCTATAATTGGTGTGCTACCCAACTCACTTTCTTCAATATATTTATGACTACTGAACTTTTCCTTCTATCAGCAATGGCTTATGACCGTTATGTGGCCATCTGTAACCCTCTGCTTTACACAGTCATCATGTCACAAAGATTATGTCAGTTGCTGGTGACCATATCCTATCTATACAGTTGTTTTTTGGCTTTGGTGCTCACCATAAAAATTTTTGTTTTGTCATTTTGTGGATACAATGTCATCAGGCATTTCTACTGTGATGTTGTACCATTGATAACTTTGCTGTGTTCAGACACACATGAAATTAAATTGATAATTCTCATATTTGCATCTTTTAACTTTCTTTCATCTCTTCTGATAGTCCTTGGGTCCTACACCCTAATTCTTGCTGCCATCCTCAGGATGCACTCTGCAGAGGGCAGGCACAAGGCCTTCTCCACCTGTGGATCGCACCTGACAGTGGTGGCCGTATTCTATGGTACTCTCTTCTTTATGTACATGCAGCCCAAGTCCAAAGATTCGCTTGATACTGATAAAATGGCCTCTTTATTTTACACTTTGGTGATACCCATGCTGAATCCCATGATCTACAGTTTGAGGAACAAAGAGGTGAAAAATGCCCTGACGAGAACCTGTGCCTTGTGTGAAAATATCCTATTGAAAATTCGTTGTAAGATATGCTAGCAACAGATTATGTATTAGTCAATGTATGTGTATAACCGGATTGTTTGACCATGTGCTTTTAGCTCCATGGGATGAGCAAGGTTCAATGTGCAATAAGCACAGAAATACATAAGATTATTCATTATTTTCAAACAAAATGTAACACTACAGATGACTACACTGTTCCTAATTTAAATAGTAGCCTTTACTCTCAAGTTTAGATCATGTGCCATTGTTACATATTATCACATGTAATGTATTTGCTACCATAAATATTTATTTATATAAAGCCAGCCTGTATATACATTCACAATTTTATCTGTAGTTCCTAACATGGTAAAGGGACAATAAAAAAAAATGCCTGATAGATTTTCTATAAGTGTATTCATTCCAGGAAATAAACATGTACTTTTAAGTTTAATAACAAAATTCGCTCTCTTTATAGAGCTTAGAGAAAACACAAAACACGTGTAGAAGGAGAAGTAGGCTGTATAGTATGACAGATGGTAATGAGCAATATGAAAATGAAATAAAGCAAGTAACCAGAATGGACTTCTAATTTTAACTAAGGTTGTCATTGAGACCTCTGTGAGGTTGACGTTTAGAAGAACGCTTGAGAAGGATAGTGAGCACACTAGATGGACATGTAAGAGGAGAGACCTAGGCTGTCAAGGAAACAGTTCTTAAGTGAGGATATTTATGTTATCTTAAGTAACATCAGAGGCAAAGATGGCGCATAAAAGGTGATTAGGAAATGGAGGAAATAAGAATAGACTTCTAACAGATTTTGACCTAGTAGGACCATATAGACCCTTGTAAAACTTGTCCTTTCTTCTGATTCATAAAAGAACCCCTGGACGATTTAGAGTGAAGGAGTGATTTAATGTATCTTTTGTTAAATGGCATCTCTGACTGCTGTGTAAACAACAGACTGTAGAATACCAAGACTTGGAAATGGAAAATCCTGCAGGGGTTTAGTTGTGATAATTTGGAAGAGAACAGAGGCTTAAGCCAGCATAGAAAGTTAGAGAATGAGAAATGATTAGAATCTTGGCATATTTGTAAGAAGAGGTCAATAATATTTCTTCATATTTATGTGTTTGGTCAGTGGTTTGAAAAGAAGATTCATAATTTTAAAAGAATAGAAAAACGAGTTCCAGAGCTCATCTGAAGACATGCTGAATACTCTTTCTGCTTCCAATTTATGTGATGTAACAGAGATTGAACTTAACCTCCCACTTAAAAAAAAAAAAGAAAGAAAAAGAAGAAAAACATAAAGAAAGAGATAAGAAACAAGTTTTCGAAACATTGACATCAGGCGATGAAGGACAGTTTCCCTGAGAGATGAGGAACAAATGAGGTGAACCCTATGATTGCCCATCCTTCCTGGTCTAAGAGAGATTCCAGGCTGCACTGCTATATGGGCGAACTTAAGTGAAACCTAGAAGAATTCAGTTGAAGAGTCAGAGTTGAGAGTCCAGTGAGATCAAGGTAGCTAGAGTTGCAAGACAGACTGCCAAAGATAAGGAGCTTCACAAAGAAAGCAGAGTGTATCTCTGCAAAGAATCTTTCTCAATTGCTCCACAGAACTACTGATCAGCACAGGCAACTGGTAAACAAACACCTAAGGCTAAAGGAAAAAAATTCACCTGAAAGGATTAAAGACAGCAGTGCCCAGAACTCAAACAGAGGCAGGAATTGTGCCAATTTGTTGCACAGAGAGTAGAAAAACTCATAATTCATGAAGGTCTGCTCCAGTAGAGGAGAATAATTAACCCTAAAGTGAGCATTGCTCTGTGTCCATCTAAGAAATGATAAAAGCAAAATTTGAAAGGACACACACACACACACACACACACACACACACACACCCGCCTCAGTCTTTGCTCCTAAAGGCCCTCAAATTATTGGACAAGGCCCACCCAAATTCTAGAGGTTAATTGACTGTAATCAAATGTACTGATTAAAATGTTAACCTCATCTTTAAAAAAATCTACAGCAACATCTAGATCGAGCTTTGACCAAAGAGCTAGGCACCATAACCTAGCCATTGGACACAAAAATTAACCATCAAAGCAGAAAAAAAGAAAGAAAGCAAGAAAGTTAATCAAGGGTAAAAAATAAGAACACAATACAACTAGAAAAAAAATAAATCTAACTCTCTGGTGAATACATATAGGCAATTGATACACAGCCCACATTGTATGCTGCTAAGCTTTGAAATTCTTCAGGGACAATCACAGAATTGCTTGGTATCTCTAACTTTAAATGTGAATGTGTGGAATTAAGTTTATTTGACAGACTAAAAACCTAATGAATTGTACTAGTTTATGAATTAATCTCTCTAAAATTTTCCAACTCCATTTAGGTATTCTGAAAAGAACTCAAGATACTTTTAAAATACACAGATCATAATTGAATATAATAATTTTATATTTTATGCTTTGTTCAATTTTTTAAATACTTAGCATTATATTATCCTTTTTGAGTAAATATTTAGTGTTTTTGCACTGCTTTTGGAAATCTAATTTCTTGATACTCTATGTTTTTCTACTCAAAATTCTGTGGTTAAAATGGGAAAATGATAAGAAAAAATAAGAAATATAATTTTTCTTTTGCAGTATTATACTTGGTTATATACTGTTGATTTTGGAATTCTGTGAAATAAAAACTAGTTAACTATTATTTAAAAGTAACAATTAAATAACTTCTTAAGATCAGTAATTAAAACTATAACAACAGCAGCAAAAAAATAATCATTGCACCTAGACATAAAATTTAATATTTAAGAGTAAAAAAAAAGGAAAAATTGGTAGCTATAGAAAAAAATTTCCCTGCATAGTCCCGTGGTTAATCAAATTAAGAATAAAAGTGTTACAGGAGCTTGAAATTAAATTTCCATGATTAGCCCATCCTATAACACTTGTTTGAGAATATATTTAATTCTAGTTATTTATTTAATATTTTATATATCCATCCATAAAAAATCTGAGTCAGTCTTAACGGCACAATACACAATCTGCTGCAAACAATATCCTGTACATTATTTAAATTCATAATGCAAGTCAAGCTCTAGTTTCAAAATATCAACATGATCCCATCGGTTAGGGAGAGAGCCATTTGGGATAGAAATAGTGACGGAAGGAGAAGAAATCAGTTACTAAAAATCTTCTGGGAAAGAACTCAGTATTATCCAGAAGATTTGTATCAAGAGAAAGCATTTTCATAGAATTATTAGAAAAAATTGAAGGAAGAGAAAACAAGAACTATTCATATGAAACATCAGAGAAAAATTTGAATTCTATGTATTGGAAATGAAGGTTATAACAAAACGTCTTAGGGCAATTGAATCACTTATTTTAATTAATTGAACATTACAAGCTGCACTAATGCAATAAATGTTTTTAAATACATCATTTCACTCTTTAAACCATCTTAAATTGATTGGAGTAAGTCATTGTAACACTTTTTTTTTTTAATTTAAAAAATGTCATGGGGAAGGATGACAAGCCTATTAATCAAAAGAAGGTACAGAGAAAAGAATTTAGGTAGATGAGGTCAAAAGAAAAATAATAGAAATAAAAGCAAACTTTAATAAATGTGATGAAATCAATCTCTATTTTAATAAAATTAGGAGTCACTAGCAAAAGCTCAACCCCAATACAATTCTTGTGTCAGTTCAATGATGTACCTTGTATAAGGAATGTTACACAATATTTAGAATCTAAATATTGTGCTCCTCACCCAGCTCTATAACTAGAGTCATGTGTGGTGTTAGGCTTTCCCTCCAAAATTTACTCCTCTTTCAAAAAGCAGAAATTTAAGTGACAGAGCAGATCCAAGAATATGCAGGTAGGTGGATTAATTAAATATGTAAAATAATAAAGATTTAAGGCGATTTCAAGTTTTTTTATTTGTTTTTTTTTATGAAGTTTATTGGGATAACGTTGCCAAATACAATTACATAATTTTCAGGTGTACATTATAATTTGACATCTGTATATTCTATTGTGTGTTTACCACCCAAAGTCCAATTTCCTTCAGCAGGATGGGTCCTTCTGGGTTGGGAGTTCGAGGCTGCCTCTCAGCCTCAGTACTGCAACTGTGGCCAGTAAAAATCAACTGTTGTTTCTTTGCAGCCCTGTCCCGCTTCTCTGCTTTCTGCCATGATGACTGGGCCTTGTTGCCAGCTGAGTAGAAGTCCCAGAACTTCCAGGCAGGGTTGTTCAGGGAAGTCACCACACCTACTCTCCTCCCCCTGCTCCTGCAAGAGGCTCCAGCAGCTATGAGAGGCAGCTTCTTTATTTCTCCCAGTCCACCACCTAACACCCGGGGTCCTGACCTGTGGTAGCTCTTATGTGCAGATCCCATGCTCAGATCTGCTGATGTGAAGTTTGGGTGTCTTCTGTTGAGTTTTAGATGTTCATCTTATTGTTGTTTAAAGGAGAGAGATCTGAGGACATCTCTCACTCCGCCATGTTTCCCAGCTCCATGATTTGGCAATTTCTTTTAAATATGTCAATTTCGTTATAAATTTAAGATATCCATATAATTGAACTTTTGTCATCATATATATTTATTTTTAAAAATTAGCAAATATTGAGCCACAACACAAATGTTATGACTACATCACTGAAAAACACTGTTGACTAGAGCCTTAAACTAGATATATTATCTTTCAACTACATTTACTTTGTGATTATTAATATAATTCGCTTAAACATTTTTCTATCAGATTAAATAAAAAAAATTATACTATGAATCTGGTTTTCCCTCTGTGTACTCTTTATGTGTCTGGATTAGAAGACAAAGCTTTGTGATCTGTATAAATTGTTGATAACAACAGAAAAAGCAAAACTGCAAAACATATACACAAATCACCACACTTCCATATTCCACATTGCAGTGAGCTTTTTTTGTTTTGGGTAAATAAAATAATGAAGGATTACAATGTTAAATACTCACTAATTGCTCTTAAAACTGTTATTTCTGTTAGATGGCATGACTGAATCATATTAGTATGCACAGAAAAGACCCAGAGTTATAAAGAGAAAATGACTATGATTCTTGAAGAATTTAATAATATAGAATAAAATTTTCTAATTAATGTAAACACACTTTCAAAAATATAACCAGCCAGAAGAGAGAAAGAGCAATAAATGAAATAGTTTCTTAAACTATATAAATGTCTAACCAATGTATTGTATGCTTGAACAGTAAATGTATGTTTAAGCACATTATGAATGTGGTTTGTTTAGGTTGCCTATATCCACTTACTTAACATTGATAAAATCCATAGAAGATGCCCAAAGGGGAATATGCCCAGTCACCTTCTGATTCAAAGCAGCAACATGATGATTTACTCAATAACAAAAAAAGTAAATGGCTCTGGAGTAATGTACTATGTTCGATATTAATAAAATGAATGAAGTTATTTGTTTTAAAATGATGCCCTAAGGGAAAAGAAAAACACACATACGTTTTAACAGTAGATAACAAACTATATAGCTCTGACACTCAGCCAGCACTAACTTCTTTGAAAACCAATGTCTTCATACTGGCAAAATGAGCCATTTCATATTGCAACAAACCGTAAATATGGTATAGTATGATTACGTGATGCCACAATATACCTCTTGCAGAATCTAATAGATGCATTTATAGCCAATCAAATTCATTGCACTTTTACTCTGTTTAATATGATAAAGTTCTGTTATTTAAATGAATAAAGTATATATTTAAACATTATAAGACACTGGGAGCTCTATCAGGATGCAGTGTTTGTTCCTAGCATAACCGACGTCTAAATAAATTGAAGACAAAGTCTACAGTTAGTAATCAATGGAACATACTCTTGAAATCATATCAGAAGACATTTAAAAATTGTTTACAATATCATTTTTTATCCAAATAAAAGATAAAATGATTAACATTAGTTGTATTTAACATTTTTTTCTGAGAATGTTATTTTAGTAGAGCTATAAAATGTTTATATGTAAAGACCAATTTGAGAGTGTATTTACCACCCAAAGTCAAATATTCAATATACAGATGGCATATTATTGAGCTATATACTTGAAACCTATATAATTTTATTTAAAAATGTCACCGCAATAAATTCAATTTAAAAAACAAATTTGAAAAAGCAATTTGTAAAAAATTAAAATTGCTTTTATCAGGAACTTCATTTCAGTGACAAGTACTTACCAGAATAAAAAGCAACCCTAGCTTTGCCATCAGTTAAATTTCAGTAGATGATGGAATTCATAACAGGTAAGGATACATAATAATTTATAGTAGACAATTAATAATTGCTATTGTTGATACTTTTTTTGTTCTTATTAAATTAAGAATAATTTTATCAAATATATTGTCTCAGAGTGAAACATGTACTGAGTTGCTTGAAGTGCAGCAAATGAGCAGGGAATATTTTGATCAAAGCGAGTGAGGCCACAGTGTTTTCCACCAAGGGCTTACTTGTGCAATTCTTTTCAGATGCAGTGGTGGAAGACGAGATGTGTGGGAGAACTGGTGCAGCACCATCAGATGAGCTCATCAGACACATATTCGATGAACAAAATTAAGCATCTTTGAATTGACAAACAAACACCACAGATTTAAGAGAATTAGATTGTGAGATAACATATTATGTGTCTCAGGTTTTTGAAGATGCAAAATACTAATTCACATGCTATTTCTATGTCAACTACTAAACCGGTCAGTCAGAATAAGTTACTAAGACTGAAATACAAACAAAAATGCTGTTTAAAAAATTATTCAAAACATGTTAAAAACAATAACTTTTGGAACCAATTATTTTGCATTTATTGTTAGCAGGCTCTTTGCTAACTGACCTATACGTGTGCACTATTTCATTTAATTCCACAAGACAATAGAAATACTTGAAAGAAACACACAGCTGGTAATTAGTGAAGTAACAGGCAACTAATCAACTAACCAACCAAACAAGCAAACAAAACACATCAAACAAAACACATCAAACAAAACCATAAAACCTTTCCATTAACCACTATCTTATACAGACTCTTACTTTCATTGAGCCTCAATTGTCTCATCAGATATACAAAGAATTACATGCACCTTCTAGGATACTGCTGCAGAATAAGGAGAACATTGTTTCAAAATGCCAGGCTCAGTGCTGGACGCAGTACATTACATACGAAGCAATGTTAGCCCTCTCCACTATCTTCTCTATCCAATTAAAGTGATCAAACTTTAACAAATCAAAAATATAAGTAATAACTTTGAAAAAATAAAAAAGGGCTTAAACAATTTAAAGGAAAATGTAAAAGCTGGAAAGGGGAGGAATTGCTACCAGAATAAAATAATAGAGAAGAGTCAGAACAACTAGAAGTCACAGTAATATAGGGCAGGACTGGCTAATTTAGTAGAAGAAAAGAAATGTGATTAATCAAAGAGGACACAAGTTTCTGAATGATACTAAGAAGGAACAGTATTGAGATGGAATCTGTGGGCCGGTGAAGCAGAGTGGTGTGGTAGAAATGGGATGAGAAACAAAATCTGAAATTTTAAGTATCTGTGAACACTTAAACATTTAATAATCTGGCATCTAACAAAAACTATTTCATTGTCTATTAATCTCTTTGTTTTCCCCATTCAATGATGAAAGCAACAAAGTCGATGGCTCCAGGGAATCTCACTCAGGTGGCCGAGTTCATTCTCGTGGGAGTCTCAGACCGTCCAGAACTCCAAATTCCTCTTTTCTTGGTTTTCCTGGTCATCTATGGGCTGACCGTGGCAGGGAACATGGGCATCATCACCCTCACCAGTGTTGACTCTCAACTTCAAACCCCTATGTACTTTTTCCTCCAGCATTGGCCATCATCAATCTTGGAAACTCTACTGTCATTGCCCCTAAAATGCTGGTTAATGTCTTGGTTTCAAAGAAAATCATATTGTACTATGAACGTGCATCCCAGCTGCGTAGATTCTTAGTTTGAATTGTGTCCAAGATTTTTATGCTGGCCACAATGGCCTATGACGACTACATGGTTATTTGCAACCCCCTGCGCTACATGGTGGCGGTGTCTCCACAGATCTGTCTTCTGCTGGTGTCCCTCACGTACTTCCACAGTCTGACCACAGCACTGACTGTCTCTTCCTGTGTTTTCTCTGTGTCCTATTGCTCTTCAAATGTAATCAAGAAGTTTTACTGTGATAACATTTCTTTGTCACCGTTGTCCTATTCTGATACCTACATTCCAGAAACAGCTGTGTTTACCTTTTCGAGGACAAATTTGTTTTTCTCTATGATTATTCTTCTAATATCCTACTTCAACATCATCCTTGCCATTTGGAGGATATGTTCCTCAGAGGGGCGATGAATAGCCTTTTCTACCTATGTGTCTCACATGACGGCTGTCATTGTGTTCTACGGGACTCTTCTCTTCATGTAATTGCAACCGGAGATCACTCATTAGATACAGATAAAATGGCCTGGGTCTTCTATACACTAGTGATACCAATGCTGAATCCCCTCATTTACAGTCTAAGGAACAAGGATGTGAAGGACTCATTGAAGAGATTCCTGGAAACCCATGTCAACCGTTCAAAACCATGTCAGTTTAAAACTACAGCTATCATCATTTAAGAATTTCCCTTTGACTCCTAAAAATCTTGCCATTAAGTGAAGAGTCAATAAGTAGTTGAAAATCCCATGAATTTCAATGGGAAAAATCTTCATCCTATTTATTCCAACTTCAAATACTCAATTTTCTCTTTAGAAAAATGCACTAGTTGACCAAAGAAAACCCACTTAAATAAGTAATAAACAACTGGAAGATACACAAAGACTAATATCAAAGGTAAATTACTGAAGGCTTTTTATAGGTTCTAAACAGAGAAAGACTAATAGCTCATGGTGGAGGTGTACGAGACTCATTCCTCTGAAAAAGGTCAAAAATCAATCATCTTCTTTGCCACAAGCATCTTTTGTTCAACTCTTATAGGTTTTATTATTTTTGCAGTATTTTATCCATCAATTTTGGACCCATTCTTTTATATTGTGCTTTAAAACGTTTATATAACAAAAAATTAAGCATCTGGGGAAAATAAAATGAAATATAAAAAGCTTATATATACATAGAAATAAGACATGTTACAAAACAGAGCGAAAGCATATATAAAAGAAGATTATACTTTCTCTCCATCTTACTTGATGCATTTATACATGGCAAATGTTGATATTCATCAAAAATGGTGTAAAATAACATTTTCTTGTTATATTTCCATACTAAAAACTATTATGAAGAGTTAATTGTCTTTATTATGAAATCATAACAATAAATACCACTTATTTTACATTTTTTTTAGTTGTGTTTTGGAGCAAAACTTTATTAGAGCAAAAAATGTACAATTTTCTTGAAAGTGACACCTATTCTCAAGGGCACACCCCTCCAACAAAAAAAAAAAGTTAACGGTCATTGCGGTTGTGTGCCATACCTTCGTCTGTACACGTGAAACACTACTAACATACAATGGACTGAGGAAGAAGGGGTGTGACAAGAAAAAAAGATAATAGAAATTGGCACAATTAAAACTTTTTAATTTCAAAGGTAAAATTTATGGGTAACCAAAACACCTATGTAACAAAAAACATATATTTATATCCTGATATTTTAGTGATGCATAAATAAATAAATAAATAAATAAATAAATAAATAAATAAATAAATAAATAATAAATAATAAATAACAAAGTAACATAGATCAATTATATGTAAAAAAAAAAAAAAACCTTTGTCAATAGGAAAATCAAAGGTACCCTGAATAATTAACCAAGACTCTGGCATAACTTCCTGTTCTCCAATGCTTTGGGAATAAGCAAGAACTTGCAGTCAAGCTCCCTAGGGAGAATCTCAAAGGAGAGAAACAATCATAAAGCTTTCTGACTGCACTCAAGTTATTCATCATGTTGGGGAGCACGAAGCCATACCTCCTTTCAGGTGAGTAGATGGCACTGCTCACCTGATCACTAGACTAGGTGCAGTGACTATTTTTGATGCCAGTCTTCAATTTAAATTTGAGAAATGAGTATAATCACCATTGTCAGACTCAGTAAATTATAACACATGTATTAATAATAACTGTTTACAACTATATTTACTAGTAAAGAGTTTTTCCACAATTATTTTGTTTTTTGAGGGTTGTAAGCTTTCTAATGTCTATTTGTTATGATTTCATATTTATATGAGGATGCTATATCATAAACCTTCTGAAGTAGGTATAAACATTTTTGGAAAGCTCCACCTACAATGTCGTCTAAGCAAAATGCTGATGCTCGGGACAAAGCTACGGATGCTCTGTGAGTACCTGGGCCTTAATTACTGATAGATTTCTGATAAGACCTCCAAGTATTCAGTAATATGATATAGTCACAATCTCTCATTAATATGCAGAGTTTCATTTTTGCTATAGATATTTGTGACCTTGTTTTACTAATACCCTGTAAGAGACTGGAATTTACACAATACCCCAAGAGCAAAACCTGAGGCGAGGACTTGAGTATATGATGTTTATTCGATAGGTTATTTCAGGAAACAAAAATGAGGAAATAAAGAAGAGAGGACTGGGAAGGGAGGAAGCCAGTGAAGTGTTACTAGAGTGTAGCAGCTGAGGTTTTATCACTGGAAGTGTCCTTCAAGGTTCTTCTAGAAGGCTAGGAAAGCTTGGGTGTTTATCCATTGATTCGTGTCCTTATCAGTGGAGCATTGCTCCTTGGCACGTTAAATCTCGTGCACTTCCAGCCTGCCTTGCATGTGGTCTAAGCAAGCTCCCCAGATAGTTTGCCCTCAGAAAAAGAAGCAAAACATGTGAGATGGACTTGAAACCTATATAATTTTCTTAATCAATGTCGCACCCCAAGACATGTTAAAAAATGACATGGGAAGCTGCCAGCATTCTGGTAAAAGTCTACTGTGGCTGTAGGCCAAGTCAGAGGTGGCACAAAGTGACAAGGATTGAGGAGACAGATGAGTCTGCTATGGTGATATTCGCAAGACCAAGTCGATGGCAAAGCCAAAATGATATACAATAGACTCTTTGTCTTAGACAAATATGTCCATGGCACCATAATGATAGGAAGTCTTTTGCCCCTAATATCTTGGCATGAATTTTTTTTTTCATATGGATCCTGAGGATAAAAGCTGGGAAGTAGCTCTTAACACATTTACAGTATGGGTAAAACCCAGTTTTAAATCATTACAAGTAAAGGGTCAAGCAAGATAAATTTTTGGAAAAATTATTAATCAGGTAGATGCATCCTACAGTCAGTATTGGTGAACATACCACTCCTTAAGCGCTTCAGAGTTCTCAGCTTGGTTATTCACTTTCTTCTCTTGTAGTGTGCTGAAATGCATTAGAAAAGTTTTCTTCTTAATCTGTTGTTCTTCATGTTATAAATCACATGTATCAAAAGCGAAGAGGGAAAAAAATTTTTGAAGATTGAAAAGGAAAAAAGTAAGAGACCTTCCCATACCTCTCCACGAGTCCCGGTTACATGGCACAGGTGCAACACAAACCACGAGACTGGGCTCACTGAATTTTGCCAACATGTTGAGAATCTAGCATAATGGCATATAATTATAATGAAGAAGTAGAGTTTTTATAAATCTCCAGCAATTGTGACAAGCCACATTATAGTGGTTTGGAGATTGTCGAGTTTACCACTGCACATCTTAAGTTACAAAATGTGGATATTTGCTAAGTAGGATTGGCAAAGCAGTATATTTTGTCAGATTCCAAAGCTATAACTAGAAAAGATTAATGTTGGTTTTACATCTGTTGCTGCTGCCACATAATTGCAGAGTTAGTGGTCCCTTATTGAGATAATCTAGTGTATTTCACACACCATGGAATGGAATTGTATAGAGGGACTCATGGCATTTTTAATTGTGTTGGATAAGAGAAGTATGTTATGTGTCCATGTTTTATTATTTTCAATAATATGTGTATATTTCTGCCGATTCTAACTAATCCAAAGACTGCTGAGCTTGAAATATTTTTAGAGCCATTTAAAAATATACAACAAACCCTCTGTCAACATTATATGTAATGGTGAAAAACTAAAATTATTTTTTTTAAATCGTCCTTTCTCTCACTTCTTTGAGAATACAATGTTCTGAATTTGATCATCCCATTGAACTCAATCGAGGTTATTTGCATAATTTTAGAGAATACTTAGTTGAGATTGGGAGTTTGCATTTGCAAAGGAAGACATCCTTGGGCTTCAGATCCATTTCCTAAGTTCTGATACAATTCTGAAGTTTGTGCTTCTTCCACAAAAGGATCAAGTTTGTTGCTCAGTTTCTTGTTTCTTTCCAACTAGTGCTTGAGCAGCAGTTGGGGGAAGGTGTGGGTCAGATAAAACTATTAACTCAATTGAGTTTCAGAAGTACTTCAGGGACTTGTAGAATATGTTGGATGTCAGGAGGAAGAGGTTTGCCAAATACACAAACTGATGTGGAATCTGTCTTTTTTGGGGTATAATTTTTTATAGCTTAAGACATTAAATTTTGCCATTTTCCTTATTTGGTTGCTGCTAATAAATGTTTATTTTCACTTTTTTTTTTTTGTAAATATTTTGTTCATATTCAGAATAGAGTTTTAGGAAGACTAAATTTTTGAGGCAGATTTAATCTGTTAAATTAATCTTGAATTTCTATTCTGGTTTTCTTGAAACTGACATTCATTTAGTGGCATTCAGAAGTTCCAGGTTTTAGGCGATAATGCTTAATCATTTTTTTTTTTTGACATTAAGTTCTTGACCAGTGTAGGATTAATTTAATGTGAATGAACTAAACTTTCGATTTTATCATCTTCTACAGAGATAATCACTTTTTCCAGCTCTATGTTTTGAATAGACCATGTTTGTCTTACTGTCCTAACATGCCACCTCTGTCACACACCATATTTTTATGTCATCACGAGTTTTTTGAGTTGTGAATTGTGATCCATTAGTACGTTTGCCCATTTTCGTGTCTATGCCACATTGTTTCAACACTTCTAATTTTGTAAGTTTTAATATCTGGTAATTCAGATCTTTTCAGAACTGTTGCTTATTCTTTATCATTTGTAATTTAAAAACACATTTAAATCGGCTTCAAATTATATAAAATACTCTAGTAATTATTAAACAAATGGATTAATTTAAGCAGAATTTACATTTTTATAATAGTGTATAGTACAACCCAAGAGCATAAATTTCTACCAACTTATTTAGGACTTCTATAATGTTTCTCATAAATTTTTAATTCTTTTTCTTTTAAGAGTAGGTTCAGCCTAGTTTTATAAGATATTCTATCATGTTGAGAATTTCTGTTTACTTTCTAATTTCATTGTTTTCAGACATTCTAAACAGTACTATTTATTCATCTATTGAATGCTCATATTGTTTTTCTATTTCAATCTAATAATATAGGAAATGATATAGATTTTCCAAAACTTAAACATTCAGCCAAACTCGATCAACCAAGCTTGAACATAGTATTTTTATTCACTTTTGGAATAGATATCAATGATACGTGTATACTGTTTAGGATATTAATATCTATATAAGTGAAATGGTAGTCATGAATATATTGCTTTTTATTATATCTTTTTTTATTCAGGGTTTTGCTGTCCTCTTAAGATGATTTGCAGTGTTGTTGTCATTTTTGTACTCTGAAAAATTTTATACAAAATTTAGATGATTTTTTTCCATGAAATATTCATAGGATCTGCCTTTAATCAATCTGAAAAAAAAAAAGGAGTTAAAGAAATAGAGGTAAAGAAAATGCAACCTTTAAATTAAAATTGAAAACCCATAAAAGCATAGTGGAATTTAATCTTAGAAAATCAAATGGATAGTGGAATGAGAATATCATTTTGATATAGGAGTTATAATGAAGAGAAGTAAATCAAAGTCTATTAAATGAGTTAATAATGATTTTCTTAATAGAATGAGAATGAAGTTGCAGGGTCAAGAGACAAAGGGTTATAATATATTTTATTAGAATTTCTTCTAAAACTTCTTTAAAATCTCTTTAACTAAATATATATCTTTTAAATATGAAACATTTTCAAAAAATATCAGGATTCCAAATGTAAGCTAAACTTTTCTCTTTTTTAATTAAATGTATTAGGGTGACATTGGTTAATAAAAGTATACAGGTTTCAAGTGTACAATTTAATAACATGTCATATGTATATTGCATTGAATGTTCACCATCCAAAGTTAAATTTTCTTCCATCACCATATATTTGACCCTCTATACCCTTATCTACCTCTCCCTCCTCCATTTTTCTCTAATAACCTCTGATTTATTGCCTGTGTCTATGTTTCTTTATATTCTAATGATATTCTGTTGACAGAACTATAAAGGATTGTATATACTTTGCAATAATAAGCAGTATGTGGCACAAAGATTAAAACTGTTTCTGAATATGTTAGGTTACAATGGTTTCTAAATTTGGTCCTACATTTACAGATGGAGTTGGGTCTCAATTTAAATCATTGCTATTAAAAACCTTGGATTTGAGTTACCCATAATGGATTTGCATACTAAAAGTTTACCAGATGATATCTTCTGAAAGCTTATGACTCTTCTGATGGTTTTTCCAACAGCAATTTCCCTTAATGGCCTAGATGGAACAGCAAAACCTAACAGTGCTGAAAGAATTCATTCTCATGGGAATCACAGACCGCCCTGAGCTGCAGGCCCCCTTCTTCGGGGTGTTCCTCGTCATCTATGCGGTCTCAGTGGTGGGCAACTTGGGCTTGATCATCCTCACCAAGGTGGACTCCAGGCTGCAGACACCCATGTACTTCTTTCTCACACACCTGGCGTTTACTGATCTTGGTTATGCGACTGCTGTAGGACCAAAAATGCTAGTAGATTTGGTTGTAGATCAACATACAATCTCCTATAATTGGTGTGCTACCCAACTCACTTTCTTCAATATGTTTATTACTAGTGAAATTTTCCTTCTGTCAGCAATGGCTTATGACCGTTATGTGGCCATCTGCAACCCTCTGCTCTACAGAGTCATCATGTCACAAAGATTATGTCAGTTGCTGGTGGCAATATCCTATCTATACAGTGTCATTTTGTCTTTGCTGATCACCATAAAAATATTTGTTATGTCATTTTGTGGGTACAACGTCATCAGGCATTTCTACTGTGATAGTATACCATTGATATCTTTGCTGTGTTCAGACACACATGAAATTAAATTGATAATTCTCATATTTGCAGCTTTAAACTTGGTTTTGTCTCTTCTGATAGTTCTTGGGTCCTATGTACTGATCCTTCTTGCCATCCTCAGGATGCACTCTGCAGAGGGCAGGCACAAGGCCTTCTCCACCTGTGGATCACACCTGACAGTGGTGGTCATATTCTATGGTACTCTCTTTTTTATGTACGTGCAGCCCAAGTCCAAAGATTCACTTGATACTGATAAAATGGCCTCTTTATTTTACACTTTGGTGATACCCATGCTGAATCCCATGATCTACAGTTTGAGGAATAAAGAGGTGAAAAATGCCCTGACTAGAACCTGGACCTTGTGTGTAAATATCCTATTGAAAATTCACTGTAAGATGTGCTAGCAATTGATTATGTATTAGATAATGTGTATTATAATTGGATTGTTTAACCATGTGCTTTTACCTCCATGGGATGGACAAGATATAATGTATAATAAGCACAGAAATAAAGAAAATTATTCATCGATTTCAAACAAAATGTGTCACTAACTGATGACTACACTCTGTTCCTACTTTAAATAGTAAACTTTACTCTCAAGTTTAGACCAGGTGCCATTCTTATGTATTCTCACATGTAGTCTATTTGCTGCCACTAAATATTTATTTTTATAAAGCCAGCCTGTATTTCATATTCATCATTTTAACTTTAGTGCCTGACATGGTAAAGGGACAATAACAAAGATGCCCGATAGATTTTATATTAGTGTATACATTATAGGAAATAAACATGTATTGTTAAGTTTAACAACAAAAATCCCTCCCTTATGGAGCTTAGAGAAAACACAAAGTACAGGCAGAATGAGAAGTGGGCTATATAGTATGATAGATGGTATTGAGCAATATGAAAATGAAATAAAGCAAGTAACCTGAACGGAGTTCAAATTTTAGCTAAGGCTGTCATTGTGACCTCTGGAAAGATGACATTTAAATGAACGCTTGAGAAGAATAGTTAGTGCCTTATATAGACATGTAGAGGAAGACACCCAGGCTTTGCTGATCCACAGAGAGAGAACTGTCAATGAAACAGTTCTTAAGTGATGATTTTATTGTTATGTTAAGGAACATCAGAGTCAAAGATGGTTGGAGCATAAAATGTGATTAGGAATTAGTGGAGATATGGATAGACTTTTAAAATTATTAACAGATTTTGACCCAGTAGGACCATAGAGACCCTCATAAAACTTTCTTCTGCTTGATAAAATAACCCCTGAAGGATTTAGAGTGAAGGAGTGATTTAATGTATCTTTCCTTAAATGAGAGCTCTGACTGCTATGCAAATAATAGATTGTAGGATACCAAGACTTGAAAATGGGAAATCCTGCAGGGGTTTATTCATGATATAAACAACAGAGGCTTAAGCCAGCATGGAAAGTCAGAGAATGAGAAATGATTAGAGCCTTGGCATATCTGTAAGAAGAGGTCAATAACATTCTTCATATTTATGTGGTTTGTTAGAAGCTTGAAAACAAGTTTAATAATTTTAAAAGAATAGAAAAACAAGTTCCAGAGCTCACCTGAAGGCATGCTGAAAACTCTTTCTGCTTCCAACTTATATGATGTAATAGAGCGAATTTAATGTAAGAAATAAGAAAAATACAACAAAACATAAAGATAGATATAAGAAACAACAGTTTTCAAAACATTGACATCAGACAATGATGGACAGTTTCCCTGAGAGATGAGGAACAAATGAGGTGAATCCTATAATTGCCCATCTTTCCTGGTCTAAGAGAGATTCCAGGCTGCCATATGGGCAAACTTAAGTGAAACCTAGAAGAATTCTGTTGAAGAGTCAGAGTTGAGAGTCCAGTGAGATCAAGGTAGCTAGAGTTGCAAGACAGACTGCCAAAGATAAGGAGCTTCATAAAGAAAGGAAAGCGGATCTCTGCACAAAATCCTTCTCAGTTGCTCCACAGAACTACTGATCAGCACAGGCAACTGGTAAACAAACACCTAAGACTAAAAAACAATCATCTGAAAGGATTAAAGACAGCAGTGCCTAGAACTTAAACAGAGGCAGGAATTGTGCCAATTTGTTGCACAGAACGTAGAAAAATTCATAATTCATGAAGGTCTACTTCAGTAGAGGAGAATAATTAACCCTAAAGTGAGCATTGCTCTGTGCCTATCTAAGAAGTGATAAAAGCAAATTCTGAAATCACACACACACACACACCTCTACACAGACCTGAGTCTTTGCTCCTAAAGGCTCTCAAATATTGCACAAGGCCCACTCACATTTTGGAGTCTAATTGCCTGTAATCAAATGTATTGAATAAAATGTTAACTTCGTCTTTTAAAAAAATCTTCATAGCAACATCTAGACCAAGCTTTGACTAAAGAACTAGGCACCATACCCTAGCCATTGGACATAAAAATTAACCATCAAAGCAAAAAGAAGCAGAAGAAGAAGAAGAAGAAGAAGAAGAAGAAGAAGAAGAAGAAGAAGAAGAAGAAGAAGAAGAAGAAGAAGAAGAAGAAGAAGAAGAAGAAGAAGAAGAAGAAGAAGGAGGAGAAAGGAAAGAAAGAAAATAAGAAAGTTAATCAAGAGTAAAAAGTAAGAACGTAATACAAAAAGAAAATAATAAATCTTACTCTCTGGTGAATACATATTAGTCTAGGCAATTAATGCACAACCCACTTTGGATGCTGCTAAGCTTTTAGATTCTTCAGGGACAATCCAAAAATTGCTTGGTATCTCTTCAGGGAGTCTACCAAACAACAAAAAAGAATCTATAAATTGTTATCACTATTCCATAGCATAAGGCACTTGAGGAAACCAAGAGAGAGGTTTCATTACAGGTAAACAGCATTTCATGTGGTACTGTATTATCACAAATTCTTTTTGTGATATCTGTGAGATAACACCTGTCCATGAAAAGCATAGGAAAATATGAAGATTACTGATTCGCTTCTGCATGTATAATGCTATTGATAATGCATGAGCAGAATAGAACTGCTTTCTTTTTTCTTCAGATTAAATATGTTTTATACCTATTTTTCAGTAATTTTCTCAAATGCAAAAAGCATCTTTGAAATATCAGTGTCTACCTGCTTATGTAAAATTTATATTTCATATAAATACTTAATCCTCTGATAACAGAAGATAAAATCAAGAGACAAGAAAGCCTAACAAGAGTCTGGAATAAAAAAACTAAAATAAAATTCCGGCAGAATTATGAAGCTTCAGGTATTCAGTTTCTAGTCTGATGACTTTCTAAATCCTTAGTCATTTCGTCACTCTAGGCTCTTCTTTTTCCTTTCTCAAAAATGTCATATAAAATTACTA
Organism: Rousettus aegyptiacus; assembly: GCF_014176215.1. Classification (NCBI taxonomy): domain Eukaryota; kingdom Metazoa; phylum Chordata; class Mammalia; order Chiroptera; family Pteropodidae; genus Rousettus; species Rousettus aegyptiacus. The sequence goes on from NW_023416308.1 coordinate 111,518,451, forward strand.
ATGAATATTTAAATTAATGTATGAATATGAATTTTTTCCTGATAATATTGATGAGCTAAAAGAAGGTTTCTACCTTATATTGAGATGGAAAACCAATTTTTGGAGAAGACTTTTAAGTTTTATGGTGATGACACGATGTACACCCAGTTCAATATCCATCAGAATCTGCCAGAAAGCACATATTTTCTCAGAGTACAGCTTTAAAAAATAATAATCTGACAGTCAACACAGATAGTAATCTATGAAGAAGCAGTTGATGCTTTCCATAGAAGTGTAAACCTGGTAGGGAGAAGCAGTTCTATCTTCCCTAATCCTACAGAAAATCAGTGCTTACAAATGGAGTGTTTTCATTAGCTTTTCATTGCACCTCAATAATTCAGATTGCTTCATATTCCAGTCATTTAAAAATTTTTTACTTAACAGTAGTATTTCTGACATACAATGATATGTATATCAGAACAGGATAGGATATAAGAAACTCACACCTCATAAACAATGTTTTGTGGGAAAAATTGTGATTATATGTAAACACGTTTATAATGTAATGCTTTAAATGCTGTATTTTTAAACTTGCTTTCTTATAACTCATTTAGAGGCTCCTGACACTATTTTCCTTGTAGATAGAATCAATTATATATCCTTTTTTTTTTTAAGAAAGCATATATACAATTATTTGAACAACTAATATTTTACTTTAGCCTGTCACCTTCCGGTATTTTTTTAAATGGCTTATTAGGATATTTATATGCATCTTTATTTTATTATATTTATTTGTATCTGCATTAAATGCTCTATCATACTATGAAAGAGTACTTTGTGGTCTTTATGTGGAGACAGAATTAAAATAACATTATACACGTAAATATATAGATATATATGTCTTTGACTTTTATCTTGTTGGTATGCTGTTATAAAATATACTGGTTTCATAACTACTGTATGTATAAAAAATCTCTTTACCTAAAGAGAATGTATATAAAAGTTCATTATGTCATAATCAATTTCAGTGACCTAGCTTTCTCTTAATTTGCTCAATTTCTTCATACTAGTCTAGGTCTACCATGACAAAATACATTCTGTATGTTACAAACAAGCTAGTATATGTCAGTTATAGTACATCTGGAGAGGAGGAAATATGTTAGGTTTTACGTTAAATTTTACTAAATATTTTAAGTAAGGTAGACAATCAATTATCCAAAATAACAATTCATTTATGTTCCAGTTGTAATCATGGAGTTGGATCGTGGATGGGGTGCAGGGTGCACTGGGACAGCTACCCGGATAACAAAACGACTCAATCTATTCGTCGTCATACTCCTGACAAAGAACTTAAGTCACACAAAAAGATTTTATACATGCATATATAAAAATAATCCATTTTAGCAACATACTGTCTACACTTAAAAAATAAAAACTGACACACAAAATAAGCTCTATGTACTTAACATTAGACAGATATTCCCAGGTACTCTAAACACATAGAAACATTTAATTCTCACTTATCTTTTCAATGACCCTACAGGAAACAGTTGATTTTGCTGATATGCATAGGAATTAAGAAAAATTACATCATTTACCCAAAGTATTTCTTTGGTTACACCACAAATATAAGTATAGCAGAGACTATATTTATCTATGTATACTTCCCTATATAAAGGTGAATAATCTATACTATGATTTTTAAATTTCCATATTTATACACCTTTGTCCAATATTGGTTGTGTGTTAAATATTTCATTCTCTACCACCTGCAGGCATAATGGCCTTCAAAGTCATATGTTTAAAAGCAGAGGATTCTAAATGTTTCTATACATTATTGAAATTTTGATTTTAAAAGGTCTATTATGTAATTAACATATGTATTATGTCATCTAATGTGATTGTGATTTGGTAAATACAATTAGACAATTGTCATTACATAAAAGACAACAAAAACTATAATAATCACCTATAAACCTAATACCTAAAGATCTGACCACTTTTCATTTTTGCTTCCTTTATCTGTAATTTTTGCTTCCTTTATCTATATTTATATCTGCCTGTATCTATATCTATATGCACATCAGAGTTTGCCATCCTTGGTTTTCTTGGCATTTGGGGCTGTATAGTTCTTTTTGGGGGGTCACTACCCCAATATAATAGAATAATTAGCAGCCTCACTGGACTTTAACCATTATGTGCCAGCAGCGTAACTCCTCCAATTGTAATAACAAAAATCCTTTCAATAGTACCGAGTATTTGGGGGGAAACAATATTCCTCATGGGAAAATCACAAATCTTTCTCTATCTCCAGGTCTATCTTATCTTATCTCTGTTTCTCTTACTAAGTATATGTGCTTTATTTGCTGGAGGTGCGTTATTGTAATACAGCTGAACTGGTATATTTGGATTTATTTACTTTATACCAACCTTGTATACTAAAAAATTACCAGATGATACTACATGACAGCTATTGACTATGCCAATGTCTCCATCCAGAATAGGTTTTCTGATCAAGCTGGATGGACCAGCAAAACCTAACAGTGCTGAAAGAATTCATTCTCATGGGAATCACAGACCGCCCTGAGCTGCAGGCCCCCTTCTTCGGGGTGTTTCTTGTCATCTATTTGGTTTCAGTGGTGGGCAACTTGGGCATGATCATCCTCACCAAGGTGGACTCCAGGTTGCAGACACCTATGTACTTCTTCCTGAGACACCTGGCTTTCATCGACCTTGGTTATTCAACAGCTGTGGGCCCCAAAATGCTGGTAAATTTTGTAACGAATCAAAACACCATCCCTTATAATTGGTGCGCTACACAGCTAGCTTTCTTCATCATGTTCATCATTAGTGAACTTTTCCTTCTGTCAGCAATGGCCTATGACCGCTATGTGGCCATCTGTAATCCTCTGCTCTACACAGTCATCATGTCACCAGGAGTATGCTGGGTGCTGGTAGCAGTCCCCTATGTCTACAGTGCATTTCTCTCTCTAACAACCACCATAAAGATTTTTATTTCATCCTTCTGTGGCTATAATGTCATTCGTCATTTCTACTGTGACAGCCTTCCCTTGCTAACTTTGCTATGCTCAAGCACACGTGAAATTGAGTTGATAATACTGATCTTTTCAGCATTCAATTTGGTTTCATCTCTTTCAATTGTCCTTGTGTCTTACGTGCTGATCCTTCTGGCCATCCTCAGGATGCACTCTGCAGAGGGCAGGCACAAGGCCTTCTCCACCTGTGGATCGCACCTGACCGTGGTGGTCGTCCTGTACGCAACTCTGTTCTTTATGTATGTGCAGCCCAAGTCCAGCCACTCCTTTGATACTGATAAAATGGCCTCTGTGTTTTACACTTTGGTGATCCCCATGCTGAATCCCATGATCTACAGCTTGAGGAACAAAGAGGTCAAAGGTGCCCTGCATCGAATATGGAAAAATCTAAGCAAATTCCCAAAATTAAGTTTAATATAGAATTTATGTACATTAAACTAGGTTATAGGAACTTTATGACATATGGTGAGTCTTTGAAAGCAGTGATGTGTAAACAACATGAGAAGCTAGAAATGTTTTTTTGTTTGTTGTCAACTTACGGATGTTTAAGTAGTGACTGTCCTTCTGGTATCAACTTTGATTTGCCCTCATATTTCATATTTCACTGCAAGAGACTGAAGTCTGGATCGCTATTCTCACATTGCCAAGTGCTTATGTTACAACTGAAGGGAAATCTTTGTAAATGTATCTTTTAATAGATAACCTATTTTAAAAGGCATTTTTGTGTCTTTGAATAAAAGTTTGTATCATATATTAAAAAAAAAAATTAAACAAGTAATGATACCAGGAAAAGTCTGCAATATACTTAGGGAAAAACCTAATGAACACTGCATGACTTCATTACTAGAAACTGAAAAAATGCCAAGTTATTGAAGAACACATAAATGTAGCAATATGCCATGTCTGTTGGTTGGAAATAGCAAATGTTGTGACAAGGTCAGTCCTTCCTAAAATTTTTTATAGGTTTAATGCAGTAACAATGAAATTTCCAATAGAATTTTTAATACTCAAGTTGGTATCAAAATTTGTGTAGAAATTCAAAATTTCTAGAATAACCACGGTGATATTTTAGAATAAGGAAGAACAGAATGTACTTTCAATTATAGATGTCAATACTTTAATAAAGCTATCTTACTCTTTTAAATGTGTGTCATTAGTGCAAGTATAGACAGAGACCAATAAAATGCAATACAGCGCAACAATTTACTCACATGTGTAATATCACTTGATTTTTAAAAGCTCCACTTGATTTTTTAAAGCTCCACTGCGGTCTGATGAGTAAAGGACGGTTTTTTAGTACACTGACCTAGTTCAACTAGGTTTCCTATGTAAAACATGAAATTAGTCATTTCCTTGCATCATATGTTAAAATTAACTGAGATATATTATGAATGTAAATGTGAAAGCCAAAAACCACAAAGGTTCTTTTAAAAAGTAAAATAATATTTTCTTTGCTTGGGATAGACAAATATTTCTTCAAGAGTGTACAAAAAAATTATAAGACTAAAAAACTGATAAACAGTCCTCTATCCAGAATATAAACATCTCTTTATCAAAATACACCACGTGAGAGATTAAAGAATATCCTGAGAGAACACATTAGAGACACATGTACTTTTCAAAGTACTCATGTTAGTAATTTGTAAAAACAAAACAACAAATTGCCTAACTCCTAAAATCAGTATGATTCAGGCAGTTCCATGCATTATGGGAAAAATAGGGGGCAGGGGCAAGACACCTGAAGAAACACTTCCCCCAAGTATTTAAATGTCTTCAAAATATCATTAATCATTAGATACATGCCAGTCAAGGCTACGCTGAGATATCACTGCACACCCAGCAGGATGGCTAAAATTCAAAAGTTTCTTTGAATAATTCAGAATGTTGTGAGAATGTGGAGAAAGTAAAATTTTACTTGTCTGAGGGGATGTACATTGTTATAAAAACTTTGAAAAAATAAGGGCAGTAATTTACTGCATCCAGCAAGTGGTAAATCCTTCCACATCCGGTGTGGCCCTAGAAAATAAACCTGATTGGGAACAGTGGGAGATGAAGAAAAGAAAGAAGACGGAAAGCTGGGATCAGGAGGTCCACTGCCCGCCGACGGTGGGCAATGGCCCAGTTATAGTTCTGTAAGCTGCCTTTATGAAGGAACATACAATTGCTGCTGTCACAAGCAGCTTCTCTAAAGCATAGTAACACTATTTCTTCTGTTTCTCCAAGACTATATTTTCTCGTGGCCTTCAGCTTACTTATCTGTCTGCGGCTATATCTGTATTATCTTGTTCTCAGGAGGAATTTGTGGAGGCGAAGTAACCCTTGGTTGCCTTCGCAGTTTGTAAGGACCTTGTCAGCTTACAAACTGCTCTCCAGAGTAGTTACTAAATTTGAGTATGTGGATTCTTTATGATGCAGCGATTCTATTCCTGAGTAATTATGTCCACTGGAGAGTAAAGAAAGAATGTTTTTGGCCTATGTGGTCACCACAGATGTTAAATGCTTATAAAGGGCAGAATGGGTGAATATATTATGGCATGTTTGTAAAATGTATCCACACAGCCATACATGAAGAATAAGGAAGAGGAAGAGGAAGAGAAAAATGAATGAATATAATATTAAGTGAAAAACACCATATTTTCTAAAAATTATACCAGTATTTAAGACAGATATAAATGATATTGAACTGTAAGCATATGGACACTTTATATGTTATACATTTTGTTTAGAATGTATGATACAGTAAAAAAAAAAAACTGCATGTAAGCAAGAATACAAGGTTCATTTCACAGTTAAAAAACAATTATATAAATTAATTAGCATTATTATTAGTTAAAAGAAAAATAAAGTAGGTTTGTGATACAATTCAATGCCAACAAGGTAATAAATTGTCTATCAGAGTAGAATAAAAAATATAATGTTCTAAATAATATATATAAAAATCCTACATATGGGGATGAAACAATTGAGCATAGAGGATTTTTAGGGTAGTGAAAATATTCTGTATGGTGTTATAATGATGTAAACATATCAGTACATTAAAAAACCTGCATAAAACTTCTGCTGTAACTGAAACATTGAAAACTTTCTCTCTGAAATTGGCCCCCAAAGTCTCATCATTTCTATTCAGTACATATTGGACATTGTAGCTGGTTCACTATGACAATGTGGGAAATAAAAGGTGTAAAGATAAATGGGAAATCATAAGCTGCCGTTTTTTATTTTGGGGGAAATGTTATGAATAAATACATTGAGAAATAACTATAAATAATTTATTAGAAATAATAATGAATTTAGCAAATTTGCTGGATACAAAATAAATTTAGAAAAATTAACTTTATTTCTATATTCTACCCACAACAATTAGAAGATAAAATTGAAGAAATGATAATATTTATAAACCCATTAAAAGGAAATTTAATTTACCAATAAATATAATTTTAAAACTCTAAGACTTCAAAATGATACCTATAAAAATTTGACAAGGCATTTGAAAGAGTTAAATCTATGAAAATTTATACCAAATATGTCTCTAGAATGAGACACTTAATATTTTAATAATGTTCAAAATGTTTACATTGATCAATAGTTTCAATATAATCTCAAATAAATCCTTCCTCCTTCCTTTCCTCCCTCTAATTCTCCTTCATTTCTTCCTCCCTCTTTTCCTTCCTTCCTACCTTATTTCCTTCCTCCTTCCTTCTTTCCTTCCTTCCTTTATATCTTCTTTTTAGAGCTTTGGAAGATGATTGTAAAATTTATGCAGACAGGAAAATACCAAAAATAGCAAGGATAATATTAAAGAAAGAGAATAACTTTTGCTGCAGTTACATGACCAGATAGCATGTCTATTATACAGCTCTAGCAGTTAAGAAAACTTTCCTGAGAGCAGACAGCCTGGTCAATAGAATAGAACAATTGACCAAAGAAAACCCACTTAAATAAGTAATAAACAACTACTGGAAGATACACACAGACTAATATCAAAAGTAAATTACTGAAGGGTTTTTATAGGTTCTAAACAGAGAAAGACTGATAGCTTCATGGTGGAGGTGTGCAAGACTCATTCCTCTGAAAAAGGTCATGAGTCAATCGTCTTCTTTGCCACAGACATCTTTTGTTTAACTCTTACAGGTTTAATTATTTTTACTGCATTTTATCCATCAATTTTGGACCCATTTTTTTTATATCGTGCTTAAAAAAATTTATATAACAAAAAAAATAAGCTTCTAGGGGAAAATAAAAATAAAATTTAAAAAGCTTATATATACATAGAAATAAGACATGTGGCAAAGCAGACTGAAAGTATGTATAAAAGGAGAATGTAGTTTCTCTCCATCTCACTTGGTGCATTTATACATGGCAAATGTTGATATTCATCAAAAATGGTGTACAATAAACTTTTTCTGTTATATTTCCATACTAAAAACTATTGTGAAGAGTTAATTGTCTTTGTTATGAAATCATAACAATAAATACCACTTATTTTACATTTTTTGTTCATTATGTTTTGGAGTAAAACGTTATTAGACCAAAAAATGTGTAATTGTCTTGAAAGTGACACCTATTCTCAAGGGCACACTTGCCCCTCGACCAAAAAAAGAAAGAAAAAAAAGTTAACAGACGTTCTGTGCCATACCTCTGTCTGTACATGTAAAACACTGCTAACATACAATGGAGTGAGGAAGAAGAGGTGTGATATGGGAAGAAAATTAATAGAAATTGGCGCAATTCAGAACTTTTTAATTTCAAAGGTAAAATTTATATGCAACCTAAACACATCTGTAACAAAAAATATACTTATATCCTGACATTTTAGTGATTCAGCAAAAAATAAATAAATAACAAAGTAATGTAGATGAATTATATGTAAGAAAAACTTCTGTCAATAGGAAAATCAAAGGTAACCTGAGTAATTAACCAAGACTCTGGCATAACTTCCTGTTCTCCAATGCTTTGGGAATAAGCAAGAACTTGCAGTCAAGCTCCCAAGGGAAAGTCTCAAAAGAGAGAAACAATCATAAATCCTTCTGACTGCACTCAAGTTATTCATCATGTCGGGGAACACAAAGCCATACCTCCTTTCAGGTGAGTAGATGGAGTAGATGGAGATTGCCTGATGACTAGAGTAGCTGCAGTGACAATTTTCCATTCAAGTCTTCAATTGAATTTGAGAAATGAGTCTAAGCACTAATGTCAGACTCAGTAAATTATAACACATGTATTAATAGTAACTTTTTACAACCATATTTACTAGTAAAGAATTTTTCCACAATTATTTTGTTTTTTGAGGGTTGTAAGCTTTCTAATTTCTATTTGTTATGATTTCATATTTATATGAGGATGCTATATCATAAACCTTCTGAAGTAGGCATAAAAATTTTTGGAAAGCTCCACCTACAATGTCGTCTAAGCAAAATGCTGATGCTCGGGACAAAGCTACAGATGCTCCGTGAGTACCTGTGCCTCCATTACTGATAGATTTCTGATAAGACCTCCAATTATTCAGTAATATGATATAGTCACAATCTCTCATTAATATGCAGAGTTTCATTTTTGTTATAGATATTTGTGAACTTGTTTTACTAATACCCTGTAAGAGACTGGAATTTACACATTTTCCCCAAGAGCAAAACCTAAGGCGAGGACTTGAGTATATTATGTTTATTTGATAGGTTATTTCAGGAAACAAAAATGAGGAAATAAAGAAGTGAGGACTGGGAAGGGAGGAAGCCAGTGAAATGTTACTAGAGTGTAGCAGCTGAGGTTTTATCACTGGAAGTGTCCTTCAAGGTTCTTCTAGAAGGCTAGGAAAGCTTGGGTGTTTATCCATTGATTCGTGTCCTTATCAGTGAGTGGAGCATTGCTCCTTGACATGTTAAATCTCGTGCACTTCCAGCCTGCCTTGCATGTGGTCTGAGCAAGCTCCCAAGATAGTTTGCCCTCAGAAAAAGAAGCAAAACACATGAGATGGACTTGAAACCTATATAATTTTATTAATCAGTGTCACACCCCAAGACATGTTAAAAAATGACATGGGAAACTGCCAGCATTCTAAAAAAAAGTCTACTGTGGCTGTAGGCCAAGTCAGAGGTGGCATAAAGTGACAAAGGATGGGGAGAAAGATGTGTCTGCTATAGCGATAATTGCAAGACCAAATCGATGGCAAAGCCAAAATAATATACAATAGACTCTTTGACTTAGACAAATATGTCCATGGCACCATAATGATAAGATGTCTTTTGCCCCTAATTTCTTTGCCTTAAATTTCTTTTCATATGCATCCTGAGGATAAAAGCTGGGAACTAGCTCTTAACACGTTCACAGTGTGTGCAAAACCAAGTTTAAATCAGGACAATGAAAGGGTCAGGGAAGATCAGCATTCTTGAAAAAATTATTAATTGGGTACATGCATCCTACAGTCAGTATTGGTGAAAATATAATTCCTTAAACATCTCAGAGTTCTTAAATTGGTTATTCACTTTCTTCTCTTGTAATGTGCCAAAATGCATTAGGGGAAGTTTTCATCTAAATCTATTTTTCCTAATGCTATAAATCACATATATCAAACTTGAAGAAGGAAAGTTATTGTGTTGAAGGTTGGAAAGAGGAGAGTAAGAGACCTTCCCATACCTCTCCACGAGTCCCAGTGACATGGCACAGGTACAACACAAACCGCGTGACTCGGTTCGCTGAATTTTGCCAACATGTTGAGAATCCAGCATAATGGCATATAATTATAATGGAGAAGTACGGTTTTTAAAAATCTCCAGCAATTATGATAAGCCACATTATAGTGGTTTGGAGATTGGTATTGAATCCCACAGCCAGCGAGGTTACCACTGCATGCCTTAAGTTACAAATTGTGGATATTTGCTAAGTAGGATTTGCGAAGCAGTATATTTTGTCAGATTCCAAAGCTATGACTGGAAAACATTAATGTTGGTTTTACATCTGTTGCTGCTGCCACATAATTGCAGAGTTAGTGGTCCCTTATTGAGATAATGTAGTGTATTTCACACACCATGGAATGGAATTGTATAGAGGGACTCATGGCATTTTTAGCTGTGTTAAATGAGAGAAGTATGTTATGTGTCCATGTTTTATTATTTTCAAATGATATATGTATATTTCTGCCGATTCTAACTAATCCAAAGACTGCTGAGCTTGAAATATTTTTAGAGCCATTTAAAAATATACAACAAACCCTCTGTCAACATTATATGTAATGGTGAAAAACTAAAATTCTTTTTTTTAAATCGTCCTTTCTCTCACTTCTTTGAGAATACAATGTTCTGAATTTGATCATCCCATTTAACTCAATCGAAGTTATTTGCATAGTTTTAGAGAATACTTAGTTGAGATTGGGAGTTTGCATTTGCAAAGGAAGACATCCTTGGGCTTCAGATCCATTTCCTAAGTTCTGATACAATTCTGAAGTTTGTGCTTCTTTCACAAAAGGGTCAGGCTTGTTGCTCAGTTTCTTGTTTCTTTCCAACTAGTGCTTGAGCAGCAGTTGGGGGAAGGTGCGGGTCAGATAAAACTATCAACTCAATTGAGTTTCAGAAGTATTTCAGGGACTTGTAGAATATGTTGAATGTCAAGAGGAAGAGGTTTGCCAAATACATAAACTGATGTGGAATCTGTCTTTATCTGAGTATAATTTTTCATAGCTTAAGACATTAAATTTTGCCATTTGCCTTATTTGGTTGCTGCTAATGAATGTTTATTTTCACTTTTTTTTGTAAATATTTTGTTAATATTGAGTATAGAGTTTTAGAAAGAGTAATTTTTGAGACATTTAATCTGTCAAATTAATTTGAATTTCTATTTTGATGTTTTTTTTTTAAACTTACATTTATTTAGTGATATCCAGAAGTTCCAGTATTTAAGTTATAAGAGCTTAAACATTTTTTTTTTTTTTGATATTCAGTTCTTGACCAGTGTAGGACTGATTTTTATATGGATGAACTAAACATTCAATTTCATCATCTTCTACAGAGATAATCACTTTTTCTAGCTCGATGTACTGAATAGACCATTTTTGTCTGACTGTCCAACATGCCACCTCTGTCACAGACCACAGTTCTATATCATCATGAGTTTTTTGAGTTGTGCATTTTGATCCATTAATATGTTTGCCCATTTTTGTGTCTATGCCACATTGTCTCAACAAATCTAATTTTGTAAGTTTTAATATCTGATAATGCAGGTCTTTTCAGAATGTCTTGCTTATTCTTTATAATTTGTAGTTTAAAAATATATTTAAATCAGTGTCAAATTATAAAATACTCTAGTATTTTATATTAAAAATATTTTATATTAAATAGATTAATTTAAATAGAATTCACATTTTTATAATAGTGAATAGTACAAGCCAAGAGCATAGAATTTCTATTAACTTATTTAGGATTTTTATAATGTTTCTCATAAATTTTTAATTCTTCTTTTTTTAAGGGTAGATTCAGTCTAGTTTTTATAAGATATTCTATCAAGTTGAGAATTTCACTTTACTTCTTAATTTCATTATTTTTGTATAATCTAAACAATAGAATTTATTTATCTATTAAATGCTCATATTTTTTTCTAATTCAATCTGATAATGAAGTAAATGATGTAGATTTTCCAAAACTCATTCATCCAAACTCCATCAACCAAGCTTGAACATAGTATGATCTATTTTTATAGATTTTTGGAATCGATATCAATGATACATGTATACTGTTTAGGATATTAATAGCTATGTAAGTGAAATGGTACTCATGAATATATTGCTTTTTATTATATCTTTTTTTTAAATTCAGGGTTTTGCTATCCTCTTAAGATGATTTGCAGTGTTGTTGCTATTTTTATACTCTGAAAAGTTTTGGACAAAATTTAGATGATTTTTTCCATGAAAGATTAGAAGAATCTGCCTTTAATCAATCTGCAGGGAAAAGGCGTTAAAGAAATAGAGGTAAAGAAAATGCAACCTTTAAATTAAAATTTAAAACCCATAAAAGCAAAGCTGAATTTAATCTAGAAAATCAAATGACTAGTGGAATGAGAATACTATTTTGATATGAAAGTTATAATAAAGAGAAGTAAATCAAAGTCTATTCAATGAGTTAATAATGATTTTCTTTGGAGAGCAAGAATGAAGTTGCAGGGTCAAGAGACAAAGGGCTATATTACATTTTATTAGAATTTCTTCTGAAATTTCTTTAAAATCTCTTTAACTAAATATATATATTTTTTAAATATGAAACATTTTCAAAAAATATCAGGATTCCAAATGTAAGCTAAACTTTTCTCTTTTTTAATTAAATGTATTAGGGTGACATTGGTTAGTAAAAGTATATAGACTTCAAATATACAATTTAATAACACATCATATGCATATTGTATTGAATGTTCACCACTGAAAGTTAAACTTTCTTCCATCACCATATATTTGACCCTCTATACCCTTATCTATCACCCCCTCCTCCATTTCTCTCTAATAACCTCTGATTTATTGCCTGTGTCTATGTTTCTTTATATTTCTAATGATATTCTGTTGACAGAACCATAAAGGATTGTATATACTTTGCAATGATAAGCAGTACATGGAACAAAAAATAAAATGGTTACTATATATGTTAGGTTACAATGGTTTCTAAATTTGGTCCTACATTTACTGATGGAGGTGGGTCTCAATTTAAATCATTGCACCTAAAATCCTTGAATTTGAGTTAACTATAATGGATTTGCATCCTAAAAAGTTACCAGATGATATCATGTGAAATCTAATGACTTTTCTAATCTTTGTTCCCCACAGTAGTTTCCCTTAATGGCCTAGATGGAACAGCAAAACCTAACAGTGCTGAAAGAATTCATTCTCATGGGAATCACAGACCGCCCTGAGCTGCAGGCCCCCTTCTTCGGGGTGTTCCTCGTCATCTATGCGGTCTCAGTGGTGGGCAACTTGGGCATGATCATCCTCACCAAGGTGGATTCCAGGCTGCAGACACCCATGTACTTCTTTCTCGCACACCTGGCATTTACTGATCTCGGTTATTCAACTGCTGTAGGACCAAAAATGCTAGTAAATTTTCTTGTAGATCAACATACAATCTCCTATAATTGGTGTGCGACCCAACTCACTTTCCTCTGTATGTTTATTACTAGTGAACTTTTCCTTCTGTCAGCAATGGCTTATGACCGTTATGTGGCCATCTGCAACCCTCTGCTCTACACAGTCATCATGTCACAAAGATTATGTCAGTTGCTAGTGGCAATATCCTATCTATACAGTGTCTTTTTGTCTTTGCTGACCACTATAAAAATTTTCGTTTTGCCATTTTGTGGGTACAATGTCATCAGGCATTTCTACTGTGATAGTCTACCATTGATATCTTTGCTGTGTTCAGACACACATGAAATTAAACTGATAATTCTCATATTTGCAGCTTTTACTTTGGTGTCAACTATTCTGATAGTCCTTGGGTCCTACATGCTGATCCTTCTTGCCATCCTCAGGATGCACTCTGCAGAGGGCAGGCACAAGGCCTTCTCCACCTGTGGATCACACCTGACGGTGGTGGTCCTATACTATGGTACTCTCTTTTTTATATACGCGCAGCCCAAGTCCAAAGATTCACTTGATACTGATAAAATGGCCTCTTTATTTTACACTTTGGTGACACCCATGCTGAATCCCATGATCTACAGTTTGAGGAACAAAGTGGTGAAAAACGCCCTGACTAGGACTTGGAACATGTGTGCCAATATCCTATTTAAAATTCACTTTAAGATGTGCTAGCAATAGATTATGTATTAGTCAATGTTTGCTATTACTGTTATTGTTACATGTGTGCATTTACCCTCGTGGGATGGTCAAGATTCAACATATGATAGGTGCAGAAATAAAGAAAATGGTATACTATTTCAAACCAAAACATATCACTAACAGATGGGTGCTTTCTGTTTATCCTTTATATATGAACTTATATTTACTTTCAAGTCTGATTGGTACCATTCTTACAAAGTCTTTCATTTAGCCTGTTTGCATTTCTCTTCCACTAAACTTTTATTTCTATAAAACCAAGGACTCTGTATTCCATTCATAGTTTTATCTGTGGTTCCTAACATGGTAAAGGCATAAAAAAGGATACCTAATAGATTTTATATAAATGGATTCATTCAAAGAAATGAACATATATTGTTAAGTTTAACAACCAAAATCTCTCTCTTTGTGTGACTTAGAAATACAAAAAATAAGCAGAATAAGAAGTGAGTGATACAAAGAAGGGGAGTATTAAAATTATTTAAAGAAATTATTGTGAAAATTTTCAACTCTTAAAAATATTTAAATCCTCAGATTGAAGAAGATTAACAAGCCCCAGTTAAAAGTAACATATAGACAACTACTTGAAGGCACATCATAATCGAGTGGTCAGAGCTACTGATGATAAAAAAAAAAAAAAAAAACTTATGCCATTAAAGGAAAAAACAATTTGAATACAAAGGAAAAAAGAGTTTATAAACATGATATCAAAAGCATATTATATAAAAGTACAAATTAATAAACTGGACTTCATTGAAATTAAATAACCTACCAATCACACTCTTGGACATTTATTTAAAGGGAATGAAAATTTATGTTCATACAATCATCTTAAGTGAATATTCAGGGAAGTTTTATCCATTACTGTTTAGAAACTATAAGAATCCACATGCCTTTTAGTAAGTGAATGGTTAAGCAAATTGTATTATCAATACATTGGAATACTACTCATAACAACAAAGGAACAAATAAATTACACACATACAGTACAAATAAATCTCAAGAGATTTATCTTGAGTGAAAAAAAGAAAAAAAAGATTGCAAGTTATATGATATTATTTATAAAACATTCCTTAAATGACAAAAGTATACTGATGTAATACGGATGTGTAATTACCAGGGGTTAAAAACAATGGCAGAGAAGGAGAAAGTAGGTGTGGTGTAGTATAAATCCTGACTTTTTTTTTCCTTTTGCTCTTTTATAATGTAAGTGACTGATTTAAGATTCGATTGCCCGGGCATTCGATTCAAAGAGGCATCTACTTCAAAAGATGGCTATCTCCAATGAACACATTGCCCGCCACACCACTAGCCATACTGCCTTTCCCCACTGAGGCTCCTTTGTTTTGGACATCTTGGCTGATTTCAGTAACTGACCATTTGGGCTACTTGTTTATTTTTTCTTCCCTAGCTTTAATTCATAAGTTTTAAATTCATCAATAATGAGTCAGCCTATAAAACCCCAGTAAAAGTTGAATCTCAAGTCCCTTCTCTCTCTGTCTCTCTCTCTCTCTCTCTCTGTCTCTCCTCTCTTCCCTCCTACCCCAGGACCTTACTATGTGACCTAGGTTTGCTGTGTAATTTCCAGATCCTATAAATAATACACCTGTATCTTTTCAAATTTTCCTGGAGGTTATTGTTAAAGGGTGTCTTGTGGTGACGGACTAGATCTGTATTGAAGTGGGTTTCCACAGAACAGAATAACTAAAATAATATGATATGCAGCAAAGAAAAAAAAAAACATAAGATAAGTGGTAAACAGACAGATGATAGAAACTCACAATGAAATGAGAAATAATTGTAATTAATTTCTATCCCTGAAGGAAAAGTAAAAACAACATGAGCAACAAATCAAGGAAGCAGTACCTATTTGCATAATGTATTGTTTTAATTCCCTAAAAGTTTTAATATATACAATGGAAAAATACAATGGAATTTAAACATTTCTTCACTGTGTCACTCATTTGAGGAGACCACTGTGTAAATGCAGACTTTTGATGGCCATGCCCTATAGATGCAGTATTTTAGTCTAGAGTCCTGTATGGTACAAAAAGAAAGTTAACTAAAAGTAAAATAGTAAGGAAGGAAGAAAGGGAGGGAGGGAGAGTGGAAGAAAGGTGGGAGAGAAGAGGGGGGAAGGAAGGGAGGGATGGAGGGAGGAAAGAAGGAAGTGGAGAGAAAGGAAACATGGTGAATACAAATTGCCACTGACAATTAAAGGACGACCTCCAGATAATTGTGTTCACAAATACTTTAGGGACAATCAACAAATTGCTTGGCATCTCCTCAGGGAGGTTCTCAAAAACGGAAAAAAATCCATAAATTGTTCTCTGTAAGCCATGTAAAAAATAAATGAGGGAGTCAAGTGAAAAGCTTCATTACAGGTAAAAAAAATATTCTATGTGGTCTCTGATGCCAGTATTGATAATGTTTCAGTGACATACGCAAAGTTCTACTTTAATGACAAAACACTAGCAAAAAGTTATCATTTCCGATTTAGTTCTCTTTGCTTTCTACTGCTGCATGATGCCTGAGCAGGAATAGGATCCTTCTTTTTTTCTCATCATATTAATGTTTTTGAGTATTTTCTCATGAGTTGACAGACTAAATACTCAAAAGCATCTTTGAAACATCGGCGTGCTGTCACTTATAATGTGTGTTTTAAATAAATATTATAGTTCTAATGCAGGCCAAAACTGAGGGCAAATGAAGCCTAACTTTATAAAGAAACATGAATTTTTAAAAATTGGTAAAATTAAGAAGCTGCAGGTATTCAATCTATCATTTTGATGTCTTTCGAAATTCTTAGTTATTTAGTGGCCCTACGGTCTTTTTTGTGACTCTCTCAATATAATTCAATAGTTAATGATTAACAAATAGGATTCTTTACAGTTCTCTTGATGCAACAAAAGGGGACTTCCACTCTACTGGGTGGTTGCACTGTAATGTGTATTTGATTTGTTCCATGTAAGTTAATTATCAACTTACATGATGATATGTCAATTAGCATGAAAATGCCCCTGGGAAGATTAATATTTTAAGACAATTTATGTAGAAATGTTAGCATTTTGTTTTATTAGTTAAGAAAATAGAAGATAAATATTTCAAAAGAATAGCACTTTGATGGTCTAATTGTCATCATGGAGAAAGGGATGGTGTAGTGCCTGGAGTAAGTTACATACATTCTATTCTACGTGACCTACTTCTCACTTGTTGATCATCATAGCCTTGACAAAGAAGATAGGTCACAGTTCGGAAGAATTTACATACAAATGTGTAAAGAAACCCTCTTTGAACTAACTTATTATCACCATTTAAAAAACAAAAATAAAATTACTTATGTACTTGATTTCCAGGTGACATAAACACATGTGATCATTTAATATTTGTTTATCTCTGCCAAAAACCCCCGAAGGAAATACTGGTTTTGTATATGAAACTAAAGGGTTTTAGATAAGTTAAATGTTTGCCTAAAGTAACCTTTTGTATATATCATAAATGGAGATATAACCGGGATTATATCTACATATGTACATGTCTCATATGTTTCTCTATATCATGACAAATAACACTCACTGTAATCTGTTATACTTTTCTTATTTATACATTTGTCCGGTATCTGTCAAGTGTGTTGTTTTAGCCTGTATCACCTGCAAACATAAAGGATTTTAAAGGACTAGGTGTTGAGGTAGGGAGTTCTATACATTTTTGGAATTCGTGGTTTAAAATTTTTATTATAATTATTATATAATTTTATAATTTAATTTATTATATAAATGGCACATGTATTAAGCCATATTATTAAATGTAACTTATGTGTCACTGTGATTGCAATTATATAAGTAACTAATAAAAAACTTTAAAGAATAGCACAATAATAATTTATATATGTAACATAAATTATTAACGTAGTTTTAACTTTTTGTATGTTCTCTTTATGTATCTATGTCTATATGTTTGTATCTATATCTATATATTTATATGTATCAATGTTTATATGCTGTATACCTATCTATATCTGTGTACCTATGTATCTCTGCATGTATGTATGTATGTACATATCTATCTATCATCTATCTATCATCTATCATCATCTATCTGTTGTCTCTCTAACTATACTATACCATCCTGGTTTCTCTACTTTGGCACTATTGATATTTTAGACTGCATATTGGATATTATAGGATATTTAGAAGCATAACTGACCACTACTATAAATGCCAATAATACCCTACCTCTCAGTTGTGACAATCAAAATTACTAATGTTTATTGGTTAATAAAATCACCTCCAATTGAGAATTACTAGCTATATCTGTCTCTATCTCTATTTATGTATATTATTATTTGTGGGAGATGAGTTTATTTTCATATATTCTAAATTAGAAAGTTTGGGTTTATCTTATTTATACTATTTTTGCATACTAAAACTATCCCAGGTAATAATACATAAAATCTATTGACTGTATTGATGTCTCTTTCTAGACAAGTTGCTTGATAAACCTGCATGGAAACACAAAATCTAACATTGTTGAATGAATTCATTCTCATGGGGATTACAGACCACTCTGAGCTGCACGCTCCATTATTTGGACTCTTCCTCATCATCTATATTATCTCGTTGGTGGGCAACTTGGGCATGATCATCCTCACCAAGGTGGACTCCAGTCTACAAACACCCATGTACTTCTTTCTCAGGCACTTGGCTTTCACTGATCTTGGTTATTCAACAACTGTAGGACCCAAAATGTTAGTAAATTTTGTTGTAGCTCAAAATACAATCTCTTATTATTTTTGTGCTATACAACTAGCTTTCTTTCTTGTATTTATTGTTTGTGAAATTTTTATTCTATCAGCAATGTCTTATGACCGCTATGTGGCCATCTGTAACCCTCTGCTTTATCCAGTCATCATGTCACAAAGAATATGTCAGCTGCTGGTGGCAATCCCCTATCTCTATAGCACATTTGTTTCTCTTCTAGTCACTATAAAGATTTTCAATTCATCCTTCTGTGGCTACAATGTCATCAGTCATTTCTACTGTGACAGTCTCCCATTGTTATCTTTGCTCTGCTCAGATACACATGAAATTGAAATGATTATTCTGATTTTAGCCAGTTTTGATTTAATTTCATCTCTTCTGATAGTTCTTGTGTCTTACCTGCTCATACTTGGGTCCATTCTTAGGATGAACTCTGTCGAGGGTAGACACAAGGCTTTTTCTACCTGTGGATCCCACCTGACTGTAGTCATAGTATTCTACGGGACTTTGATATTTATGTATGTGCAACCTAAGTCTAGTCATTCCTTTGACAGTGATAAAGTGGCTTCCATATTTTACACTCTCGTCATCCCCATGTTGAATCCCTTGATCTATAGCTTGAGGAACAAAGATGTAAAATATGCACTACAAAGGATATGGAAAAAACTATGTAATCTTTTTTCTTAAAGTTTACATACAATATAATTCCTATAAACTAGGTTATGGACTTTAAATTTTTCTCTTGTACCTCTAAAGAAATAGCAAACACAAATAAGTTCCACATATATTTATCAATTGTCTTGTATATGCTAAGCATTTCTAATTGTTGTAAATAGATTAATGAACAAAATAGTAAAAATATATGCTTTCCTCGAGGAAACAGATGGATAATATACATAAATTAAGTAAATGTTATAGTACAGTAGAATGTGTTAAGTGGATATAAGTAAACAAAAAGCTATCAAGGATTCTGGTACTTTTTTCACATATTAGGATAAAATTACAGTGTGTGTGTGTGTGTGTGTGTGTGTGCGTGTGAGAAAGAGAGAGAAAAAGAGAGAGAAAGAGAAAGAGAAAGAGAAAACCCTTTTCTTTCCTTTGGTTTTAGCCTTCATTCTCTTCCTTGGTATGTTTTAATTTAATTTTATTATTAGTTTCAAGTATCCAGTACATTGGTTAGACATTTATACAGTTTATGAAACAATCCCCCTGGTTGCTCTTTCTTTCCTTGGGCTCCCCACCTAGCCGTTACATACTGCTGACTGCATTCCCTATGATATGCTCCCCATCTCTGTGACCATCTATCAACTACTAATATGTACTTTAACCCTTTACTGCTTTCTCCCAGCCCCTCAACACCCACCCCTCTGGCTATCACCAGATTGTCCTGCTATATTTTAGAATTATATTTAATAATGGCGTGTCTTTGATATCTGACAATTTGAAGTACTGTCATATTTCTTTGCTCAAATACCCCTCTTCCAAACATTGGGATCCCACTTTTTCCTCATTGCCTCTCCTCCATATATGAGTTTATTAACTGAATATACTTTGTAATTCAGCAATCCCTAGGTTCTGATTGGCACCTGATTTTGTCTTAGTCTATTTTCTTGCTATCAGAGGATAGTAAATTAAGATAAATCCTTGAGGCTACCCAGAAGCTCCCAGGTTTGTACTATTTTTTTTTTCTCCTAAGTGGTTCTTAATAACTGCCCATTTAGTTTGCAATATTTCTTTATCTCTCTGAAAAAAAATGTAATTATGTTTAAAAGTTATGTCCTAGTTGTTTTTGTATCCTTATATGTTTCCCAATTTTTGATCAATGTTGATTATGTACTGTGTTTTAACTGTCTTTCATTGTTTGACTGCATTGGTTGATTATCCTACTGTGGAAAGCAAAGGGAAATAATCTGTTGTTTGCACAATGTCATATTTCTAATGTAAGTAAACCTGATATACGACAAAGAAATAGTTATCTAGTCTTTTGTATGTAGCCGATCCATGTTTCTCTCCACATTTTCCCATGTGCTTATTTTCATTTTTTTTTTCCTTTTGCTTACTTTTTTTCTTCTGAATACTTCTGGGATTTTATCGAAGCTATTATTCTACAATATTTGCTTTGTTTGCCATGATGCAATAAAATTCTGTTTAGCTAATAAATATTTAATAAAATACTTCATTGGAATGACATTTTAAAAGTGCATGATACAAAGCAACCAAAACGTTCTCAGTAGATATATAGGTAAATAAACTGTGGTAGATCTAGACAATAGAGTATTATTCAGCAGTAAAAATAAATAAGCTATCAAGCTATCAATATAAAATGAGATCATAGAACTCTAAATGCATGTTCCTAAGTGAAAGAAACCAATCTTAAAAGCCTTCCCACTGTATGATTCTAAGTATAAGTCATTCTGAAAAAGACAAAACTATGGAGACAGTGAAAAGATTTATGGTTGCCAGGGATTAGAGTGTAGAGAAAAATGAATAGAAGGAGCATGGAGGACATACAGGATAGTAAAAATACTTTGCATGAAACTAAAATTGGGGATCCAAGCCATTAAATATTTGTTCAAATATATGGAATGTACAACACCAAGAGCGAACCCTAATGTAAAGTATGCAGTTTGGGTGAAAGGGATGTGCCAATGTAAGTTCATTGATTGTAACAAATGTATTATTTTAGTGGAGGCTGTCAGTAATGAATGGGGGAGACTTTACATGTGTGAGGGCAGAGAATATACAGGAAATCTCTGTACCATCTTCATTTTTCTGAGAACAAACTTTTTCTAAAGAATAAAGTCTTCAATACAAAAGTGCATGATACGGTGTCACGTGTACATAAATATCAAAATGTTGCAGTTAAAACAAAATTTTAAGATGATAATGAATCATTTTTAATGTTTGCAGGAGAAATTCTACCTGAACAATACAAGAAAAAAAAATATTCTTTCTCTCCAAAGAGAAAAATCCTGTGAGGAGAATATTTATTTTCCATTACTTCCATTACTGCTTCCTAGACCTCAAAGAATCTTTTAATGTGTGTTTTATTCACTGGGGAAATTAATTTAAGAACAAGAGAATATATTGACTTTGATATTGTTGACCTACTGAAGCAATAAATACTATGAGAACTAATACGATCATTTTTTATTTTAAACTAAGCCTTCTTCCTTGACTCAGTGTTTATTTAATGGCATTATATGCATGGGAAAAGCACTCCTAAATGATATAATGAGGAAAGGCAGAGTACCACACGCAGTCGTGAAGGTTGGGCACCATGTTTTTTTAAGGTGTTCCATTCAGATAGACTAAGATATGAGAAATCCCTCCCCAAACACCCACAACTTATTTAGTATTGTCCTTATTCACATAAACATGCAAAAGCTGCCCATCACAGTGATTAGACAAATAAAAGAAATAACATTCATCTCGGGAATATATATCAACCTGTGAGGAGAAAATTAACTAATCAACATATAGTTTGTCATTGAAAGAGTTCCCAAAATATAAGAGATAATACTAATTGAGAAGTATGAGTATGAAAGTTAAATGTTATCTTTAGAATAAGAAATGATCTGTGATTCATTTAGTTCTTAACGATTCACAAGAATCATAACACTCCCGTGTCAAATTGCATTGGCATATGGTATCTTAATTAAAGAAAAGAACCAATGGAAAAGCCAGAGGGTATAGGAAATGACAAATTTGTATATATATGTGTGTGTGTGTGTGTTTGTATGTGTGTATATATATATATATATATATATATATATATATATATATAGAGAGAGAGAGAGAGAGAGAGAGAGAGAGAGAGAGAGAGACAGAGAGAGACAGAGAGAGAGAGAGAGAGACAGAGAGAGACAGAGAGAGACAGAGAGAGACAGAGAGACAGAGAGAGAGAGACAGAGAGATAAATATAGAGAAAGGGATGGAGACAGAGAGACAGAGAGAGAGGAAACAGAGAAGGATTCCTTGGAGAAAGAGTAACCACTGGAGAGCTGAATAGGAATGCTATGGAGGTAAAGAGGTCTCAGAAGTAATGTAACAGGAGGAGCTATAGTCTAATGTCTAGTATGTGAGTGGCACACCCTGGAACTGGGAAGGGTATGTCCTTTACAAAGGCCATTCTTTGCTGTGTCATATTTGAACAGAAGTTTACATTGTATTTACAGTAAATCTTACCTTTATTAGCTCTTTGATAATAAGAATTAAAATATTTTGTATGATAGTCTTTAAATCCTCATGAACTTGCATGGCATTAATCATGAAATAATAGCAAAATATATGATCCAATGCATCTGTCTACTTATATAATTCATAGTTCAATATATTTACTTATAACTCTAGTTAACAGAAATCAATCTACTATGGAGCAGACAAAGCAAAAATTTAGATTTTATTTTGTCATAGAAACTGTTGGTATTTTTCAAACTTACCTCTCTATTAAATTATTTCCTAGCCATCACAGCCAACTTTAATTCTATAGAAATTATGTACTTATTTTCAAAAAGATCGATTTAGGAATAGAACAATACAAAGATTTCTTTCAAGTATTTTTTTTTAAAAAGTCATTAAATTTTCATATATTTTGTCTGGCCATAAAGAATTTAATACATATCGAATAAAAGTGGTCTCAATCTCTTGCAGACTGTATTATACCTAGATTAACCTCTTGATTTCAGATCTGGTAATAGTCACATGAATTGTCCCTCGTTGCTAATTGAATTTTTTATTTTTATATCAGTTAATATTGAGATATAATTCACAAACTATATGATTTACTCATTATAAGTGTTCAATTTAATAATTAAGATATATTCAGAGTTGTGCAACCAACACCACAATTTTAGAATATTTTCATTGCCCTTGAAAGAAACCTTATGTTCATTAGCAGTTAGACTTCTTGTTAACACCCTCAATCCCCAGCTTCAGGGAACCAAAAATTTCTTTCCTGTCTCTATGAATTCACTCATCCAGGCATTGCATACAAATATAACCACTCAATATTTGGGTCTTTGTGTCTAGTTTTTTTCACATAGCATAAACTAGAAATTTTTTTGTATTATAAGACTTTGGATGTTATTTTATATCATCAGTTTAACTGTCTTTATCTGACAATGCTCTGGCAGGGAAAAAAGAGAACTACCTATGACTTCTGGGTAGAGGTGGAAATCCAGAATCCTACTCAGTCTTCATTGACACCTTTGATTTTCAGGAACTCTTTCAATGACAAGATTTATGGTTTATTAGTAGTTTCTTTTCATGGGGTTAATAAACATTCCCAAGTTGTATATCTCTATTTGAAGATTACATAATTGCTTATACAGAAAATCAATCTGTAAAAAACTAATAATTGAATATGGCAAAGTCACAGCATGCAAGGGCAACAGATAGCATTCTACTGTGTTTTTGTATATACACAATAAACAATTGGAAGTTTAAATATACATTTATTGCAATAAAACCAAAAAACATGAAATATTTATAAATCTAACAAAATATACACAAGATCAAGATGTTGAATGTAACAAAAGACCGATGAGATAAATTGAAGATATATAAATGGTGAGCTATATTATACTCATGGATTGGAAGAAATAATATTATTAAGATGTACATTTAACAAATGAATGAGATAATCTGCAAGCTGACTCTAAAATGTACATAAAAGGGCAAAGAAATTAGAATAGGCCAAAGAATTTGGAAAAAATAAATAAACATATAGTTCAAAGACTCACATACTACCTTTATTTTCTTCTTATTGTATATGTATAACATAGTAAGACAAAATGGGAGCTAATTATTTAAAATATAATAAAAACATATAACAAAGTTAAACAGTCACAGAAATAGAAATGTAATCCAAGACTTCTAGAGATTGAGTAAACTGTTTTGTAACCTAAGAGTTACTTTAAATATAATTTCTGCTACACCTAACATCATGATTCTTATGAGATTATCAGAGCATAATAATACTTTATTGTATCAAAATCTGGTCTACTCTGTATTTATATTATTATCATGTATTATTAATGATATTTTAATTATGATGTTATTATTGATTGTTGGAAATAATTTTATGGCATCATCTTCTTATTCCACATAAATGTTCATCATATATATTTTAAATTGATTCATTTGTATATCACATATATTCCAATATCTATTTGTAAAAAATATGCCATTTTACAATCGTATTTTATATTATAGAAATAACCAAACTGTTTTTTATTTATATCTGGAAATTTTTATTAGCAAGTTGAATATGTCCTGTCAACTATAAACCAACAACAATATTTGAATATATAAGTTATTTGAATATGTCTTCAACTGTTTCTTGGTTTTTAAGTATTCCAGATTTCCTCTACTAATCCTGACAGTAAATGAAGCTCAAAAATATAAACATACTTTGTTCAAATTAATTTAATGTTAATTTTTCCCATACATTTTTAATGTTAAATACATTTTTCCTCATATTTCTTTTTGTTTGTTAAAGGCAAAAGTTGACATTATAGTATGAAAAAAAGTCAGTAGAATCATGGACTCAGTACTTACAGAACTGAATCAATATTAGGTGTTTGCCTACATAGTCTGATTTTAAGTACATTCAATAAAATGTCTGTAAATAGTAAGTTTCCAGAATGTGAAATATCTTCTCGGCAATGCTTTGTTTGAAATCTTGAATAAAGAGAAAAAAGATTTTTAAAAGGACACATGGAATTGGTTTTGAACTTTTATGTCAAAATTATTCTTTAAGTCTTTATAAATGCAATACTATATTTTGTACTGATTTAGAGATTAACAACCTAGAATATCAGAAGACCTATGTGATAGGCTATTGTTTTCATGATGCAGCTCTATGAATTAAATATGGGATTGTTGAAAGTGAGAACCACCTCCTGGTAGAATGTGATAAGATTAACAGTGACTTGAAATTAACAGGGAAAATATTTCATTTCTATGGCCCTTTTCATAGCATTCTTTACCTCTTTGTTTCTCAGACTGTAAATCAGTGGGTTTAGCATGGGAATCACTAGTGTGTAGAACACAGACACTACCTTCTCCTGTTCTATGGAGTACTGGGAACTTGGTTGAATATAACTAAAGCTTAAGGTACTATAAAATATGGTCACAGCAGACAGGTGAGAGGCACAGGTGGAGAAGGCTTTCTGTCTGCCTGCTGCTGAGGGGATCCTCAAGATAGCAAAAACAATGAACATGTAGGAAATGATCACGATCAAGAAGGTGGCCATGGCAATGACTCCAGAGAAGATTAAGAGCAACAACTCATTTATGGAGGTATCAGAGCATGACAGCCTTAGGAGTGAAGGAATATCACAGAAGAAGTGGCTGACAACATTCAACCTACAGAAGGACAGTCTACCCAAGCTTACTGTTTGTGTTAATGAGTTAATTATTCCACATATCCATGACCCAATGACTAACTCTACACACTTCCTCTTAGGCATGGCTACACTGTAAAGCAAAGGATTTGCAATGGCCACATAACGATCATATGCCATTACTGACAGCAAGCAACCTTCTGTAGTAACAAACACCCCAAAACACAAATGTTGTACCATGCAAGCAGAGAAAGAAATGGTTCCCTTCACAACCAGGAGGTTCACCAGCATTTTGGGTGCAATTGCAGATGAATAGCAGGCATCTACAAAAGAAAGGCAGCTAAGGAAAAAGTACATGGGTGTATGGAGCTTGGGAGAAATTTGGATTAAGAAGATCATGCCTAGATTCCCCACAAGAGTAATGGCATAAATCACCAGGAACAACACAAAAAACACAACTTTCAGTTCTGCATGGCTTGTCAATCCCAAAAGAATAAACTCAGTTACCACCGTAAAATTCTTTTCAGTCATTTGTTTCTTTTCACGAAATCTGTTGTGGAAAAAAATTAAGAGATTAAGAGATTATAATTATATATATATAATATATATTTATATATATAAAATCTATATAGTAAAATATATAAAATCTATATAAATACATATAGATAAAATTGCTGATATCAGTCTTGGGAAAAAAAATACTTCTTTGAATCTGAGTTTTTCATCAATAAAATTACCAATCCTAGACTAAAGGGTCTCTTATTTTCCTTCTAGTAATGTTGTTTTATAGGATTATATTCCATAAAAACCAAAATGTAAAAAAAAAAAAACTTTACCACTCATAGCTTTAGTCTGCCTCTAAAATGTCCACTTCAATACCAAAGTTATACTAGCACTAAGAAGACACTAATTACAATTGAAATTAATAGCATGTATAATATATACCATTGGAAAATTAAATAGTTATTCAATAAAATTCCTTTCAGATCTTGTTTGTTTGTTTGTTTGTTTTTAAATAAAAAAAATAATGAGAAGGGTCTCTAAAATTATATTTATTTTGAGTTATGTATGGAATCAATTGACAAGTGCATTCCTATAGACACCAGAGTGGCCACATCATGAAGTAAGATGATGGCTCAGGTACCTACAGAGATGACATTTTAAAATACCAAGGATTCTGGCTTCTGTTTCTATGGGAGGCATTGGGTGCCAACAGCTAACTCTACAACTCGTGAAACAGAAGCCTGTTTCTTGTGCGATACTTATTCAGAGTAGCGAGGATTCCTGCTGTGGGACAATCTTCCCCATAATCATGATAGAGAAAGCCCTGAAAGATCATTACTTCTGAAAGCTAGGACACAGAATCCCATATCTTGCACATATGGGTCATATAAAGGCTTCCTGTTTTTTTCTGAGATCTCAAATAATTTTAGAAAATTAAGAAAAACACTGATTCATACTATATATATATATTAATATATATATAATATACATTAACTCATCAAATGGAAATTATATTTTTAGAGAGCCTAAAATTATCTAAAATATAAAGAAGTATTATATTTTTCATCCTATAATAGATAGTTTAGACAATTTAAGTCTTTCCAAAAATAAATTTCCATTGTATGGTTAGATACCTGCACTTTATAACCAAAACTGTTTATATTTGTTTCAGAATTAACTATCTCTCTTCTTCTCTATTAAGTTGGAGTGTTATTTTAGAAACGATGAGAAAAAATGGTGATGATTTGGGTTTATCTATAATTTACACCATTTTTATTTTAATTAAAACATTTCAATTGCCACAATGATGAGAAGATAAGAATCCATTAATCCCGGGCCAAATCTTATTGTTGAAAATAATAGCTTTATTCATTAGACAAGTTATTTAACTTTCTAGATCCAGTATATAATTATATGTACTTCTACAAGCTTGCTGAGAAGATTGAAGGATATGATGCCAATAAAGTGTTTAGTGTTCATTGAGTATAAATTAAACATTTAATAAGTTAGATAGATAGTTGCATCACTATATGAGATATAGCTAGCTAGACAGAATAGTGATATATATTGAATGTGTGATATTTTTTAAGTCATGGTAATCAGTATTAAACTTTAAAACCATTGAAATTGGATAATTTCTATTTTGGAGCATTTCTGAACTGCTTAAACACTTTTTTATTTATTTGTTTATTTTTATAATCAAGCAGATATCTCAAGTTATCATTTACAAACTGACCTTTTTAAATGTGAGATAAGTAAAATAAATACCTATATTTTTTCATGATATCTCACATGCTCTTTATAGGTTACCAACAGATTTGACAATATAAAAGAACACTTTCAACAACTAAGCCTGAATATTTCAAAGCTGCATTTTTCGTACATAGATCTATCTTACACCTGCTCTTTCTTCCGCTGCTCTTCGAGCATTAACTGAAATTTTTCTCTTAATAAAAGATTACTTAGAAATATAAATTTTATTGTAAGCTATAATCTGGAAAAGAAAGCATGTTTAAGAAAAATTAGAAATTAAATTAACTGTCCAAATATAAAATTAATAACTTTAGCACCAATATTTGATGGAAATGCCATAAACTGAATTATATGAAAAGATATGAACTTAACTTACATGAACTTTAAGAATTAAAACACTGATATGATCCTATCATATTTTAAATTTCCAATTATCTGGGGAATAAATACTAAATATAAAAACATTAAAAGAAATAAAAAGACATTAAAATGAATGACTTTAACTTACCAAAGATGTTAAAAAGGTCAGTTTACTTAGAACACTCATGTTCATTTCCATGGTATCTTACTCTCTTCTTAGAAATAAAATCAATTAATGTTTTTATCTGAGGTTAAAAATAATATTTTCATGGTAGATAACTGAAAATCACTCCAGGTTTAAATATATATATTACAGATAACATATGTAACATGTATTATATGTATTAAATATATATTATATATATCAACTAAAACAATACAAAATAAACATAATAAAAAAAGAAACAATGGTTTTACATCTTTAATTCTTTCCTCAAAGAAGATAAATTTAAAAGGAGATGACTGTATATATATATATATATGAATTTTTTTTTAAGTAGGTTAGAATCCCAGTGGTTCAGACACTGATTACACTAAAGCAACAACAGCAAAATTACACTTTGGATTGCATTCTGGTTTCTCGAGGGACTTTCTCAAAGTATCCCAGTGGAATTGGTTTCTCTAAGATATGTAATATAAAAAAATATTACAAAGAATGGAAAGCATCATAGAGCCAAAGGTGAAAAAATAGTAGAAATATTGATTTAATAAATTTGCATAAACTAGATAGTAATTCATTAAGATATAATAGGGACTGAGCCCTCACTTTATAAGGCAAAAATGCATAAGTGGAATCCAGTGTGCTAATGGCTATTCTTTCTGAAAAGTTGGAACACGACATTCTACCACCCCCTCCACACACTTCTGCTCAGAATCTAATTCTGTGTCCTATCTAACAAGTAGAATGGCCATGTGTTACTCTTATTAGATATTACTTTTAGCTATAATATTCTCATTCATCTAACTGATACTTCTTAAAGAACAAGGACAAGCTGACATTACTTGGCACTGGAAAGAGAGGGATTTCAAAAACAAACAGGCAAACATGGTTGGACTTGCATTTCTAGAAAATGGCAGAGTATAAGTCTATCTTCCTCAAAAAATATTTTTTTAAAAGAATACATTAAAAAGTTGAATATAAAAGTAAAACATACTATAACGATTGTATATAACACAGAAATAAATAAATTTGTTATTATGCTCAAAAGGAAGAAAAAGAAGAAAATCAAAAGTAAATATGGACACAAATACAATGACTCTCCTGGGGATCTTTGCAAAACTTTATAAATTTATATAAGTGAGATTCGATTTGTTCAAAAAGGTGCTAAGCCTTTAGGTCCATGAACAACACAGAATTCCAAGAAAACCTAAATATAAATCTAGTATCTAAAAAGCTGTAATTCTCATGAAAATCCTAACAAAATAAATCTGCTTGTTATCAAACATTATAAATAAACTTGCCCACCATGATCTGCATTTCATAAGGAGAAAAAGCTTCCTCTGAGAATCAGTAACCACAACCTTTCCTCAGTAGAGTGGAATTTTGGATTTTGCTCTCTGCACAAGTAAGGAAGCTTCAAGCTGAAAAATTAACATACGGAGTCTTGAGGTGGTAGCACCAAGGTACTGCTGACAGACGTGACCTTCTAGGATTGTCACAGAGAAAGTCCTGTTAAGGTAAACTTAATCATGCAATTACAAAACACAATGAGAAAGAACATCTCCAAAATCAAGAGTCTGAAAAGCAATAAATATATTTTAAATTTTTTAAAATAAAAGTCAAATGAATAAAAGAAATGAAAAGGAAAATGGACAAGTCCACTAACAAAAAGATCAAGGTTATAGGCTAATTTACTAGCAATGGTCTAAGCAAGTGATCAAGAACAATGCATGTATGAATGAATGAATGAATGAATGAATACCTGTGAAAAACATTAACTAATCAAATAGAAGTTGAGTCTTGGATTGAAAAAACAAATGTAGCCCACTCTTGCTAGAGGAACTAGGTCATAACTATTTCAAGGAAGAAATATAGAAGCCGGGTACTAACAAAGTTTTTTTAAAAATATCTTACAGAAAACAACAGGAAGCAACTGACCTTTAATTACCAGAAAGTCTAGAAAGGCAACTAGATAACCATAGAAACCTGAGGATATATTGCTAAGGAGCTGGATGTTTCTACTATTTAGATCCATCTTTAACTACAAGCTAGATTTCCCTCAATTCTTATACATGTGGAAGTTGTAGAGGAGGAGAGTATGCATAACATTTATGAGAGATGGAATGGATTCTCTTCTATTAAATTTTACTCTCAATGAGGTTGTACTGAGCATTAGTATCCAATAATGATGGACTCTCAGCTCAGGAAACACTACAGCTAAGGCCATCATTGCAGTAACGCATTGCATTACAATAATTGTTACAGGTTTGTCATAGGAAAGGACAAGGCATATATACCACTTATTTAAAGATGAGGCAATTTCAAATCTAGTTTTCAATCATGTGGCAAATTACATGTTATCTGAGCTTGGTGTCCTCTGAATTTGAGAATAGCATATCTATCTCACATAAGTTAGTAATAAATTTTTAACCCAGTGCTTGCTTCATATTTTTATTTCAAAAATAAATTTAAAGAAAAAAATCCTATGTGAAGATGATAATGTCACTTATCGTTTTATCATGACTTTAGGAACTGTTCCAGGTTTACTGGGATAAAACTGATGTTGAAATATTCTCCATAGTTACTTTAGTCATTGACTCTGTGAGCGAGTGCCATTACATCATGAAGGTCTCTGAACTGTTCAGGCCACATTTATGTTGTTTTGTTTCTTTCCTTGAACTATCTCTCACATTTTCTCCTGGGTGATTAGCAGGCACTACAGGGTAATTTTTACCAATTCCTTAGATGATTTGGGCATCATCATCTGAATGAATTATACATGATACTTTCTCAGGGAGCAACTCAAAGAGAGAGGAGAAGCATAAATTCTCCCTACTTACAGAAAAAATAAGAGCAATTTAGGAGAATAAAATCAAATCATTCATTAAAGGTGAGTGGATGGGAACTGTTGATTTTGATTATCATCTGGATGTTGGTCGTTTCCCATGATTTCAAGCTTCTGACCATGAACACTCATGGTCACTGAGAGCTGATTCTTTCTACCACAATACAAAAATTCATTGTCTCCTTTGTAAGGCAGGGTTCCCTGAAGTAAAATGGTATTTTCAGGGTGTTAAATCCTATGAATTGACTAGAGTTATAGATCCATTCAATTTGTGAGATTTGATGGTGGCATTTGGATATTGCAAGTGAAGAGGAAGCAGTGTTTCGAAATATGATCTCTTAAAATAAGGATTTTCAGATATAGGATGCTCAGTTTTATCTGCACTTCAGATAAACAACAAATAATTTTAGTATATGTTATGTAACATTTGGTAAATATTATTTCTTATAAATGTATTCAATGTGATTTTAATATCATTTTTTTAAAAAGGGTTTTAACAAATGTGTTGCCCATGCAATATTTTACAAACTATAGATAATTTTAATATAAGGATATATATACTCTACATATAAAGATAAGCTCTCATGATGAACTTGTAAGTTTTTTGGTTATTTTCTGTCTTTCCCTAGCTGCTGGTTACTACTCAGTTTGTTTTTCAGAATAGGTTTTATAAACTGACAGTATTGTACACTTAAAAGTCTTTAACGAGGTAGTACTCATGTTAAGTATTCTTACCACAGTAAAATTAAAACGTAAATTAAAAAAAGAAAAGAATGAGCAGGGTAAAAAAAACATCCATACATCTTCAGAGGGAGGTACTCACTGACATTGAAAATGGAGATAAACTCAACAAACACTAGAATAATTCTTAGCAAAGTACTAAAGACTTTGGTGTGGTAGGACTGGTACCAGAATTCTGAATTCCTTTGCTTAATCCAGTGCCTTTTGTATTCTGCTGGAAAACCCATGGAGGCAGACTCTACAACACTTGCTTTTTATTTGTGAAAGAAGAGAGATCTGAAAACAGAGTGGGATCATTGGAGAAACAGGAGACAACTTCTAGGAAATTCGAATAGACATGGCTCCACAATATCCAGTATTGCCCTCTTCTGCCCCTCCCGTGTGGAATTCCTTGGATCAAACTTACTAAACTGACAACAAAAAAATTATGTATTCCTAGAATTGCCACCAGCTGTAGGGTAGTTCCAGACTCAGCTGCTCCAGACCAAGGGTCTGGACCTTGTGGTGGGCACCCAGAAGTTCCTGCCTGATAGTTACGTAGGATAAAGTTGCGCATTACAGTACATAATTCCGTCTTACTTTTTAACTGGCTGATATTTTGAACTCCAATTACTCTTTCAATTGAAAATCATGCTTACAGGTTTCGATGTTTTCACTGAAGAGAAACTCAATGTGAGAGGAAAGGAATATCATGGATTAAGTTCAAGTAGCTTCACTACCTTCAATCAGAGCAGTTCCTCTTTGTTTTACTGACTTCTCAGGTAAGTTTTATGAAATGAAGTAAATACTTATCACTGATTTGACGATCACCGTGTTATACTTTATATATACTCCATTGTACAATTTGAGAAACATATTGACAGTAATATGATATAATAAATACTCAAATAAATATTTAAATATTTTACATACCCTATTATATGCATAATGGAAGAATTAATGCATATAAACAGCATATTAGAGGAAACAAAGGCTATAAAATTAAATATTCAAAATTTCTGAATATTGATATAAACCATACATTTTAGCAGGAATGAATCTAGATCTTATACTAATTTGAAGATTTTCTTTTTAAAAGAAGAAAAGAGTAAGCCATGCAAATTAAAGTATAAATGTGAGTATTTAAAATGGGGAAAAATTAATTTCAGCTGTAAAAAATGTCATAAATATCATAAAATTAAGAGTATAATATTTGTATAGTAAAATCCCAGACACATCTCAGTGTATTGGGTGGTAAGAGTGTTCTTAGAAACCATTTCAATGTCAGAATAGATAGCATTATTCAATAATAAATTTGAACCTTATTAAAACACCCATTAAATGTCAAATGAAATATTTTTAACACAATCTCTCCTTTGCTAGGTCCCACAGATATCTGCAGACATGTCAATGCACTATGCTATTAGTTTGAAGTGGGATGGAGTAGAAGTCAAAATAAAAAGATGAAGTGAATTTAGTTGACTGATGTTAAAATATTTTACATTTACAACTTTTACTAAGATATTTCACTTTGCAATTGTATTGCTAAGGCCCCACCTAGGACTATAACAGTGACAATGAGAGATCCAACGTGTGAAACTTGATTAACTTCATATTATCTCTGTCTCTCTCTTTTAGAAAATCAAAATTCCACAAGAATTCTCAGATAAAAATGTAAGTGTATTAAAGAAAAACCGAGATGCCATCGTGTAGATGAAATGAAGTCCAATATTTCTGTATTAATACTTATATGGGTTTTTTAAAATATCAATAGATATGTTCCAAACACTGCTGACTCTGGTTAGAGTTTAACCTGCTGTAAGAATGCATGTGTTTCCTATGGATCTCTCTTCTTGGGAAATAGAAGATACTATTACTTACCTGAATTTTAAAATCAGATGTGAGTCTATGGCCATGTTACCCTGAACAAGGCTGATCTGGTCTAATCTTGGAAACTAAGCAGGGTTGGGCCTGTTTAGTACTTAGATGGGAGACCACTTAAGAAGACCAGGTGCTGTAGGTGTAAAAAATTAAAAACATAAATAAATAAATAAAACAGATTATAAACTGACAAGGTCTTTGCAGTCTATGAGGTAAACCAAGGGTTGCCTCACCAAAAAAATAAAAATAAATTTAAATAAAAATAAATAAAAAATAAAATCAGATGTGGGAATTATTTTCTATGCCCTATTATGAAAAAAAAATGTCAATCTGTCTACAAAGATTGTAATTTGTTTAGATGACATTTTACGAAAGCTAATAAAAATCCTTTGTTCTTTCCAGAGGAGATAACTGGACTAAATGGGCCAACAAAATCTGACATCACTGACTGAGTTTATTCTGATGGGAGTCACGCGGCAGCCTGAGCTGCAGGGTCTGCTTTTTGCGGTCTTCCTCATCATCTATACAGTCACAGTGGTGGGCAACCTGGGCATGATCATCTTGACCCAGGTGGACTCCCGCCTACACACACCTATGTATTTTTTTATCAAACACCTGGCTTTCATTGATCTCGGTAATTCTACCGTCATTTGTCCTAAAATGCTGGTAAATTTCATTGAGGATCAAAATACTATTTCGTATTATGCATGTGCCACACAATTGGCTTTTTTCCTTATGTTTATTATCAGTGAATTTTTCATCTTGTCAGCCATGGCCTATGATCGTTATTCAGCCATCTGTAACCCTTTGCTCTACAATGTTATTATGTCCCAGAGACGTTGTCGCATGCTAGTGGGCATTCCATATCTCTATGGTATCTTTCAGGCTCTACTGTTCACTATTAAGATTTTTACCTTGACCTTTTGCGGCTCTAAAGTCATAAATCATTTCTATTGTGATGATGTTCCCTTGTTACTTTTGCTCTGCTCAAACGCACAAGAAATAGCATTGTTGATCATATTATTTTCAGCACTGAATTTGCTCTCTTCCCTGTTGGTAGTTTTAATATCATACATCTTGATTCTGATAGCTATATTTCGAATGTATTCTACAGAGGGGAGGAAAAAAGCTTTCTCCACATGTGGTTCTCACCTGACGGTGGTAGTTGTGTTCTATGGGTCTCTGCTATTTATGTATACACAACCCAAATCCACTCACTCCTTTGATACTGATAAAATGGCCTCTGTGTTTTACACTTTGGTGATTCCCATGCTTAATCCCTTGATCTACAGCTTAAGGAATAAAGAGGTAAAAAATGCCTTCCACAGGGTCTTTAAGAATCAATGCAAACTTTGTATTTAATATTCAACATAGAATATTATTCTAATAACCTAAATGTCACTTAACATTTCTAATACATATAATTACATTCTTTTTGACTTCAGAGCAAAGAATAATCATAATGCACAAATAAATAGACTGTTTCCCTTATATTTAACCAAATTAATCTTCATATTTTAGATCCCAATTAAACAACACTTCTTCCTTAACATTTCTTGTTTTTGAATCACTATTTCTTTTAATAATCCTATAGAATCTGACATTTCTTCCAGCTGAAATACTTATTAAATTCTAACTCAATAAACTATGTGTTTGTTTTTGTTATTTTATTATTATTCTTTTAGGGTAGATATCTATCTTTCATCTTGTTTTTATTCTATTTTCTGAATGTCAAATAACAGTATAAACAAAGTGAGCCTCTTGCAGACAGCATTTACTTCGATCATAATTTTTTAAAATCTATTCTGCAAATATCTGCCTCTGAATAATTTACTCCATGTACAGTAAGCACAGATAATGAAGACCTACTTCTAGCATGTTGCCGTTTGTTTCCCATACATCCTCTCTTTTTCTTGTTGCTCACATTTTCCTCCATTACAAGATATTCTTGAGTTTGTGGTTGAACTCTAACTTGGGAATGCCGACAGTGAAAGTCCATAAGACTGTGACAAGAATAATCAGGGAATTGTAAGCTGAACAATTCCAGAGATCACACAGGGCAGGAAGACATTAGAGTCCCAGATCTAGGGAATAGAGTCCTCTTTCAACACTGACGCATCCAGTAGAGATAAAACCCACTTTAGACTTCTGCTGTTCTTACTCATATAGTTTGAAAATAAGCTTCAAAAAGAGCCATATGATTTTTGTTTAAAACATTTAGGACTCTTTTAGGGAGACAGAAAAAAAAGGTATAGCACTCATTAACATAAAATTCATAATATTCTACATCCAATCACAAATACTAGACATATATATATGTGTATATATATGTGTGTGTGTGTGTGTATGTATACACACACACACACACATATATGTTAATTATCTCCACCCAGGAGATAATTAACATAAACCATGAAATAAGAGTAATGATACAATTATTGGCCAAAAGCCTTTAAAACATTTTATAAATATGCTTGTAGTGTAAGTCCTGCCATTTGTGTTTTTTTTCTTTTTTATTGCGAGTTCCTGAATTAAGTTTTGATTAACAAGGCATCCATTCCAAAGAGGCATCCTTCAAAGACTGCTATGTTGAATAAGCACATTGCTAGTCACCACTAGACCTTTTAAAGAGCCAGGCTTCCTTTCCCATGGAGGCTCTTTTATTTTGGACATCTTGGTTGATTTCAACAACTGAACATCTGGGCTACTTGTTTGTTTTCTCTTCCCGAGCTTGAAATTTTCACTCTTCTGTTTTAAATTGACTAATAAAGAGTAAGCCCAGAGAACCTTAGGCCCCCACCCTAGAGCCCAATAAAACAGAATCCCAGGGCCCTTGAGTGATCTCTACCTGTAACCTCACTGTTTTATCCCAGGTCTGCTATGTTATGCATTACTTGAAACCTGTATCTTTTTAAAGTTTCCTGTTGGTTTTTGCTGAAGGGCAACTTTGCAATCATAGTAAGAACCACAAGGACTAGTCCAGCCACATCATTGGATATTGATAGACTGAGACCAGTATGAAAGGATGTTCAATATATGGAATGATTTAAAGAAAACATTAACCTTTGGAGGAGACAGATGGAAGATTAAAAAAATAAACAAGTAGGACCTCTAGAGATTAAAATACAACACTGTATGGAAACAAATTTTTTTTTGAATGAGAGTAATAGCAGATTACACCGAAAAAGAAATGATAATGTAGCAGAGTGAAATGCTCACTCTTTCTCCCTCTGCCTTTGGTTAATAGTTACTGCTATAGATATGCTAATGGAGTAGAAGAATTCTTGAGGCTTGAGCGTTTTGCAAAAATAGCCCTTAGTCCAAAGAAGCTTTTGTTGGAGAGTTGGGGAAATGTGTTAATGACTGTTTACCAAAGGTTTACAAGAACCTCAGGACAGACTCCGATCACCATGAACAAGAAAATTTGGAGATTTCAAGGGCCTCCTTGGATCTTAATTCTTGCCCTGCCCCTTATGGATAGGGTGCTGGAACTCTAAAGAAGGATTTGAGAAACCATCGAAAGCTCCCATCTTCTCAGTCAGCATCTTCTCATCAATAAACCTTTCCTTATTTCAAATTCTGATCTATTGAATATTGGCCCTTTTTAAACATTGGACACATGAACCTTGTGTTAGCAACAATAACTACACTTAAACATATCGTAATAGAGGTTACCCAAAATGAAGCCAGAGAGAAATTAAAATACTAAATAAACACCACAAAAGTATTTTCAATGATCTGTAGAACAATAACAAGCTATATACTGTACATTTAAATGTTAAGTCTATGTTGAAAGCAAATACTATATAGGGCAGGAAAATCATTGGGGTAATGTTGGGCACATTTTTTTCCCAATTTATTTTTTTTTTAAATCTGTAATTTTGAAGATATAAAAAGTTAATTCTAAGCAAAATAAACAGAAAAGAAATTACACCAAAGCATATCACAATTAAATTTCTGAAAACCAATGATAAAGAGAAATCAGAGTTGAAAAATACTATATGAACAGATGAAGAAAAAATTTACCACTGATTTATTGGCAGATACAAGTCATAAAACATTACCTTATGTTAACCTATGATTAGATATCCAGCAAAAATACCCTTGGTTAAAGGATGTTATATTATCAAATGTTGCATAATCTTTTTTTAAGAAGTCAATTTTATTTACTCACACATTGTGTGTGTGTGTGTGTGTGTGTGTGTGTGTGTGTAACATACCTAATATGTGCAGGATATAGTGTAACTGAGATGCTGACAAAGGCATACTTATGATTTCCAGTGTTTAATGATTTTGCCTAATTTATTTACTCAGTTAGACCTACGCACGAAATATTTTTGACTTTCCCTAATGAGGCATTTCAAGAATAAACAGAAATCGAGGGCAATCTCCCTCAGGTAATTACATGCAATTTTTAAATTCTTGAATCAGACTAAAACTAACAAAATGAATCTCAGTGGGTAGAAAAACACTTAAATACATTCTCCAACAACCAATGAGAATTAAAACAGTAGGAAGTCAAAGCAGATTCTCCCCTAAGGTAAGTAGAAAACACTGGTTTGAAAATTTCTCAGGGCATACAGCTTAAACTAGATTATTATCAAAGATCTTGAAGGGCATTATGCTCTGCAAAATTGTTTCTTTTTCCCTTGCAATATACATTTCTGTCATTAATAGAATTAATGTTCAGGACAGATCTGACACACTGTGGAGTAGATTTAGACCATCTGAGTTTTCCAGTGGACTGACTTACTGCTATAATCATCTATTTTAACAAGAGTTTTTGTCTGTCTTAATATTTACATGTCATTTCTGTACCACTTTTTATTTCTTATCTACTCAGGGTGACCTCAATATAAAGGAAGCATTATATTTATAAAATATATTCTGAAAACATAATGACTTTATTTGAATCCTGATTCCACCATTTATTATGTGAACTTGGTTAAATTATTTTACTCTTTGCGTCTCAGTTTCCATGACTTTCAAATGAATATGGTAAGACCATCTACTTTGTAGAGCTACTGTATGGATCATATGAGTTAATATACATAAGTAAATGTAAAGTGCTCATAAAAGTGCCTGGCACAAAACTGACTTTCTATAGGATCGGAGGAGATCAGCCCCAAGCCTCCAGAGGGGATTGCTTAAAAAGCCCCAAAACCCACTCCAACGAGCAAGCAGGTTTACAGAAGCAGAGGTTGGCACTTAGCATATCTTTGCACAGGATAACTAGACCCTTAACATTAGCATAAACTGGCCATTAGCATATCTTTGCACAGAATATTTCCTAGAACTACACCCTAGTTAAACATTAAACAGCAAGCAGATTATAGAAACAAAGTTGGCTATTTGAAAATTTTCCACCCTTAGCAACAATAAGTTCTCTATCAGTGCTTTATACTCATTTGTATTCTTCTTTTTACTGGGCCTTTTTACATGCATCTGTATTTAGAGTTTTAAATAACCACAACGTTCTCTTTATGAAAGAGAGGGATGTATGATCAGAAGATATTAGAAGTGATATAATACGCAGAAACAACAGATGTGTTAAGAGGGGACTAAGATATTAATAATAAAATCCTAAAATTAATATATTGTGACATTAGATTTTATATTGGGTAAATAAGCTGAACTTACAGTGATAAGTACTGAAGTATATATTAATGGTCAGGCTTTTCCAATCACTGCCTGATTCGTCACTCCACCAACAGATTAGGAAGTTTTCTTATGTCTCGCTACTTTAAACAGATATAATAATTGTCGATAATGTAAGGTTTATGGTTTAGGTGTCCATATGTGTTTACAAATCACTTGAAATTTTTAAAAAGATGAAATATAATAGGTAGATCTTTTGATATACTTAAAGTGACTTTGGATCAAAAAAGTATGTCGTTAAGAGATATATCAAAACAGCCACTTCAAAGCAAACTTTGCCAAAGTTTCAATGAAAATGTATTTTATGTCAATTTCAGCCTGTCAACAGTGATACTATCAGCAAAGAGTGCCTGAGGGCACATACTTCTGCCCTGTGTCAAGCCCCCTAGACATTTCCCCACCAGAACCAATATTGTGACTGAACCAGCCCTTGTTATTCTTATTATGATTCCTCATTACCAACAACCATTAGAGAACTTTTAAAATAAGGTTTGTTACTCTGGTCCTGGAGGGTACTTGCCTCACAAGTTCCAGATAAAGAAAGAAAAAGAACGTGTGGACC
Organism: Rousettus aegyptiacus; assembly: GCF_014176215.1. Taxonomy (NCBI): domain Eukaryota; kingdom Metazoa; phylum Chordata; class Mammalia; order Chiroptera; family Pteropodidae; genus Rousettus; species Rousettus aegyptiacus. The sequence continues at coordinate 111,558,841 of NW_023416308.1, forward strand.
TGGGGTTTTGCTTTTACTGCGGTCAAGAGCAGGGTGCCTAGATTTACTCTTTATTGACGAGTTTAAAATCTAAGAGCAGAAATTAAAACGTAGAAAGGGAAAATCAGGGTTATTCAAGCATTTATTTACTTAGGTCACCCAGGGATTTGTGAAAGGAAACTTCACAGGTGATATACCTAGGTCTTTATCTAATTGTGTAGCTAACAATACATTTATTTATTCCAGATAAATGTCATTGAAATAATGGTCTCCATAATCGAAAGCCAAAGGTCAGAAACACATTAGAATCAAAAAAGCTGATTGTCAGGAACTTACGCTAAAATGTGTATTTTTGGCTTGATGGAAACAGGAGTCTCTATTTATATTTTAAGACAAAGAAAATGTCTCTATATCTCATAAATCCTGCATTAAAATCTTTTAGAAGATACTATCTCCATTATAATAAGTATTGATTTTATACCTTACACAGGTTACCAAGAAGAATCACATGGAGAAACACAATCATACTGCAGTGACCAAGGTGACTGAATTTATTCTCTTGGGGGTCACCAACAACCCTAGGCTGCAGGAACCTCTCTTTGGAATCTTTCTGGTCATATACTTGGTCACGGCGATGGGCAATCTGGGTATGGTTCTCTTGACCCATTTGGACATCAAACTACATACTCCCATGTACTTTTTTCTTAGACATTTGTCAATTACTGATCTTGGTTACTCCACTGTGATTGGCCCAAAAATGATGGCAAACTTTGTGGTTCACAAAAATACAATTTCCTACAATTGGTGTGCCACCCAGCTAGCATTGTTTGAGATTTTCATCATCGCTGAACTGTTTATTCTATCAGCAATGGCTTATGATCGCTATGTAGCCATTTGCAAACCTCTTCTCTATGTGGTCATCATGGCAGAGAAAGTACGTTGGATACTGGTACTTACTCCTTATCTCTACAGCACATTTGTGTCACTATTTCTTACAATTAAGTTATTTAAATTGTCCTTCTGTGGCTCTAACATCATCAGTTATTTTTACTGTGACTGTCTCCCTCTGATATCCATGCTCTGTTCTGACACACATGAACTAGAACTGATCATTTTGATCTTTTCAGGCTGTAATTTGCTTTCTTCTCTCTTGATTGTTCTTGTATCCTACATGTTTATTCTTGTGGCCATTCTCAGAATGAACTCAGCCGAGGGGAGGTACAAAGCCTTCTCCACCTGCAGCTCCCATCTGACGGTGGTGGTTGTGTTCTATGGTACGTTATTGTTTATTTACCTACAACCCAAATCCAGTCACACTTTTGATATTGATAAAATGGCCTCTGTGTTTTACACCCTGGTGATTCCTATGCTGAATCCATTGATCTACAGCCTAAGGAACAAAGAAGTAAAAGATGCTCTGAGGAGAACTTTAACTAATTGGTGCAAAATCCCCACTTAATATTCCGTTGCAAAGGTGGGTCTTCATTTAATATTCTGTTCATTCAATTATAGCATCAAAATGTAGAAATGTTTTACCAGATTAAGTTTTTTTCTTTTTCTAGATAAAGTATTTCCTCTTGTATTTCCCTGTACTTTTCTCCACTTTGTTAGATAAATAAATATTGTAGTCAGATAATTTAAGATTTGACTTAGTTTCAAGGTCATATTGGAACTTGTATTATTTAGAAATAAGGCAATCATACCAGATTGTTGGTTGAACTTAGACTTTTAGAGCTAAAAAGAAAATTTTAAATATTTAAAATGGAGTAAAATTAACACAAAAATTAATAATGTGTATTTTATAACTGTCACTGTATATTAAAGAGAAATAAGATTGAACCACGAAGAATGTGTAAGCAAGGCAGGAAGCAAGAAAGTGAGTAAATGTATGATTGATTATAACAGTGTGAACAAAATGTTTCAAGAATCTAGGCTAAAAAAGAAATAAAACATGCCACCTCAGAATGAAATATTCAAATTGGATTGAGTCAATATTTTCAATCTCGAGGATAGAGTGGGCATTTGGGAAAATATTTTTACTAGGAACCATGAAAAAAATGTTGGCTAATCCAGGGTTCCCCTTCACAGGTTCACACACTATAGTTAACTTTAGTTTACGATAGCTTTCTGATAAACGAGCTGACTTTGGATTGACAAACTCAAGATAAATGAGTTAACTGGTCATCTACTGGAATGACATCAATATTTTGAAAAATTTATAGAAGTGATAATCAAGATTAAAGATATCCGACACAACCCAGGGTTGCCTTTATTTTCATTCATGTCTGATTTATCTTCATGAGCTTGTGTACACAGAGGCAATATTTTGCATGAACTCTGTGCTAACACAGCGCTGCATTCACCTTGTGGACCTACTCAGCAAATGTACAGATTCCTTACATATTAATATTCCACTTGAATGGGCATTTTTCATATGTTTAAGATATGTACATTACCCCAATTATGTTTGCTTGAATCTACCTTTGTATTCAAAGTAAAAATTGTGGGGAATCAAACCAGTACATGAATAAGAGTTTTTTTTATCCCAGACCCATGCATTTTATTTATTTTTTCTCTTTCTTAATGTACTGGAATCTATTTTGTTGAATTGATCTTAAATGTTCTTAAGAAAGGAAGGAAAGAAAGGAAGGAAGGAAGGAAGGAAGGAAGGAAGGAAGGAAGGAAGGAAGGAAGGAAAGAAAGAAAGAAAGAAAGAAAGAAAGAAAGAAAGAAAGAAAGAAAGAAAGAAAGAAAGAACAATGTGAGGTTATGGATATGTTAATTAGCTTGATTATTATAATCATTTTGTAATATATGCATAGATCTAAACATTGTGTTATATATCTAAAATATATATATAATTTTATTTATCAATTGTAACTTTAAAGTTTAATTTTTTTAATTTTTAAAAATAAAAAATGAAATAAAACAAAGTGAACAGAATAAAGAAAATACAAAATTTGATTCTCCAATCAGATTGATTTTGTTTTCCATGTTAGCTTCAGGTCCTGTCCCTAAGCATGTTTATTGTTATGAATAAATTCTATTTTCTAGAGCAACATTTTATATTATATTGCAAAAACTTTTTTGGTCACATATATTTTTCTTTTTCGAATCCTATTATTTCCATTACTTCTCATAATCTCCAAGTTAAATAATATTAATAGCATTTTCCAGTATTATCTATATTAAAAGGGCCTTAAAGAATCATAATATTATGTTTCCTACAACTTTCTTACTTGAATTAATCATCAGCATCTTTTTTGGTCAAAAAACATCATTGTGTTTGTTAATTTTTAATATTAGTATACGATTGTGGGATATAGATCAATCACTTGTATTTGGCCATCCTTTGATGGACATTTGGTTGTTTATGTTTTTATTTCTTTTGTCAATATAAAAAAATGTGTGGAAATAACTGAAGTGCCCTTCAAAGGATGATTGGATAAAGATGTGGTACCTACATACAATGGAATATTACTGAGCCATAAGAAAATGTGAAATACTGTCATTTGCGACAACCAGATGCGTCTTGAGATTACCATGCTAAATAAAATAAATCATGCAGAAAAAATTGAGAACCATATGATTTCACTCCTGTGTGAAAGCAACAAACAAACAAGACAGAGACTCATGAACACAGAAAATTCAGTGGTGTTCAGAAAAAAGGGGGTTGGGGAGGAGGTAGTTAAGGGTTAAGGGGGTCAAATGCATAATGATGGAAGGAAATTTAACTTTGGGTGGTGAACATTCAATGCAATATGCATATAACATGTTATTAAACTGTACACTTGAAACCTGCATTACTTTATTGACCAATGTCACCCCAATAATTTTAATAAAACATAATAAACAAATAAAATATTGTTATACTACAATCTAGGATGAGCAGTAAAGTGTCACTTGATATTAAAAAATTGCTGTAATAAATAACCTCATGCTTATAACATGATCATATTCTTTTTTATTTCAAAAATAAATGATAAGGATTCTTTCTCATCCTCAATATGTGTTGTGGGATAAATGTTTTACATATATGCATAATAATTTGAAGTAAAAAATAAAACACTGAGGAAAAAAGACTATGCATTGTGACTCTTTTTCAAGTAGTTTTTCTTTTTCAAGAAGGATACTAAATTTACTGACATATCATTGTGTGCTGATAAAATTCAAAAATGAAAACAACAGATGAATAACTTCAATTACATAGATCCTGACAGTCACAAAGAAGACTAAGGACTGTCTGGTTGACCTCCTAGAGGGAGATCTAGTTAGGGAGCCAATCCTGGGTGACATGTCCCCAAGGATGTAAAGGCAATTAGGGGATACTAGAATCACCTGTGCTTCAGAGTTAGGGTCTCCAAGGTTTATGGAGCTCCATAAACTCTCACTGCTACAGCCACATGAGATACTCACTAAGAATCTGAAGCATATTCTCCATTAGAGGTGGGTAGAAAATATTTATCTTATTTTTCTTTAATGGCCTTTAAAAGATGCCAACTATTCCTCATTTTCATTTTAGAAGATACTAAACCTTAAACCTTATATCTAATCAAGTAATAAAATACTTAAAAGTTTGTTTCCAAGATTTATAATTTGTTCGGTGAACATAGGGTGTTAAATATGATCCAGCTATTTATGTTTCCAAATTAAAACTGGTATCATTATGTCTTATGTACTTAAATAAATTATATCACTACAGAAAGAATGGATTATTTTTATCACAATTTTATTTTGACAATATTATCTAAAATTAAAACTGCCTGTTTCACAGGATAACATGTGAAAGAAAACTGAGTACAATACTACCGAAACTCCAAATGATTTTTTTTGAGAATATAATGATACATCACAGATTTTCTCAAGAAAATTTTCCATTAAATTCGAGAACATACAGGTACACACACACATATATATATACATGCAAATTATATAATCAATGTAATAATAATGCCTATGATACATCATCTACCTGATAGTAAAATAAATCTGCCACACTCAGCTGAATCTCAAAAAGAAATTCTTCTGTTTGAGGAAAGACACTGCATAAACAGGAGCAAGACTAAGAAACTGTAGACCTGTCGATTGCTGGTTTGATAGGATACAACCTCTATACCATTCTCAAAGAGAAAATAAAACCCAGAAAGAAAGAGTCACTTGCAGGGTTGCCCTTAAGTCCATTGAACTAAAATAGGATGTTCAAGAATAAACCATTCGGTTGTTTGCCTCTTCGTTTTGTTGGTTTCTTTTGCTGTGCAGACTTTTTAGTTTGATATAGTCCCATTCATTTATTTTTGCTTTTACCTCCCTTATTTTGGAGGTCAAATTAATAAAATCCTCTCTAAATCTAAGATTCATGATTTTAGTGCCTATATTTTCTTCTGTGCACTTTATTGTTTTAGGTCTCATAGTCAGGTCTTTGATTTATTTTGAGTTAATTTTAGCATATGGTGATAGTAATCTAGTTTCTTCTTTTACATGTGACTTTCCAATTTTCCCAGTACCATTTATTTAAGAGGAGTTTCTTTCTTCATTGTATGTTTTTGGTTATTTATTAATAAATAAATAACCAAAAGTCAATTTACTTTTTTATGCTTAACCTCACAATTTAGCAATAAAATAATTCTAAGTACATATAAATTTTTTTTACATACACTACTTTAAAGACTTTGTTATTACTCATTAGCTATAAAACATCAGTATTAATAGGTACAACTTACCTAACTTTTTACCATCCCAGTTATTTACTAGTATTTATAAGAAGGTTAAAAATGCCCAGTGTATGATCAGGAGTGACATTTTTAAATCCACCAAAATCCAGGATTGTTGGCCTCATTTGTCGCTACAGTCAATTCCATTTTCTGATTGCATGGAACCGTAGCTACCTATGGTGGTCAGATTTCTTTCAGATAACATGCCACCTCTCACTCACATAAAATGTAGTAATCTCAGAAGAATCGATATGAGAATCCATGACATGAGAAATAAAGAATTTATCTGAAGCTTGAGCATTGCCTGGCACAAGTAGGAAATCAGTAAATACTGGGTAAATAAATAAATAATAGGATGAGTCAAGGAAACCAAGGACACAGAAGGCCGAAGGTGAAAATTTATGTTCAGTGCATGCCTGGCAGAGGGTATTGTGACTATAAAAATGACATAGACCTGATTGAGAAATGCACTGAAAATGAGGCTAAAGCATACGTTAATTATCCTAAAAAATAATTTAGATTACATATCTTAATTACTCAAAAATCTTTAATGACTGCCATTTGCCTACCGTTCTAATCTGAGAGAAACTTTACACAGAGACCAAGAAGATTACAATAGTGATGACAATGTTAATGAAAGCTTGACCTAAGAAATACAGAGAAATGCTTAGAAGAGAAAAGTATTTATGGAAATTGGCAAATAATACAATATGGTGCTTGACAGAGAAAAATTGAAAATGAATATGATGTTTATGATTTAAAATGTGCACTTGAAATTTATTATTGTAATTTAAAATAAAGTATATAATCAGGAACATACTACATTTCAGCAAAAATAGAGGAGTTGATATAATCTGAAAACATTCATGTTGGCTGATAGATAATATGTTTCTGAAGGAGCAAATGGAGACAATGAAAGCTGCAGAGAAAATATTAAAAATTGTAAACACAGAGAATGCTATATAAGAAAAAGGCAGGGGGAGGCAGAAGCAATATTCTGAAGTGTAGCGTTTAGGAATAAGAGGAAAGCTAGGATCTCAAATCAGAGTATTGTAATCCCTTTGTAGAAAAAGATGCAGATTGAGAAACATAACAAGAATTTTTGTAACAAATTTTGAAAAAAGTCTTGAAATAAATGGTAAACATATGAGTCATCTTTTTAAAACTTAAAGCTTATAATGTTATTCATCTATTACCTTAAACTTCTTAATGGCTTACAATTCACTCAGAATACAACTCAAATACATACTGTGACCTATATTACCTGATTATATTAATTCTCTACCTCCTCATTAGTATCCAGTCACAATGGCCTCTGTTAAGTTCCCCCTCAAAAACAAACGAACAACAAGAAAGTAAGTTTTTTCTTGCCCCAGAACAGTATTCCTGCCTGGAATCCTTGAATGTTCTTCCTATATTTTATTAAATAATGGGTTCCTTCTCATGCTTTAGGTTTCATTCAAATGTCATCCTCTCACAAAGGCTTTCCCTTAACTCCTGCCTGAGATAATTTCCCCAGGTTATCCTGATGTATCTTTTTGTTTACTTACTTATTGCACTAACTACAATCTGCAATTATTTTGTGTGTATGTTTCTTTACCAGCCTTTTGAGTCTTCCTTATTATTGAAATAAAAAAATCCATGACGTGAGAAACAATTTATCTGAAGCTTGAATATTGCCTGGCGCAAGTAAGAAATCAGCAATTACTTGGTAAATAAGATAAGTCGACGAAACCAAAAAAAAAAAAAAAAATGATATTTAGCATCAGAAAAAGAAATTGATAAAACAAACAAACAATGTTAGAAGTTATTTTTGTCTTATTTTTTGATCATTTTTATATAGTCACTTCATTCTTTTTTTCTCATTACAGAATAGTTTTCTAGCATTCTATTTTTCTTTGTATTTTAATTTTTTAGAAAGAGAGAGAATGTCAATAGCTGGGGGCTTTTACAGCTCAGGCATTTATAATATATAGTCCTCTTTTTAAACTACTTTATTTAGGTATGATTGACATACAGAAAGATATACATAGTCAATGTATATGATTTGATGAATTTGGAGTTGAGTACATATTGGTGAAACCATCACTAAATAAATATATCCATCACATCCGAAAGTTGTCTCCTAGCCTCTTTATTTGTTATTATTTTATGAATTATATATACTTAACTTTATTCGTTATGCCTGAAGGTTTATTTATTAATCTTAAAACCTTGCTAAACAGTAGATTTTATGTTAAATAATTATATAGTGTTGACTCTCTGGAGCTTAACTCCAAATCTTCAGATAAGACACAATGCCAGGACTTCTTTGGGCCAGTTGTCTGTCACTGGTACTAAGTATTGTGATTGAGAAGGGACTCCAGTTGGTTTAGTTAGGAGCAAACCATCATCTGTGACACAAAAACCTCTAGGAAAATATTCAGTCTTTTTTGGCAAATAGATGTAATAACAAAATCTAAAATGTGAAAAAATGTCAAGAAGATCAAGTAAAAATTAAGGCCAGATATACTTTATAGAATCTTAAAATAATGTTATGGACTCATATAAATAATTAATACCGGTTAAAATAAAAACAGTGAAAAAAATATGAAGATTTGCATAATTTGTGAGGCAAGACAGTAAAGAGTTATGAGAGGGAAGGAGAAGGATGTTGTATTTAGCAAAGCATAGCGAATCAAATTACAATAGTTATATAATTGTCACAGAGATTTTTTTTTTTAATGAAAAGATAATGAATAACCTGAAAAATAGATCTGAAGACATATCACCATCTATTTTTGTCTGAGTTAATAAAATAGAATATAAGAAAAACCAGTTAACAGACATGGATGGTAGAATACATAAGTTCAGTGCACCATCTAATAGAAGTTACAGGACAGAATAAAGGAAATGGGGCAGAATAGTGATTAGAATCATCAAATCGTAAGAAAAAGCAAGAAGTCTCAGATAAAAAATCATAAGAAGGCATTGAATTATTGGGAGACATATAATCAATCAAGCCTTTTTCTTAATGCAAAAATAGAATAGTGTGTGAATTGTGCCTTCGAATATTTCTGAGTTAATGTATTCATAATTTAATGTGATTAAGAGCAAGTGTCCTAAAAATGCATGATGATGGATCATCTATTTAATTATCATACTTGTTTCTCTCTCAAATAATTACAAAGTAACCTTGAGTTTACTACCCAAATTAGAGTAATACAAGATTCCAGAAAAATCTCAACCAAGAATTGTCCTTGTCATCTAACAACGGTCCTCAAAAATAATTCCTTAAAGTCACCAATCACCTCTCCTTTTCTTCCCCAAACAGATGAATTTCCAAACTCTTTCATGGCTCCTGGAAATTTCACCTGGGTCACTGAGTTTATTCTCACAGGTGTGTCAGACCGTGCAGACCTCCAGATCCCACTCTTCTTGGTTTTCCTGGTCATCTATGGCCTGACCGTGGCTGGGAACCTGGGCATCATCACCCTCACCAGTGTCGACTCCCAACTTCAGACCCCCATGTATTTTTTCCTCCGACATTTGGCTATCATCAATCTTGGTGATTCTACTGTCATTGCCCCTAAAATGCTGATCAACTGTTTAGTAAAGAAGAAAACCACTTCCTACTATGAGTGTGCCATCCAGCTGGGAGGGTTCTTGGTTTTCATTGTAGCTGAGGTTTCCATGTTAGCTGTGATGGCCTATGACCGCTACGTGGCCATTTGCAATCCCCTGCTCTACATGGTGATGGTATCTCGCCGGGTCTGCCTTCTGCTGGTGTCCCTCACTTACCTCTATAGCTTTTCCACAGCTCTTGTGACAGCATCTTCTGTATTCTCTATGTCTTATTGCTCTTCCAATGTAATCAATCACTTTTACTGTGATACTGTCCCTCTGTTAGCGTTGTCCTGCTCTGATACTTACTTCCCAGAAACAGTCATCTTTATATCTGCAGGCACAAATTTGGCTTGTTCCGTGATTATAGTTCTAGTCTCTTATTTCAACATTGTTTTGTCCATCTTAAGGATACATTCATCAGAAGGAAGGAAGAAAGCCTTCTCCACATGTGCTTCACATATGATGGCAGTCACAGTTTTCTACGGGACGCTCCTATTCATGTATTTGCAGTCTCGAACTAGCCATTCATTGGATACTGATAAAATGGCTTCTGTGTTTTATACATTGGTGATCCCCATGCTGAATCCTATGATCTACAGCCTGCGCAATAAAGATGTGAAGGCTGCCTTAAAAAGATTTCTGACAAATTCATGCTGTTCTTTTAATTCGATGTAATTTTAGAACTTGATAGATAAATAAGATAGACTGCCATTATATTAGAGAAAGCAAAGACCAGGTGGCTGACTTATAGGTTTTCAAGTAATCCTGAGAATTAAAAGGAGTTAGAGTTTGGGAAGCATTGAATTAAAAATTAAACTGAAGCTCTTGGACTTATAAGATTAATACAGAAACAAAATGCTACTGACTAACTTTGCTAAGGCGTATACAAGTAGCTAGGTTGAAATAAATATTTCCAGGAGTCAGGAGAGAAGTTAGTTAATAAGAATTCAATAAGTTAAAACATAACCACAAAATATGGACTAGAAAAGTCAATCTTTCTTATTTTTTGGCCCCTTTTTTCTACCTGAATATGTTTGGCTATAATGAATCATTGCATCTTGAGGAATTGTAATTGCAGATAGCTAAAAACCTTTCCACAGCTTAATTAACAAAGTTAAATTGACAGGTATATTTAAAATAAAACTCCCTAACTTATGATATCATTTGAATAAAAAATATATATATACTACTGATGAATTTATGTTCCGAATGCTAACCAATATACAATTAAAATTATTTTTGCTTCTGTTGATGTAATTTCTACAATTTTTTTTATGAAAGACATAGAGTATCATTATTTAATATGCTTTCATTCTGAATACTATTGATCAACAGTGGATTTTATTAAAGTTTTTTCTAAGTATCGGTCTTCTTTAATGTGTGTATTAAGTGTACTGCATTATAATATTATTACTCTTTCAATGAACCACATTGGTGGAAGTTCCTTAGATCATTAGAATAAAAACGTAATTGTTATAATTAACTTTTTTCTGTTCTCTGATTTTTTAAATTAAACTTATTGGGATGACATTAGTTAATAAAATTATATAGGTTTCAAATGTACAATACAAAAAGTTTCTTTGTGTACTTTCCTAGTTAGCTTTACTCCTGTCCATAGATCTAGACAACTGGTGATTTACATTCCTTCTCAAATATTTGTCATTTGCAAATTTTCATATAAATAGAGTCATAAAATATTTAATCTTTTATGTCTGGCTTCTTTTACTCAGCAAAGATTTTGAATTTCATCCATGCTGTATCATGTATTAAAAGTGTTTTCCTCTTTATTACTGAATAGTATTTGTTTGTATGGATATACCACATTTTGTTTATCCATTTTCCAGTTGGTAGGCATATGGATTGTTCTATCTCTTGCCTAATACAAATAATGCTGCTGAGAACATTTGTGCAACAGTCTCATGTTTATATATATGTTTTTATTTTGTCTTTGGTTGATACCTGGGAGCAGAATTGCTGGGGGCAATTTGAGAGTCTATGTCAAACCTTTTACAACGCTCAAAAAGTTTTCCAATATGAGAGTTCCTGCTTCTACACACCCTCACTAACAATTTGTATTGACAGTCATTTTGACTAGAGTTAGTCTAATGGAAACCTAGCGGCACCATGCTGTGATTTTGATTTGTGTTTCTTTAATGGCTGATGATTTTGAACTTGATCTCTCTATTAATCTGCAGGTGATCTGAGAGTCTGTTAGTTATATCAAGGAGTATCGTGACTCCACAGTATCTATAACTTCGAGCTCTTTGAGCTCTTTGAGCTCTTTGAGATCACGTGTTTTGAGAATATTTCTGGCGATGGGTTTTTCTTGAGCTCCACTTCGAATCAAATCAGCCTATGTCTAGCAGCAAAGCTGTAGCTCCTCACAACTGCCTCAGCAACCACACTCCTAGGTATTTACCCAATTGATTCAATTTATCCAAAATAAAATTTGGTTTATTGCAGCCACATTCATAATTGACAAAGACTGCAAGCAACCAAATATCCTTCAATATGTGAATGGATAAACAAAATGTAGTACATCTACACAATGGAATATTATTCAACAATAAAAGGCAGTGAGATATCAAGCCATACAAAGACATTGAGGAATCTTAAATACATATTGCTAAGTAAAAGAAACCAGTCTGAAAAGACTGAATTATTTATACAACATGTAAAAGTCAAAACTAAAAAGATGGTAAATATCTTTAATAAGGCTTCTATGAAAAAAGTAAATTCTGAAAATGAAGTGTTATATAAAATTTTATTTCATCTATATTGAAATTGAATTCACTGATGGATTTGGAGTTCTCAAGATTCCATTTGTCTACTGTTCTCATAATCATTTCTTGAGCATTAAAAAAATCTCTAGATATTACGTTACTTTGTTCTCACAAATTAGTTCATCGTGATACCTCAGGAGAGAATTTAAGCTAAATAGCAGTGTCCCAATGGTGCTCTCTCAGCAGACAAAACAAAAAATTTATAACTTCCTTAGAGATCTCCTGAGAGGTCTTCAGTTTTTCATAATACTACGTATTATAAATCTTTTTTGTGACAAGGGAGGAAATTGGTATAGCATTGTAACCTAAGCTGTGAGTTGCGTGTGGACACTTAAAATAGTTGTTATGTTTCTGAATAAGCCTATGAACTCAATATTAAACAAATCTGCCAGGTGAAATTTATGGAAGATTCATGATATAATGCTTCTGAACTTCTGTCTAAAAACTGTGATGTTATTTTTTCATAACTATCTATAGATGTCCTCTAAGAGTGATAGTTTATGTAACTGTTTGCATTGATATATTATTTTATAATAAAAATTATGAGCAATCTAATTGAATTTTGTGAATATATATTTCATAAATTACATATACATAATATTTGCTATATTAATATGTAGTTATATATTACTGAAATATATTCGATATTTATATGTCAATATTTGATATATATAAATATATCACACATATATTTTATATATAGTTATATATTACTTAATTACAGTTAGAGTGAATGGCTTATCTGGAAGTGCTATTCATGTTCCAGTGTGAGGAATCATAGTTCTTCATTTATCTTTTCAATATCAGAACATAAGTCATGGCTTTTTTATAGCAATACACAGGCAGAAAGATGAGATATTTGGCCAATCGTGGTAGATTCATTTGTAAACTTAATTAATGAAGTAAAAAAAGACATTGTATATTCATAGAATAATTATTTAACACCTCAAACTTGCATTTCCTGACTATATAATTACTATTCTGATGATAAGTCATAGAACATAATTAAGCTGTCATTTTTAAATATTTGACACATTTATGTTTCAGTGAAATTTTTAGTGTCTATGCATCATATAAAAAGAAATGCAATATTCTGTCCCTCTCCCCATTATGTTGTATCCCAGTATTGTTACAGTTAAAAATCTATTTAATAAGAAACTATGTGGTAGATTTACCCATAGATATGTTCTTTGTGTTTATAAATCAATATAACAAAATTTTAATAGAAATTTTCTTATCTAGCTATCCATTATAAGTGTGAAATAAAGAGTATCACATTTTTCCTTAATAAAATTATAGAATAAAAACATTTGATACTTGTCCTAAGAGTAAGGAGATGTCTATAGTTATATCAGAAAAGTGGTAAAGGAAGTGTCTTGGAGAATGAGAGAAGTTGCTATGAGATGGTTATAGGAGTTGATAACTGTGTTTATGAAGATGATGCAAGGCTAGAGAGAGGTTTCTTAAAATGTGCTCATGCACCATTGGCATAGTTCACAATTTAGTGAATCCTGGCCAGGATTTCCTTAATGAAATAGTATAAAACATAGTAGAGTAGAACACAGAATAGAAAGTACATCCCAGATAATGAGATATGAACATGTGTACATATCCAGGAATGACCTAAGATATGTGCGCAAACCTGGAGACGAGGGTATATGGTCATGTTTTAAAAATCACTAGAATGTCAATGTGGCTAGAATGAAGTACTCAGAGTAAGCAGTGGAAAACAAGGACCTTCAAAATGATGGAACAAAGAACCATTATTCTAGAGTCTTGTTCTAGTACCAAACAGTTGGGTGAGGTTAGGCAAGTTCTTAAAACTCTGTCCGTTCCTCATGGCCACTGGGTGTCATCATTACATTCTACTAGAGACCAATAACTAACTGGTCAGCAATACCGATTCCTCCACCATGTAAGAGGAGCACCAAATCACTAAAACCCTCTCTTAATCTCTTCTTTCTCTGGGATGTCTTCACCCATCGGGCAGCTGTCAGCCAGAACAACTGGAACTAGTAAAAGAAACTCTTGGCTAATGAACTAACTATTCCTACCAAATCTCTTACTAATTAAGTTACCCAGAGGGTTTTCTTCTAAATTTCTCAATCTAGAGAGAAGAAATATAAATCATCCTGGAGAAAAGTTTTGTTTTATTAGTTAAATTTACATTATGACAAAGCTCATAGTTGATACTTTGCATTGTCTGTTTCCTTTAATTTATTACAAAATTACTAATGCACATCACTAGTTTTCAGATGGACAGCTAGAGTAGAAGCTTTAGGAAGCCAGGAAGCCACATCGTCCACCAGCATCTGTTTATTTCTCTGAAATTAAGCATAAAAACTCATAGGTCTACTAAAAAATAGGAGAGAATGAAATTATGTAGTGTCTTTTAGTAAACACTCACTTGTTAATGTTAAAACATTGATATATCGATTTCATTTAATGTAACAAGATAGAAATTCTCAAGTTACTGTATTGCATTTATTTGAGTAGCCAAACTCTGTCCACTGGGCATGGTCTTTATTACATGTCTTTTCATAGACACTATGACCTACAAATATTTTTCATGATGAGACATGAGAGTGAGGACATGAATATTAAAGGATGAACTATGCTATGAATGACATATGGATGCTGAATGGAATCTATGAACTTATGTAAAACCAGACCATCAGGTGAAAAATACAGGATTCACTGTACCAATTTAAAAGGTAGTTTAAGTTTTTCATGGTTCTTTATAAAATGTCCTGTACCGCTTATGCTTTATGTTACTGTTTAACTTGATATATTTTGTGTCATTTATATAAATTTAAAAAAAAAGAATTGAAGAATCATATGTAATTTTTGGACTCTAAGTATTTCTAATTCATCAGTAAGAGTTTCCTCTTAATTACATATATAATCAAATGGCATATCCAGAGACTTGGCTAATGCACCTAAAGCTTTTCTGATTTGTTCATTTTTGTTTTTTAAGTATTGTTCTGTACATAATGATCAAACATCTCAAAACCAAACAACAACTTATGACATTTTTTAACAAGGCACAAGTAGAAATGGAATGGTTAGCTAATTGCAAGATGTATTTCCTGGTTGGAGAGAGAAAGATTGTATATATTCATAGAAGAGTGGTTTAATATCTGAAACATAGAGTTCAAACATGTGCAATTCTTATATTGATCATTATTTATACAATGGAACTAGATTGTGATTTCTAAGATTTTGCTATATTTTCTCTTTTAATCAAAGTGTCCTGTTTATGCACCATGAAAAAGAATGTAATATTTAACACTTCTTCCTTAGATTGTAGCCCAGTGTTATAATTAAAGACATTTAATTTAAAACTAAGGGCAAATTTTAAACTCATAGTCAGTATATAAAAACACAAATTTACCCTTCTTTCCTGCACACTAATTTGACAATATAGTTCTCATTCAACATCTAGTTCAGAGTGAGTAGGATGCCAGTTAATGCTCAGAACTTTTACCAAATATCTTGTGAATACAGTATGGAGGGAGAGGTCCTTGGAAGAATTAGACTCACATTTCACAGAGAGCTATTTGTAAAAATTCTTCAAAAATAATTCCTACCTACTTTTAAAAGCTGAATTTGAAACTTGACACTAATAATCTACAATAATAAAAATAATTTTAAAAACAATCATTGTATTTTAAGTGTTAGGAGAACTTAACAGCAATAATATCATACTAAAGACAGGGCTGTAGATACGTAGTTCTTCAAAAATATGGAATCCCGTCAATAAATCTTCAGCATGTCTTAGCATCTCGATTGAGCATGCACTATAATATTTCTAGTAATTTTCCTTGGATCATGCCTTGAGGTAAGGTCCTTTGGGACAGAGACACTAACAAAATCATGCAGTCATCTGTTACCCATTATGAGAAGAAATAGGAGCACTGACTACGCAAGTAAGTTAGAGAATATATTTTAGAATGGTGGGTCTGACTCAGTGATGTGTAATAACATTTCTGTAGTAGCTCAAGATAAGAATTTTAAAAATAAAGAGTGGAATGCAATAGACTGTAATTTTAAAGTTTGAAGTATATTTTGTAAAATAGAGATAAACAGTGTTTTCTCTGATTTTATATTAGTTTTGATGAAAATATCAAGCTTGTCTCAATTTGGCATGGACAAGAACTAAAGGACTGGAAGGAAGTAAAGAGATAACCTAATCTAACCACTTTTTTATAGAGAAAGATAAATATGTTGAATTCCTATACGTTCAAGTGATTTTTCAAAACTCATATTATTAACTAAAGTCACTGAAGATGAGGTTCAATGAGCATCACATGTTCATATATTTAGGATTTGTAGAAATTCTACATGTACTTAACTCCAATTTTTTGCATATTCTCTGCTTGAAATCTTTTTTGCCTTAAAGCTTTTCATATTGGTTTAGATAATGCTTTGATATCTAGGAAAATCTTCCCATAACCTCTGCTCAAAGTCTTCAAGTGACATAGTATCCTTTCATATGTTCTCTTGGTATCCAATACTTAACTCAATCAGATTATTATAGTTTACTATTCTAGATCTGCTTGCTTGCTATATTCCTCCTCTTTGCTCTGTAAGCTTCTTGTTACCTGAACTCTAACCATAATTTGTTGTCAGCTCAAAACCCAGAAAGATATTTAATACAGAGTAGGAGGTCAATTAAAATTTGTAAATGTACACAAAATTACAAAATTACACACACACACACACACACACACACACATGCTAAATTAAAGAAAATTAAATTCTAGTTTAGAATCTATAAAGAGATTTGCAAAAAGCAGGTCTGTGATTGACCAGATTATAACTATGTCAAACTGTGCTTTCTATATTTGTAGTAGCTAAAGATTTTACTCAGGATTAGTGGAGACTGTGTTAGACAAAGGTTATCACAATGTCCCTAAAGGTATTTTCCAAAGCAAAAAATATAATTTAAGAATAAGATGAATGAATATTTAAAAATAATCACCATAATATTAATCTTAAATTAATTGATCTAAACTTAATCTTTTATTTCTTATTAGCTAACATTTAGAAGAAATTGCATTAGGAAATGAAAAAAAAGCATGACTTTCAGCCATAAACTGTCTAATCTTTATCAAACATAAAATATGTTAACTCAACATGGCAAGTAGCTCTTTAATGAAGAGGCAATATTTCAATTTAAAGGAAATATAGCATTTTTCCTCAACTATCCATTTTTCTTATAGAGAAAGGTACTAGGAATGGCAAGGACAAAAGCAGAGAAGCATGGACGAGCAGATTGTTATCGACAGATGGAGACCGATTATATTAACTGGACTGATAAAAGTCCATTGTTGGTTGGGAGTAGTATTGTAATTATAAAATTTTCAGGGACAAGATTATGCAAAGTCGCTGTGTATTCAAATATAATCCACACTTTATTTTTAATACAAAGTAAAATAATAACTATATACAATTATCAGTTTCTGTTTTGGAAGCAGAGAAAAATAACTGAGAGAAAAAGAGACCAGAAAATAAAGGAAATTTGGATAAAGATTTCTTTCCTTCCGGCCTAGTCTATGACCTGTTTTTCACCACTCTATCTTCAGGCTCTAAGTAGTGTCTGGAAATTAATAGTTTTCAACATAGGTTATTGAATGAAGGAATAAGGGAATTGAAATAGGCTCTTAAGGAAGAAGCAGTTACACATAACCAAGACAAATGTTAAGAATAAAATATCCACAGTCTTGGTAGCAGATCAGAGTTGAAAGTGTTCCTTGGAGCTATTTTTAGGTAAGTTGCTTTTCTTCTTGTTTTGGTCAGAATGGTGATGGTTTGTGATGGACTAAAGTGTAGTTTTTGAAATTGTGCTTGTAACTACTAGAAGATCCTGAATTCAGTTTTTAGAATCTTGACCAATATTATTTATATTAAATAAAATAGAACAGATAGATACAGTAGAACACAAAAGAACATTCAAGATCAGAGCATGCCAGGTAATGAAAGTATTATTCTGGATATGTTTACTAGCTCCATGCCATCATGTACCAAATCTTTAGTTCTGTGGTTCGTGGTCAACAGTTTGCATTTGAAAGCTAATAGTCTAGAGAAAGATTTGGGTCTGAGTGGTCAATTAAACAAAATATATATATATATTTATTTTGTCTCTCCTTTCCTCTTTCCTACTTTTTTTGCTCAAAATTGACTTTCTTTTTTGTATGCAAATTAGGTATTTGAAAATGATGGGTTGCTAGGTGCTTATTTCCCTCAATTTTCATGTTGCTATAATTAAACATTAAAACAAAACTCCATCTTTACTAAAGTTTTAGTAAATGAATTAATTAAAACAAACAAAATAACTGAAATAAATTTTTGATCATTTGAATAATAGTTGTGAGTACAATTCGAAGAAAATATTAAGAAATACAGGCTTTTATTTTATCTGTATATTTATTCCAAGTATAATTTTCAGAGTGTGTAAAGCAATTTGTATAAGTTTATTCAAGAAAGATTTGTTTTAATTTTTCAGGTGTAAAGGTAATAGAGAGAGAAGAAAAAGTAGTAAGAGAGAGATATGACATTTGACATTATAATAAGAACTTAATTCTAAAATTTGACACTTTTTAAAATAAATTTTATTTTGATATTCAATAATTCAATTTTAAGCATCAGTCAAAATGAATAAGACAATTAAATAGAGATTTTCAACTTAAAATAAAGCAAGAAAATAAAAATTAATTCTCAAAATAATCTAATCTATGTTTCTTCAATAAAAAGTTAAAAAGTTTGAAGAAACTTACAAATTGACTTTTAAAGGATACAAATTTCCAAATCTCTTGGAAAGAAAATATCAATTTTATTCTAAATTATAATGTATTATAAATATAATGAGAATTTATTCTCTTTGACTTTCTAAGTTTATACTTCATAGGTAAAGATGTTTATGCAATATTGTAGCCAGCAAAATCTAAAAATAATATAAACTTAACAACAGAAAAAATAAGATATATTACACTGACAGGGTAAAGATGAGATGTGAACTCCTGAGTCAGAAACACATGCATTCAAAACCCAACTATCTATACTCAAACCAGCCATTTGATTTTCTTTTGGATGTTTCTGTTTCAACCTCCTCTTCCTTATCTGTAAAAGGGACATAATAATGTGGTTTTTATTTAGAGATTTAGTGAGATAAAATGATGATACATCATCGTACCCTCTTTACTTGCTCATTTTCAATATTTACATTATTAACATAACTCTGAAGATTATTTTGAAAACGAGTGACTTTTAAGTGATAATTTATTAACATAAAATAAAAAATAGCAAACTGTGTTTCTACCAGTATTGGGACAATGTGGTGGTATGTCTACACAGGTACAATGACAGATCTGTCACAGTGATGCCACTGCAGAAGGTTTTCTTTTATGTTATTAATATTAATATTTTTTCACCAAAAGCAGTAGCTTAAACATTATAACAAGGAGGTTATAGTTTCAAATAGCTTAATGGATAAGATCTGTGTACAAAAAATGACACAATGTGGACTGTTCCACAGCTTCTATCTGTGTCTCTACAGTGAATCTGGAAGAGGATGCCTGTCTCACACATATCTCTTTCTGCTCTCCATCCTATTTCCAGATTCTCAATATGGTAATGATCTCTACTAGCAATAAAAACACTTTACAAGATACTAAAGTTTAAAAACATCACTTATAGGAACGGCAACTTGAATTTCACTCTTTTCTCTACTTTCTCACGCAGATGGCTTGAAGAGATATGGCTCAGATAAATTGCACCCAGGTAAAGGAGTTTATTCTGGTGGGCCTCACGGATCAAAACAAGTTGAAAATGCCCCTCTTTGTGATTTTCTTGTCTATCTACATCTTCACAGTAGTAGGCAACCTGGGTTTGATCCTAATCATTAGAACAGATGCAAGACTCAAAACACCTATGTACTTCTTCCTTAGCAACCTGGCTTTTGTTGATTTCAGTTATGCTTCTGTCATTACACCCAAAATGCTGGGAAACTTTTTGTACAAACAAAACGTTATCTCCTTCAATGCATGTGCTGCTCAGTTAGGCTGTTTCCTCACCTTCATGGTGTCAGAGTGTTTGCTCCTGGCTTCCATGGCCTATGACCGGTACGTGGCCATTTGTAACCCTCTCCTCTATATGGTTGTAATGTCTCCAGGAATCTGCATTCAGCTTGTGGCTGTCCCCTATAGCTATAGCTTTCTGATGGCACTGTTTCATACCACCCTCACCTTTCGCCTCTCCTATTGTCACTCTAATATCATCAATCATTTCTACTGTGATGACATGCCTCTTCTCAGGTTAACTTGCTCAGACACTCACTCCAAACAGCTGTGGATCTTTGCCTGTGCTGGTATCACATTCATTTCCTCTGTTCTGATTGTCTTTGTCTCCTATATGTTTATTATCTCTGCCATCCTGAGGATGCGCTCAGCCGATGGGAGACGCAAAGCCTTCTCCACCTGCAGCTCCCACATGGTGGCAGTCACCATATTCTATGGAACTCTGATCTTTATGTACTTACAGCCGAGTTCTAACCATTCCCTTGACACAGACAAGATGGCCTCTGTCTTCTACACAGTGATCATTCCCATGTTGAATCCCTTAATCTACAGCCTAAGGAACAAAGACGTGAAAGAAGCCCTGAAGAAAGTCGTCGTCAGTAGAAACCAGGTTTTCATATTCCTGAAAGTTAAAACATGATTTGAATAAACAAAAGAGGCTTTCCCCCTCATAATCTGTTCCTCCCACTATTAACAAAACTAGTAGAATCTTGATCTTAGTTGGTGGTCAATAAAGATTTGTCCACTTTAAAATGAAATTCTTCATTAGCAAGTTTGACTTAGAATTACAGTTAATGTGTAGAAAATGTCATAAGAACTTACATTCTATTATTTCTCAAAAAAACCCACATATTAAAAAAATTATCTTCTCTGCTAATTTTTGGTAACTAGTTATATAACTAGTTACCGGCCAAGAACAGACAAAAGTGAAGGCACCCTGAACACCTAGTTTAGGATTATGAGCGTTTTAATTATATATTTTAAGTTAAATACCAAGACACCACTGCAAACTACTGGTGTCAACGGGGAGTAATTTTCCCCCTGGGGACATGTAGCAATGTCTGGAAATATTGATGTTTACCCTGAGAAGCTATGTAGCTATTACTAGCAAGAGGGTTGAATCCAGGGATGCTGCTACATAACCTACAATGCCCAGGATAGTCACACAAAAATTTATCCAGTCCAAAATGGCAATAATGCCAAGGTTGAGAAAGCTGCCCTACATAATTATTTCCTAAACTATTGTTGTACAGATTTTATTCAGTGTAAGCTGCTGGAGGGTGTTGCTCAAGTTTCCTATATACTTACTGGTTTTCTCTTTATTTGTTCTACCAATTATTAAAAGTGCTAGTAAATCCTTAGCTGAGTTATGTTTTTACTTTACTTATCCCTCATTCCTGTCATTTTGACTTCATATATTATGAGGTACTTTATCTGTTGTACATAAATTTATAACTAATATATTTACTGATTTTTTTTCTGTTATCATTATTCAATACCCTTCTTTGTTTCTGGCAGGATTTCTTGTCCTAACGTCTATTTTTTAATTTTTTGACTTTAATATAATTATTCCAGATTGAGTCAGGAAGCTCAAAGTTCTTTTGAATTTTGAATTTATGCAGGGCAGCTAAGGTCCCTCAACCTTCCATTTTCTTATATATCTAAGTCAAGGTGATTGGCACATAAAGGGACCTTGCATTTAAAAGATGTAACAAATTTAAGGCAGCTAGTATTTAGGAGTTAAAACATAACTAATTTTGCTTTTAAATTAGTCCTAAAGTAAAATAGTATTTGCAATCCATACTATTAATGCTTCTTCCATGAACCATCTTAGATTTCTTCTCAAACTTGAGCATATGTTACTGTCAACTGGAAGATTTGTTAAAATGTAGACTGCCAGGTCAAACCCTTCGGGTTTCTTGTTTAGTAAGTCTACTGTGGAGCCAAAGAATTTGTATTCTCAACAAGTTCTCAAGTTCTCTTGATTCTGCTTGTCCACAAACTTCGATAAACACTGTCTCATATAATTTCTTCACCGTATCTGTATACAGATCCTGGTGTGATTTTGTTCTCAAGAGACAGTGCCTATTCCTCTGCTGGAGAACTGCTCCAGGCTTCCTGAAGCTGTTTTCTGTATGCCAAGTGAGCCATAAGTTGCTGGGAATTTGTATTCCATAGGAGACAGCTCTTGGCCAACGACAGAAACAAGTACAGGAGTATAAATACCCAACTCCTTTTCCTAGCTTCTCATTGAAGCTGTTCCAAAGTTTGACCTTCCTTGTCCCCAAAACTCTCCCATGGACTCTAACCAGAGTCCTATTGTGGGACTTCGATACCATGCTATTGCTTGGCCTACTTTCTTTCTAAGTTCCACTTCCCATTCAATGTAATACCTGTTCTTGGAACAATAATAAACCTTATTTACACAAAACATTGATTCTGTGTCTCCTTTTTGGGAAACTCAACTCAAGATAGTACTACAATTTCTATATACTATATTATTTGTATAATTTTTTAGAAAACAGTGCTTTTTGATAATAAACATATTTTGAAAAATTCTAATTGTTTGACATTCATCAACCTTCCTCAAAGATTGAGTCTTAATTGAGTATTTTCAGCACTACTTACTCTTACATGATGACTTAGAGGTTTTAAAACAATATTCTGAAAAAATAAAAGTCTGAAGAATTCTTTAGTATATATAATAATGCCTAGTTTGCTTTTAGTCACAAAGTTTTGGGTTCTTTTTCTTCAGGGAGATAGAAATGAATACACATGGATGTCAGTAGGTATGAACCTGAATCCTGTTGGAACCACAAGCTGTATTACTTTTGGAAATTCATTATTTTCCATTTTAGGTGTGAGTTTTCTCATGGAGAAAATGATGGGATTGTGTTAGGTATGTAGTTTTAAATTTTTTTATAGACTTATTTGCTCGCAAATGAGTTCTTAATATTATTAATAACTAGAATACAGTTATCTTTTTAAAAGTGTTAAGAAGTATAATTTTTCTTTAATAATGATGCTAGTGAAATCATGACATTGTGAAAATTATTGTGTGGGTCAAATTAAAGTTCTGATCTCATGTGTTATGGAAATGAGGTCAATTTTAATAACATACTCAGGGTTCATGGATTTCCATTGTCATAATGTATCATAATTTGTTGTCATAATTTATTTCACAGTATGAAAAAACTAAAAACTGTTAATATAGCTACTTAATTATAGAGACTCAACCCTTAATTCTCACAATGCACCCTCTTGTGGCAGCTCAGAAAGAAATATGAGATATAAATGAGTGCCAGTGTTCTTTTCTCATGAGAGATGCCATAAAACCTTCTTTCAAGTTCTCCTGAGCTTTCAAATGTGGATTAAGAGAGGAAAAAAAGAAAAATAAATTCCCAGACTCACACTAAGAAGTGAAAATCACAATGTTGAGGAAAAAATTTCCAGCGAAGAACCTGAGTAAGCACGGTGTGTATCTTAATCCAAGCCTGAGTTTAGTCTGATATCATTCATTCTAATCCTGTACCACAGGAATCATTCTAGCCTTAATTTCATGCTTATCTGTAAAGTCTCTCCCCAATAGCAAAAAAACCTAGATTCTTCCACTTAAAAATCATTTACTTATTTATTCAACTGCAATATACATTTACACCAATTTCAGAATTAACTTGAAACTCCATGAGAAACAAATTTACAAACTAGAACAAGGAATTCATCTACAGTTCCTTTTGTGTATAACTTTAGACTTTTAAATGAAAACACCAATTGTCCAAAGTTATTTAAGTCAGTTAATACACACACTTTAGTTTGGTTGTATCATATATTTATAATACAGTTAAATACATTTGTTATAGTATACATATCTTCCTGGCATTTCTGACAATGTGGTTCATTTTTTACTAGTTTACATATAAACCTTACTCTTTGTGATGTACGGTTCTATGAACTTAAGACGACTGCATAAATTCAAGGAACCACCACCTCGGTAAGGGGCAGAATAGTTCTTTGACCCTAAAACTTCTATGTGTCTCCTAGTCAAATACTGTCCGCTCCCCCAAACTTTGATCAATTACACTGAACTCTTTTACCTAAAGATTAAGAAAAGGGAAGATGAAAACACTGGGAAGAACATTTGATGACATATACAAAACTAATGTTGAAATAACATTATAAAAACACAAGTCTAACAAATCGTGTGTAATAACTTCTCTTCATTGTCATTTGAAGTCAATCTAATTTATTTATGCACATGAATTTTCCTAGAAGATTTCTTCTTAGTTATTGTTCAAACATCTCAGCACCAAGTACCAAGTCATGGCATTTTATAGCAAGATATCAAGAAAAATAGGACATTTTTCATCTATATTATGTTTGCCATTTTACAAAAAAAATCGAGTACCGTGCATTAACAAAATGATTAATGTTTCAAACGTAATTCATGCTCATAGACATATTCTGATTAACACTTACACAATGTAACCATGTGAAGGTGTGAGCTCTAAGGACTTGTTTCGGATGTGTTAAATACATCACACACAATGTTAGATACTGATAGTTCCCACTCCAATGTATTGAAGCCCAGTGATAACTGAAAATTTATTTTATAGCAAACTATGTGTTAAATTTTATATTCAAAGCCAGTATATGAAACAGACAGGCCATCACTAATTCTCCACAAACTATACTTGTGATAATTTGCTTATCCTTCATCAAATCCAAAGTCCCTAAGGATGTAATCTTCTATTTGTTTTGGAACCCAGGGTTTGTACCAAATGCCTCAAAGAACCTCTCACATAAAACTTTTAAGTTCACCATGTATAGCTCACTTGTGTTTTTCACCCACCCTGTGCATCTGAAACGTCTTGAAGATATACCTATGGTATCTGATGCATCCTCTGTTTAATTCTGGCCTCCCTAAACTTCCAAAAAGACAACAGAAAATACACTATGCTGGAAAAAGAAAACTAATTTTTTAATTTATTTCCTTTCCCCCTTTTTCAGTGGAGAGGATTATTTTGTTTCCTCAGGTATGTTCCCTTTTACAGGTCGAGATGCCATAACAAAATTCCATAAACTGGATGGCTTAAACAACAGAAATTTATTTTCTCAGTTCTCAAAACTAGAAGGCCCAAGATCAAAGTTCTGGCTAGTTTGGTTCCTGATGAAAGTTCCTTTCTGCTTTGTATGTTACCACTATCTCACTGCGTGCTCATGTGGCCTCTTCCCTGTTAGTGTGTGTAGGAAAAAAGAGAGAATTCTTTAGCATCTCTTCTTATAAAGACAATAATTCCATCACATGGGCTTCATCCACATGACCTCCTCTAACTCTAAGTACTTTCCAAAGGTTCCATCTCCACATACCATCATATTAGAGGTTACAGATTCAACACAAGAATATAAGAACTTGGGAGAGATATAATTCAGTCCCTAGCAGATCCTTGTTCTCTAGTTACATATTAAAACCATGTTCTACTTGTGCATTTTTGTTATGGCCATGGATTGACTAAGAAAATAATCTCAAGAGAGCTCCTTAGACCAGATTGCCAAGGAAATTGCGTAATAACAGATAGTGACTACCTAGAAGAGGAAAAACACTTCAAGAACTTTTCAAAAGCAAAGCCAAAGAATGTTATGAAATGTTCAGAAATAGGTGCTTGGGAGAATTAGATATTCACTTATTTGAGAGATATGTTGCAAGAAAGTTCACAAGGCAAGTCTTATTTTTCCTTAAAAGGTAAATTTAAACTCTGTCACTAAGCAACAACAATATGAATAATTAAAACAAATAAATAATGTTCAAAAAATAGGGAACGTTAAGGTAATAATGTCACACTATAAGCAGAGCTGTAGATGTGTGGTTCCTCAAAACCAGTGATAATGTTAATTGATCTCCAGCCTGCCTTGGGATCCTTAAGGGGTGTGGACTGTAATTTTTCTGATGATCTTACTTGCATCATATTCCTAAGTAAGATCCCTTGGGGCAGAGTCACTGACAAAACCCTGCAGTTTGCAGCAACCCAAACCCACTTGGAGAAGTAATAGGAACACCCTCTGCGCAGGTAGTTTCCAAGGCTGTATTTTAAAATTGGGATCAATCAGCATTTTTAAAATAAAGTAAGAGAGAAGAGAATGCTTTTAAAATAAAATGTTTTAGGTGGAATTTTTAAAAAATAGGGTAAAGAGTCTTTTCTCTAATTTTATTTCCATATGTATGTATGTATGTATGTATGTATGATATTAGGTAAGATGTATTTCTTATTAGTTTAAAATGAAAAAATGATTTGATATCACCTAGTTAGAATCTATTATGCTGTCAGGCACTTAATTCACTAAACCATAATCTATGTCAAAACCCTTCCCATTTTTGCAAAAGCTAGTCATTTTATCTGTGATAGGAAGTGAACATATTAGAATCAAGACATCAATATATTCTTTCATACATTTAACATAAGTAAAGGGAATGAATTATGAGAAAGGGGAATGAATATCAAAATATTATTATAAAAATTAATCTTTAATTCTCCATTACCAAGCATCTAGAAGGGGTTATAGGAAGCTATGAATGAAAAAGTCATGACTTTTACCTATGAAGTCTATAATCTACCAAGAGAAAAAATATGGAAATTAATGGCTGCAAAAATGTGAAATGTTATATCAATCAATGAGTTATGCATAAGGTGTTTCTCAAATACAAAGATGAAAACTGTTAAGAACTCTTATTTAAAAAAAAAAAAAACAGAAAACTATGAAGTATCAGAGCATGGAAATTAGAAATCAGGGAGGACTTCATAGGAGAAGTGGGATTTGGGGTAGGCCTTAAAGAATAATTAAGAGTTTTCTCTCCAATTCTCTATTCACCATACATCTGGTAGAGAGAGTTGAGCATAGGAAAAAAACATGTGTGAAAGTAGGGAAGAAAGTAAGGTCAGGTAGTAATTAAGGACTGCAAAACAATTATTCTGATTAGATTACTGTGTGTTGTGGCAGAAGAGTTGTGAATATAGTTTGAATATAAAATATTATGTATTTAATGGTAAAAGGTCATATATAATATGCTTCCAAATATATTTGCATGTATATGCACCAAGTTAAGATGAGATGGCATACTGAAGTTTTTACAGCTGCTGCACAGTGAATTAAGGCTTACCTGGTGTTTTGGGACTTGAAACCAAATTTCCAATCAAATGGTTGTTTATTTGTTTCAAAATGCATTTTATATATTTATAAGACCACTAATTAACCTTCTAAAAGCTTTAATGGTTTACCCATCCCATGTAATGGTAACTGGCAGCAGTGACCAATAATTAGTGTTTTTATTTTCTTCAAATAAATACCCAGAAGTGAAATTGCAGGATCATATGGTAGTTCAATTTTTAATTTTTAGAGGAAACTTCATATTGTTTTCTATAGTGTTTGTACAGATTTACTTTTTCATCAATAGTGCATAAGTGTTCCCTATTCTCCACATTCTCACCAGCCCTTGTAATTTCTTGTCATATTGACAATAGCCATTCTAACTAGTGTAAGATGATATCTCATTATGGTTTTGATTAGTGTTTCCTGTTGATTTTTTCTGTTGATTAGTGATATTGAGCATCTTTTCATGTGCCTTTTGACAATCTGCATGTCTTCTTTGGAAAAATGTCTAATATTTCAATCTTCTACCCATTTGTTAATTGGATTGCTTTGTTTGTTTGTTCGTTTGTTTGTTGTTATTGAGTTGTACGAGTTCTTTAGATATTTTGGATGTAAATTCCTTAATATATATGATTTGCAAGTAATTTCTCTCTTTCAGTAGGTTGCATGAAAACTTTTTGAGATTATCTGAGCAAGAGTTGTAGCAATAAAAGCCATTAGTCATTGAAAAGACAGTTAGGAAATGTGAGTTATTTTCTCTGTATATTATTTATATCAAGTCATGTGCACTGCATGAAAAACAATTTATTAGTTTCCTCAAAGTAGTTTTTAATGTTTTATATGGAGAAAGACAAAGAGAAATATGACATGACATTAAAACTGAGTAACAGAATCTTTATTTCTATATATGTTACCTTGCCCTAAACTAAACCTTATATTGATGCTCATATTCTAATTATGAACAACAGTCCAAAAAGGATAGGTAAAACATTTAAAGATATTCCACTTAAAATAATATAATCAATAAACAAAAAATAACATAAAAATAATCCGCATCTACGTGTCTTAAAATAAATGGTAAAGAGGTAGGAGCGATGTACATTTATATAAATCTATTCAAAAGCAGACAGCATTTTTATTTTAAGTAAGCAAAATGTTTTGAAATTTTGCATGTATTCATTGCATTTGAACAGGTAAGTTGATGCTTTCCATATGAAGATAAGTGTGAAATGCTATAATGAGAAACACCTGGAGAAATTGAGGCAGGCAAGAACACAATTCATTGGGTATATTGAGAATATAAGTGTAGGTGGCATCAGAAAAACACAGACTAGCTGTCTGAGCTTTACCATACGGGCTTAACCTCTCTGAAGGGTCTATGTCTCACCTGTAAAATGGGCACGAAAGGATAGAAAATAAATAGACACCTTCAAAACTGTGTCTTTCATAAAGTTCTCCATTTTCAATATTTTCATTATTAATACAATTACGAATTGTAGAGCAACCTGTGGTGACCTCTCTCCAGATAGAAATGAGAACAGAATAGACTGTATCTGTCAGCACCGCAGCAATGTGGAGTTTGTATTACACAGGCATGATGACAGGTTTGTCAGAGATGTCACTGCAGAAGATTCATTGTTTCTTTTGGTTATTAATGTTAAGAGTTTTTTAAATAATAGTTTTCAAGTTTTGAAAAATTAATATTAAATTTTAAATAATGTAATACACAAGAATTTGGAACAGAGAACCAATGTGGGCTGGATCCTTCATATAGCTCTTTATTAGTGCAATTGATTTGAGTGAAAGAAATGTCTTTCTTTCAAAATATCTACTTTTGCCCTTTCTCCCATCCCAGACTCCAAGTATACTATTAATCATTTTAATATTAATACCTTATGTTAATAATAAAATTGTTTTTCAAGATTCTAAGGTATAAAAAAACTATTATGAAGGTTTACGATTAATTTAATTAAGCTGGATTTAACTTTCCTCTCTTTATCCAGACACACTGAAGATACATGGCCCAGATCAATTGCACCCAGGTGACAGAATTTATTCTTGTGGGTCTGACAGATCGTCAAGAATTAAAGATGCCCCTCTTTGTGATTTTCTTATCTATTTATGTCTTCACAGTAGTAGGCAACCTGGGTTTGATTATAGTCATTAGAACAGATGCAAGACTCAAAACACCTATGTACTTCTTCCTTAGCAACCTGGCTTTTGTCGATTTCGGTTATGCTTCTGTCATAACACCCAAAATGCTGGGAAACTTCTTGTACACACAAAACATTATCTCCTTTAATGCATGTGCTGCTCAATTAGGTTGTTTCCTTGCCTTCATGACAGCTGAATGCTTGCTTCTGGCTTCCATGGCCTATGACCGGTACGTGGCCATTTGTAACCCTCTCCTCTATATGGTTGTAATGTCTCCAGGAATCTGCATTCAGCTTGTGGCTGTCCCCTATAGCTATAGCTTCCTAGTTGCCTTATTTCATACCATCCTCACCTTTCGCCTCTCCTATTGTCACTCTAATATCATCAATCACTTCTACTGTGATGACATGCCTCTTCTCAGGTTAACTTGCTCAGACACTCACTCCAAACAGCTGTGGATCTTTGCCTGTGCTGGTGTCATGTTCATTTCCTCCCTTCTGGTTGTCTTTGTCTCCTACGTGTTTATTATCTCTGCTATCCTGAGGATGCGCTCGGCTGAGGGTCGCCGCAAGGCTTTCTCCACATGCGGCTCGCACATGGTGGCAGTCACCATATTCTATGGAACTCTGATCTTTATGTACTTACAGCCGAGTTCTAACCATTCCCTTGACACAGACAAGATGGCCTCTGTCTTCTACACAGTGATCATTCCCATGTTGAATCCCTTAATCTACAGCCTAAGGAACAAAGAGGTGAAAGAAGCCTTGAAGAAAGTCGTCGTCAGTAGAAACCAGGCTTTAGTGTTCATGAAGTTAAGAAAGTGACTTGAGTAAATAAACGTGAATTTTCTTCATGGTCTGATTTCTATCTTCTCAAAAAACCATGAGAAGTTCTAGTCTTAAAATGTGGCTTCTCTATATCTGTTCATTGTATAATAAAATTTCTTAAGATGTTCACTTAGAATGAGATTTAAGATGTAAAAGTAATCATAAAAATTTATACTCATTCTCTCATTTTTCAAAAGGAAAATGTATTAAAAGTAATTAATTATTTGGTCCATAAGAATCTATATCAATTTTTCCATTTCTCAAATGAAGAATTGTGTAAAAAACCATTTACTGGATATATAACTAGTTAAAGGCAAAACAAAGACTAAAGTTCAGGCTCTCCACCTCTCCAAAGCCCCTGTTCAAAATTCTCTGGGTCCATTAATAATATTCTATGAGAAAAGCAAAGATGGATAGTCTAAATATTTTTTTTAATTGCTCATTTCTTGAAAAAAATTAAGACAATATAAAATGTTTCGTATTTACACATTTTACAAATCATCTTTATTAAAGAGAACAGTACCACATCCTAACTTTACTTACAACACTGATCGAACATGGCTTTCAACTGACCTGGAAGTCTGGTTTGAGCTCAAAAGACTAACTCTTTAAGAGAACTCTTTTTTTTTTTTTTTTAAATGCCTGTGAGGCCTCATTATATTTTTTCCAGTTATCTTAAAAAATAATAATAATGTAATTAGAATCCCAGGGGGCATCATACTTTCCAAACAAATATGTTTGAAATAATTGAAACATAAACCATTTTGACAGTAACAAGGCTCAGATGCAGTTATATTGGGCAAACCTTAGGTAAGTTGGTCATTATTAAGTTATAGCTTATGACACAATGAACCCAGCAAACAAAGTAACCAAGTGAAAAGAACATATGCTTGTAGTCAAAGAATGGCTTTGTACTGTGTATGGGCTCTCATAAGTTAATCAATTAAATGACAATGTTAGTTAATTTAGAACTTTTATAAGATCAACCAGTATGAAAAAAGTAATAGTAAATAGTAGGCACTTAGAAATCAACTCCTTTTCTTCTACGAGTCTAAAAACCTGATTTCTTGTCCGAACTCTGCTAATGAACTTGAGGGAGCTATTTATAAATGAGGATTACCATACACAACAAATAATTATCACGTAGGAAGATTGCTAGAGATAGATATGTGTATATAATAAATGCAATGATAATTTTACAATTTTCAATTACACAGAAAATGGTTTAGAGTTTGTGATTCATTCATATCATTTAACGATTTGTTTCAAATCTAAGGACCACTCGAATGCTTAATGACGAAAGACTAGAAAGTTATTTTTAATGTTCCAAGAGTGAAGATTATTTTCTTATAAAAATATTTTTTAAAAAAAGTCTTAGGTCAGGGACCACTTGGATTTTACTATATTTTTTGATGAATTATAGAGACACAGAGTTAGTCTGATCCACAGTTCTCAAAAGTTCTTTCCTCATCTTTTTTTTAACCACATTTACCTACCATTTAAAGATTTCAGTGGCTCCCTGTTTTCTCACAAGTCTCCTGTAACAGATTTTGAGTCTGTAATCTGTATGCTGAAAACTTATCATTAAATCAAGGGAATTCACAACCTCCTATTGCATTTCAATATGTCACAGCCATACTATTAAAGACCATAGGTTGTTTGGAGCCTAAAAACCTAAAGGTGAATACTGGATCTCACATTTAATGAATCAAAAGATCTCAGACAATTTATTCCACTTATGTATGATTGAGTCTCCTCAGCAGTATGAAAGGTGAAGACAATATCAGCTTTTAAATCTATTGTCATAGAATCAAAAGAGACAATGGATTAAAAACATTTAAGAGTTAAAGACTTTTTAAATTGATAATTTTCACATTTCTGACTTCTAATTTTAAAATGCTGAATGTTTATAAAATTATCCAAAGTAAAATTTAAGAATTTCAAGTTAAAACTGAAGACTTGCTACATAACTATTAATACAGGAGGAAAAAAAGGTGTCATGATTTTTTCTTAAAATTTGATGATGATGTCTCTTCATTATTTAAAGTTGTTTTGCAATCTGGAAAATTATTCACTGGTGTGTATTTTGCCAAATGACAAAGCCAGAAAATTCACAATCTTATTTTTCCTTAATATCAATATTATATGTATACTAGAAAAAAAAGAAAAATTTAAAATTATACCAAATAGTATGCTGAAAGATAAATAGTGTTAATATTTTGAGTTTGACTTTTATTTTCCATCCTTTGTACTTGATTTTAGTAATTTTTAATGTTCTTATGAAAAAATAAAATAATAATTTTATGATATAAATGTACGACATAAGAAATTTTATATATTCTGTCAAAACCACTTACATTCTTAATATTTTTTAAAAAGCATAACACAGACTTTGCTATTGTATTGTTTATAAAATTTTAATGGACATACTCTTTTCTTTTACAGCTCTGTAATGTATTTCCTGTCTTGGAATTTCTGCCTGGGCCAAATCCTTTAACACAGTAAACATAAGAAAAATCCACACATAATCCAGAGCTCTTGCTTATCAGGAGTCTGCTCTGACTGAATTTAACACACAATCTTGGTAATCCGGGCTATCTTCTCATATTTAATTGATTATATTTTACAGAGCCAAGATTATTCAGAGTGTGTGCTCTGGAAGAGTTTATTGTGGAATCGTTTATCTATTTCATGGCAAGAGGTAATCATTCCGCAGTCACTGAGTTCATCCTCTTGGGCCTCACAGATAATCCAGAGCTCCAAGCCGTTTTCTTTGGTGTTTTTCTACTAATTTATTTAGTTACTGTTTTGGGTAATCTTGGTTTGATTATGCTAATCCAAATCAGTCCTCAGCTTCACATGCCTATGTATTTTTTCCTCTGTCATCTGGCTTTTGTTGATTTTTATGGTACCTCCACTATCATACCAAACACCCTTGTGAACTCTCTCCGTGAAATTAAAAGTATGTCATATTATGCATGTGCCACTCAAGTGTGTTGCTTTATCACATTTTCAGTCTGGGAATTATTCATGCTCTCTGTCATGGCTTATGACCGGTATGTGGCCATCTGCAGCCCTTTGCTCTATGTAGTTCTCATGCCTAGAAAACTCTGCATTCAAATGGTCACTAGCTCTTATATTTATGGCTTAACTGTGGGACTCGTACAAACAGTAGCAACATTCCACATGTCTTTCTGTGACTCTAATGTGGTCAACCAGTTCTACTGTGATGATGTTCCTTTGATTGCTCTGGCCTGTTCTGACACCCAATTTAAAGAGCTAATGTTGTTAATCATTGCTGGATTTAATGTTTTTGGTTCTCTCATCGTTGTTCTCATATCCTATGTGTTCATTGTTTTTGCAATCTTAAGGATCAATTCTGCAGTAGGAAGAAAGAAAGCTTTTTCTACCTGCGCTTCTCATCTGTTTTCTATTACTATGTATTATGGGACCCTCAGTTTTATGTACCTGCAGCCCAAGTCAAGCCATTCACTAGATAAAGACAAATTTACCTCAGTATTCTATGCAGTGGTGATTCCCATGCTAAATCCGTTGATCTATAGCTTGAGGAATCAAGAGGTAAAAAATGCTTTGAAAAAAATTATTGAGAAAGTTTATTCTAGTAATCGATAATGAATTGTGTTGCTGCTAAAGAAATGCTGAATATGGAGTTAGGAAATTTTAAATAAAAGCTTATGCAGTGGTATAGGGCAATAACTATTGGAGATTTTGTCCTCTGAGACTCAGTTTCCTGATCTCTAGTTCCTTTGAAATAAATATTTCATTGGTTTTGCTTACACATAGTAGATATTTCATAAATATGTGTTTAATTGTTGAATTTGTAAAAAGAGATAAAATAATCTATTCTCTTTGACCATGAAATGTTTCAACAATGGAGATGAAGAATAAAGCACATTAAAATCATAACATTATCACGTTTTACTGTGATATTGAGAATTTTAGGTTGTCTTGAGAGATGAGGAACTATGCAAATATTTCAAATACCAGGTAAGATTTTCTCCCATACTTGAAAAGAGGGAAAAAAATAACAAGATGCTGATTTAAGGGTTTTTATTTGAAAATGTCAAAAAAAAAAGTGAATGTACTCTTTATTTTACAATGCCCCTATTGATATAGTTTAACATTTGTGGTTTACAACGAAACTGAGAGAGAGGTACAGAGATTTCTTGTATACCTCCTACTGCTACACATGCATCGCCTCCCATTATCAACATCACTCACCAGAATATGGTTTATTTGTTAGAATGAATGAACCTATATTGACATATCATAATCACTCAAGGCCATACACAGTTTAGCTTAGGGTTCACTCTTGGTGTTGTATACTCTACAGAGTGAGACAAATGTATAATGCCTTACATTCAACATTGTAATATTATAGAGTATTTTTATTTTTAATGTTCTAAAAATCCTCCGTGCTCTATTCATCTCGCTCCTACTGCCCCCACCTCTGGCAACCACTGATCTTTTCATTGTCTCCATGGTTTTGTCTTTTCCAGAATGTCATAAAGTTGGATTCGTGCAGTGTGTTACCTTTCTTGCACTTAGTAATATGCATTTAATTTTCCTCTGATCTTTTCATGGCTTGATGGCTCATTGACTTTTTGTGTTGAATAATATTTCATTGTCTGGATGTACCAGTTATTTTTACTCATTCACCTACTGAAAGACATCTTGGTTGCTTCAACTTTTGACAATTATAAGTTAAACTTCTATAAACATCCATGTGCAGATTTATGTGTGGGTACATTTTCAACTCACTTGGAACACAATTGTTGGATTGTATGGTAAGAGTATATTTGATTTCATAAGAAACTGCCAGCCTCTTTTGGCTGAACATGTGAACCTAATCATTCAAGCACCACACTTCCTAGATTTTTCTCAGATTCAGCCAGCACTTTAGCCATACTGATTACTTCTGGGTGGAGTGATACAAACTTTAATCTACATGGTTTTTGAGAACCTAATTGCCTTGATGTTGTTAATTTAGTTTTTGCACTTGGCTATTGGCAGCGATGTTATCCCTGGACATGCAAGTTCTAAAGATGTCCTATGAATTCCCGTGTCCCAGATACGCTTTTCCTCACTCTACTATGCATCACCATCCTTAATTTCTTATATTAATCAGAGTCGATTACCTTCACCAGCACACTAACTTCTTTATTGCCTACTGGCCCACTGGCATGAAGTACTCACAGATTCTAGTTTACCAAAACATTAATGTGTAAAAATATTAGCCCTCTGAAACCTGAAACCTATAATCAGAAGAGCCTGATATTGTAAGCCAGGAGGCGCAAATTCAACAATTGAGTAATGGGGTGTAATAATAAAGGACCGATCCTACCACAACCTCCTTGTTTTCAGATCTATAATTTCTTGCTATTGTAGACAGTATAATCTATATTTCCTTTGATTCATAACCTACAGTGTATCATAGAGGCTTGTGCTCTAATGCTACAAGTTCATTTTCTGAGCTGGTGACTTTGCTGAACTGTCAATTTACCATTTAAATTTCCTATCAAGGCAGCTGATGTTGGTGATGAGATACATGTCATGACCATTCATTATTTGGCACGGTCATATCAAACTTTTATTGCTGTAAAATGTATACCTTCTTCTGAATTGTATGGTTTACTATTCTAATAAATATGGCATTTTAAGTTGTGGGAAGATGATACTCCCTTAGACACTGCTAGTTGAGAAGGAAAATATTTATTTAACCTATTGATTGTGATAAATACTACTTGTTTTTCCCTCTAATACTGAAGAAGTCAGATATAATTAACTTATCACTATGTTTCTTACTTGCCTCTCAAAAAAAGGATGCTGTATTTAAGACTCAGCATAGGTCTCTGCTTTTAACTGATGGGACACTCAGTGCTGATACTAGGAAAGAGCCCATGTCACTGGATACATGTATAAGCTTTATTCCTGACATTGTGCCTACTCTGCTCATGGTGTCATGGAATAAGCCTGGGATTGCAAGAGAGAAGAGAAAGTGACTGCTTATGTATATGATAGGTTATCCACTCCTCCTCATTGTTGCACATCTCCTCTGCTGTGGTTATACTTTAGTGGTTAAAAAATTAAATCAGCAAGCTTTGTGCCCACTCCTACAAATTCACCTAAAATCCTCTCCGCTAGAATGCCATGTTCTTGGAGACTTGTTACTGTCAGCCACCTAACTAACTGTCCAACATTATTGCAGGCTATGAATCAGTGTGTATTTATTCCTTACAGCCACATTTTCTTCATATGAAGGGAAAGTCAAATGTTCCACCCATCAGAACAATTTGCTTTCACCACTATCCTTCAGGGCTCCTTCTCAGTGGGTCCATAATTAAGCACAAATCCATTTCTGACTGTTTTGTACACAATGTAGCTGCCCTTTTTTGCAATAGGCTCAAATATTATTTAGAATTTCCTCATTTGAAACCTCTACATTATGAAACCACAGCATAGCTTGATAGAAAGGAGTCTGTGCAGTGAAGTTAAGTGATATAAAAATATGGACAACTTGTTCATATAATCTGTTAATGTCATTTTAACCAGGTTATAAATAAATCATTTCCATTTACAATAAATTGCCATCTGAAATTATGAATTAGTGGATTCTGTAACACCCATCATATGATAGACAACCGATGTTAATTTTTCACTTAGCTTCTACTAGGGTATGATAGAATATGAAAGCTATTTTATTTATTCATCAGAACGTCTGGCTTTACTCCAAGTTCTATGTGGTGATGTGGATGTGGGTTTTCCAAAGTCACACATTATCCTTTTCCAATACAGATGTCTCCAGCATCATTGGATTACTTGCAGAATTTCCATTTTCTTTGACACCGAAGGCTGAAATACCCAATAAAGACTCAGAGCTATAGAATCATAGCATATGATGCCTGATAAGCTTAAAATAAAGAGTCCAAAAAAGTGCCATACATATTTCTGAGTTATAGTAAATCTATGGTACAATAATGCATCTTTTACTTTGAAGGGAATTTGCAAAGAATACTACTTATTTAATTTAAAGCAAATACACCGAGAGAAACCATTGGACTCTGAATCCTTGTGGTTGCCCCCCCTATCTTTTGACTCTTTATGTTACTAAGGCATAGAGGGATTTTGCCATTCACAGCTCAGCAGGTAAAATTAGCAAGATGCTATCAATATGGTGAACTTGCATAACGATGTGTGAAATACAAAATGACTAAAGTCCCCATGAACAAAAATTTAATTTTCATTGAGGTGTAACTGATAAATAAAAACTGTATATTTAGGATGTATGACTTGTTTTTCTTTATGCAAACATCGTGAAATAATTGCCAAAATTAAGCTAATTAATATATTCATCACCTTACATAATTGCTATTTTATTTCTTTTTATAGTGTTTAAATTTTTCAATTATGGTTGACATACCTGAAACATATTATATTAGTTTCAGGTATATAACATAGAGATTAGACATTTATGTAACTTATGAAGTAATCACTCTGATAAGTCTGGTACCCATCTTTCTTTTTCTCTTTCTTTCTTTCTTTCTTTCTTTCTTTCTTTCTTTCTTTCTTTCTTTCTTTCTTTCTTCCTTCCTTCCTTCCTTCCTTCCTTCCTTCCTTCCTTCCTTTCTTTCTGTCTTTCTGTCTTTCTTTCTTTTCTTTGTTGTAAGAACTCTTAAGAGTTAAACTATACAATACATACAGCATTGATAACTGGAATCACACTGCTGCACATATATGTCCAGCTCTTATTCATCTTGCATGACAGAAATATTGTAGCCCTTGACTAACATCTCCCCATTTCCTCCTCCCCACCCCCAGACTCTGGCAATTACCATTCTCTGCTGCTAAGAGTTCAACTGTTTTAGAGTCCACATGGAAGTAAAATCTGTAGATTATCCTTCTGTGTTTGGTTTATTTGACTTAGAATAATGTCTTCCAGGCCGATGCACAACACTTTGAAAGAGAAGAGTTTGTGTATCTGAGGAAGATTCTTTAAAGTAATTTAATTCTTTCTCTTTTTCTTCCCTTCTTTTTTGGTAGAGAAACTAAGGTTAAGAAAATTATTTGATGTCACGTTTGGGAAATAATTATTGTAAGATTTTTTTTTTCTTTGATTAGATCATTAGTCATTGGTAGACACAAACAAAGCAAAATATTTCAATTATAAGAAAATGATAGGTTGGTTCATAACACTAAATATATGATTATAAAGCAAATAAACTTTATGTATTTGTATTACCATATATTATTATTCTCAAGTGAAGTAATTGTAGTGAATCTTTTTACCTATGTTCACACACATGTATAGTTAGTTACCTCTCTTATGGACCCTGATTCTATGACATTCTTAATACAATAGAATGCTCAAAAGTGATGTTATGTCATACAACTTTTAAAGTTAGACCTTTTTGCTCCATTGGAATGCTTTTTAACCATGATAATGTTAAATACTCAAACCCAACTTCCATGTTTTTGAAAGTACAACCTAGATACATAGAAACATCACATAAATAAAAAATGAAGCAGAAGGTATCACACTGCCTGACTTCAAATTACGCTCAATGACAATAATCAAAACAGCATGGTATTGGCAGAAAGACCATTGACATGCAGAGAAATAGAACAGAATTGAGAGCCCCCAAATGTACCCACATATATATGGGCAAATAATTTTCATGAGAGGAACTAAAAATATCTAATGGAGGAAAGAAAGCCTCTTCAATAAATGGTGCTGGGAAAATTGGAAAACCACAAGCAAAATAATGAACCCAGATTGCTATCTGTCGCCATATACCAAAATTAACTCATAATGGATCAAAGGCATAAATATAAATTGCATAGAAGAAACCATAGGTACTAACTCATGGACCTTGGATTTAGAGGGGATTTTATGAATTTAACCTCAAAGGCAAAGGAAGTAAAACCAAAAATAAATGAATGGGACTATATCAAACAAAAAGCTTCTGCACAGCAAAAGAAACCATCAACAAAACAAAGAGGCAACCTACTGAATGACAGAAGATATTTGCAAATAATGCCTTTGATAAGGAGCTAATATCCAAAATCTATAAAGAATTCATACAACTCAAAACAATAAAACAAACAATCCAATTAAAAAATGGACAGAGGACCTGAACAGACAATTCTCCCAAAAAGACAAAGAGCCAACAAATATATGAAAAGATGTTCAACTTCACTGGCTATTAATTGAAATAATAATAATAACAGAATGAATTGTAAATTTTTAAAATTATATTAACTCTAAGAAGTAATCCTGAGAATAAATTTTATAATTTTAGTAGAAAGAAAATAAAGTAAAATATCTTTTTAAAACAATTGATGAATATATTCTCAGATGCCCATAGCTGTGTACACGATGATAGATGTCACTCAAGCTTTCTTGAATTTCTTTTGTCTCTGAAAAGGAAAAAAAAAATTTAGTATAGTCATTACAGATTAGCTAAAAATAAAAATGAAAAATAAATATGGTGACTTATGTACTATTTATGTTTACAATTTTTTGTTATTGCTATTTTTAATTCTGTTACACAGAATAGTGTTATAAAAATTAAAGAATTTGGGGTAAAATATTCACGTTCGGTAAGATTTGATTCTTTTATTTTTTTTTGTAAAAATAAGGAATCGTGTATGGCTTTTCTATCAGTATATCTATCATTCTATTCATATGTGTGTGTATAATAGGGATAAATAGTTCATTAGATAGTTGAAAGAGAAGACGCATAAATTGCTCTGTGATTTAGGTGCCTTTAAATGATTTCCAACTGACTTCAAGAAACAAAACAAAGTTTATTTTAAACAATTTTTATCTATAAACTGAACTTTCCGACAACAATTTTCTGTATTTTAACTAAATGTACTTCTAGGATGATAGGAACTTCATGGTTTAATTACTATACGCTCAAAAGATTATTTAGTTCAGATGTAGGATTGGATCTTTGGTGCAATCTAAATCATTACTTGCATCTTTGTAAAATATAACAGCAAGTTAATTCACTTTGACCTCTTACTAAAATTCAAAATTTAATAAACTCCTTACTAAAACATAAATGAAAATAAAAAATATTTTGTGAATTGTTTCCCAATGTGTTAAAATAATTTTTGCTGCTAGTTATTCATTCTTTTACATTTCTATTCAACACAACGATCTTAAATTTCAAGTGATTGCTTCTTACCTGTTAAGCAAATTGGGTCCCAAAAGATTAACCACAGCATGATTGCTCATGCTTGTGAGATATTTTTATGTTCACAAATTGTTTAAAATGATGTAATACAAGGAAAATGTTTTAGAAGAACCAACAAATAGTATAAAATAAACTCAATACTTAAGTAATGTTAAGTATTGTTGGCATTCACAGTGTCTCAAGTCTATTGTACTCTTTTTGGTTTTGCTGTGGATTACTCAAAGGCAGCATTCAGTGGAGAAAAAATTCAAGGTAATCGAGGTAGTACAAAAGGGTTTGAAAGAACACAAACTTTGTATTAATTTGCTCCATTATTCTACTAGTATATTTGGAGCATCTATTAATTACTGAGTCTAACTCTGTGTTGTATAAAATGGAAAAATATAGAACTATTTCTGCTTACCAAAATTTGAAATTTAAAGTAGATAACAAACAGATTAACAAGTAAATGGATTATTGAACATAATAACACTGGAAAGATAATGAAACACTTCTAAAAGAAAGTAAAATTTCACCTGAGATCTGATGGATAAATAGATCTAAATAGTAACCAACTAGAGGAGTGAATATAAAGGGAGGAGTATTCTGGCCCAGCTATGTACAAAATCTGTGGTAACATCTGAGAAACATATAGTATGCAACATGGCTAGAACATGGAGATTACGTGAAGAATGTCACAAGAGTTGAGACTAGTCTGCAAAGAAGGATTTATTTATCAAAGGAGGAGTTAACCACATTAAGAAGTTTGGACTTTAAGCTAAGATTTGCACATTAAATAGTACACTCGAATTGTTATATGCAGAGGAAGGGTGGTGAAACATATGTCTAAGAGAAATATTAGAGGGCAATAATCCAGAAAATTGTGATAGAAATCTAAATAAATGAAAGAGTACAGAATGTGTTAGAAGTAGACAAATTAAAAAAAAAAGATTAAATAATTAGTAGTGTCCAATAATTAATTGTTTACTAGTGGAAGTTAGAGGGATATATGAAAAATGTTTTCTTGGTTTCTTACCTGGATAACTAGCTGGAAGATGACACCATTTACTGAGTTAGAAAATATATGCTCCAAGGCATATGAGTGGAATAGGTTGGATTCTCTTTTGAACATGTTCAATTTAGGTAACTTG
Organism: Rousettus aegyptiacus; assembly: GCF_014176215.1. Taxonomy (NCBI): domain Eukaryota; kingdom Metazoa; phylum Chordata; class Mammalia; order Chiroptera; family Pteropodidae; genus Rousettus; species Rousettus aegyptiacus. Next base: position 111,600,475 of record NW_023416308.1, read on the forward strand.
GGAATATCTAAATGAACTTGCCTGGGAATTTTTAAAATATATGTACCTAGAGTTTAGAGAAAAAAATCAGCTCAAGAAATTTAGGATTCTGCACCACCAGCATATAAATGACAATTGTCCCCAAAGTGTTAGATGAGAGATCCCAAGAAGAATGTGCAAAAATTGACATGATTTGGCTTAGGAAAGAACCATAAAGTAAATAATAGTTTATTTAAATCGTAAACAAAGGAAGCAAAGGAACCATGGTAAGTTAAAGTAGACAGGAAGATGGGAAAACCCAGAGATGATGGTGACTTAGAAACAAACAAAGCACTTGTTCTCATGATGAAAGCTGATCTTAATGGTATCTAGTGCTACAGAGATGTCATAAAAGATCTCATCACCGTCTCTGGGAATAAAGAGAGTGTTGGTGAACTTGGAATAAACTTGAAAATCTGCTGAGAACATATACTGAAGTATAAATGTGAAATATGAAGCAAAAGACTTTTCCAGGATGTTTGGTACTGAAAGGATAAAGAGAAGAACAGAAGTTAGTGGATAAAGGTAAAGGAATAGAAGTCAGAGGTCACTGCTGAGACTTCTCGCTTGTATCTTATTTTTAAATTAATGGGAAAGTGAATAAATTAGTAGAAGGAGAAGATATGGAATTCAAAAGAGTCTGGAAACTAAAAATATAATTTTAGATATTTGAAAAAAAAACACCCTTCCAACCCCACCCCTAAATAAGTTGAAAGATAGTTGTAGAAGCAGGTAGTTTTGAGCAACTTGTGTCAAAAATTTGAGAAATGTTTTATTTTATTACTTTGTCTCCCTCTGATGTTAGAATTGTTTGCAACTACTGAGAGTAACAGGGGTGTTATGTGGGATTTTATAAGTATCCAAAAGGATTATTATTTTTTGTGCTAATAATCAGGCAACATGAAGAGGGCTTAAACTCTCACCCTGTTTCCATATCTGAAAATGATAGCTACATTATGAATCTGTAGGGTTGATGGAAAGATAATTGGAGATAAAATCATGAAAAAAATTAAATTTATCTGTCTATTGCTCAGATAAACATCATTAAAACTAGTTTGTATTTCTATAAACTCATTCTTGAATTTTTTTTCTTCTGCTTTGCATTTGGATATTTGAAGATACATGATAACTTGTTTTCTGAATCACTTAATGTATTTTTAATCCTTTTATGCAGATTTAGAAATAGCAGGACTACCTACATTCCTAAGGATTTTTTTTCTCCCTTTTATCACAAATACCACTTAACAATTAAAGAAAAACTAAGAATCACATTAAGAGAACAAAATACAGTAAAAATATCCTGAATATTTAGTATGGTGATCATCAGTAGTCAAAATTTTGTTTATGACCTTTCATATTACTGCTTCTAGAATTAATTTTTTAAAATTTATCATTTCCTGCTTATTAAAAAATTTCAAAGAAATTACTAAATTTTTGTTAAAACATTCCAATAACGAAAAGAATATTTTTGTTATTTGTGTTCAAATAAGTCTCCATCTTTATATTCTCTTATAAAGTAGTTACAAAATAGATTAGTTATATAAAATTTTAAATAAAATATCATCTTTCTATCTTTACAAATCCCCACAGAGTTTTGTGTTTTGGAATTTCTGCCTAGAACAAATCGTTTCATTCTGAAAACAGAACGTGAAGATTCTCCTTTGAATGCGTTCAACATAAGATGATGGTGGGTCAGAATCAGCTTCGAGCATCTACTTGATTATTGCCAACGGAGACAGGAATACTCAGAATGTGTGCTCTGGGGAGTTTTAAAATGTAAAATAACTTTTAAATCTGTTCTATGGCCAAAGGCAATCATTCAGCAGTGTTTGAGTTTATCCTTTCAGGACTCACAGATAATCCAGAGCTTCAAGCCATTCTCTTCTGTGTATTTCTAGTAATCTATTTAGCTAGTGTCTTAGGTAATTTTGGTTTGATTGTGCTAATTCAAATCAGTCCTCAGCTTCACACACCCATGTATTTTTTTCTCAACCATCTGGCTTTTGTTGATTTTTCTTTTACTTCAACTGTCACCCCAAACACCTTGGTGAATTTTATGTGTGAAGTTAAAAGTATAACATTTTATGCATGTGCCATTCAGGTGTGTTGCTTCATCACATTTGTAGTTTGCGAACAGTATTTGCTCGCAATCATGGCCTATGATCGATATGTTGCCATTTGTAACCCTTTACTCTATGTCATTGTCATGCCTAGAAAAGTCTGTAATCAAATCATTGCTAGCACATACATTTATGGATTCACTGTGGGTCTCGTACAGACAGTGGCAACTTTCCACTTGTCTTTTTGTGACTCTAATGTGGTCAACCACTTCTACTGTGATGATGTTCCATTGGTTGCTCTGGCCTGCTCTGACACTCACATCAAAGAGCTGCTATTGTTAATTATTGCTGGATTCAATACCCTTTGCTCTCTCCTGATTGTACTAATTTCTTATTTTTTCATCCTCTTTGCCATTCTGAGGATCCGTTCTGCCGAAGGAAGACAGAAAGCTTTTTCCACCTGTGCTTCCCATCTGACTTCCATCACAATATTTTATGTGACAATCATTTTTATGTATCTACTGCCCAAGTCAAGCCATTCGCTGAACACAGATAAATTTGCTTCGGTGTTTTATGTGGTAGTGATTCCCATGCTAAACCCATTCATCTATAGCTTGAGAAATCAGGAGGTAAAAAATGCACTGAAAAGGATGATGCAAAAGTGGTGTTTGGCTATTAAATAACTAAAAAATCATTGCACAGGGTATGACCAGAGAACTTTGAGTTGTGTTTTACCTAGAGTCACATTGCTGAGAAATGCTAGGGCCAAATCCCTCACTTATGTGCTCAAACTCATTCAGAATATGTCTGACCCACAGTTTTCCTTCTCAGCGATTTCCATATGAAAGGTGTTTTGTAAATTTAGTTATCGAATTGTAAAGTGGGTAGGGGCTGAGAGAGAGAAATCTGAATCTTGTTTAACCATAATTTCAGAGAGAGAAATCTGAATCTTGTTTAACCATAATTTCTTCATAGTTAAAGAGAAATACACAGAGAATTGGGAAATATTGGCTTTATCTGATTTCTGTGTCATATTGAGAAATTTGGTCAATAATGAAATATATCAACATCTTTTATTTCACGCTTGCTATATAGATAACCTGGAAAACATGTCAAAGTTCAATAGTAAGGAATTTTTGATTTTAACACTCTGAATAATTTTCTTAACACTTCATTTCATGCCTTCAACTCAAAGAATAGCATCAGCTGGACCACCTTGACATTGAGCATGTAGTGACCCTGATCCTGTATCAGTTTAGTTCTTTGGAGACACTTCACACCATTGGTATTCACTGCCTGTTCTATAAAAGTGTGTGGTTAAGAATGTCAGACTAAATCTTCATTCAGTTTGCTTAATAATTTTAGGTTTTCCAAGTAATAACTGTTGTCTTTGGTAAATTATTGCACATTCTATATTTTGGTTTCCTCATCTGCAAAGGGCAGTAATAATTCCTTTTTCTCTGACTATTTGTGATGCCTAAATAAGATTATAAATAAAAAAGGCATTGCGCAGTTCCTAGCACATAGGAACAACTTCATAAAGTTGACTACTGTATTTAATTATTAGCATTGTTATTGCATCAATGATCCTTTTTATTTGAGTTCAGGTAATAGGGCAATAACCTTTTAAAAAATCATTAGCAACATATGCTTCATTTTAAAATTAGCAAAATGAAAAAATAAAAGCTATGTGTCTATAAACGTATTTTAAGATAAATTTTTTTAGGTTTCTCAGTTACTGTTGTTAAAATAGCATCTTTTCTCTTGAAAAATGAAGCCACTTTTGTTACAAATAGTAAAGATTATGTTAATAAATTATAAATTATTTAGTTTTAAACTTTTCAAAGTAAAAATAAAGCTAACATCTATTGAATGTTCTTCTGTGTATCAGGTGCTGGGTGAGATGCTTTAACTGAACCACCTAAGCTAATTTTTATAACATCTTACTGAGATGGGTATTGAAAGAACAAAGAAATTCAGAACAGTGTATATAATTGATTAACACACATGTAGTTAGTAACCAGCAGTGAGGAGGGGGAACAAGATTAGAGTTAAATTTTGTCCAAATTATAAAGCTCAGTTTTTTAATGATTATCCTCTATTTTCAACTGTAGTTATACAACATTGAGATCTAAAACAAATGGTGATTCACAAATAGTAACCCAAATACTAGATTTAAATTAAATTAGTCTGAAATTTAAAAAAAAAAAAATGATTGGAAAAATGGGAGCCTGATTCTGGCACAAAAAAATGGATCCCCCACTTTGCTAATATATTCTGGAAAAAAAGTAACAGGAAAAGTCACCATATATGGGGCAGAGGACCTTCTGCATTCATTATCTCCTTGTCTTCCTACTAGTAATGTTGATTTCAAATGTTTCTGAGAATATCCCATCTCCCCTCAAAGTCAGATTCTTAGCTGTTCCTGTAAATACTAACTATATGTCGCTGCAGTACTTCGATGTCACTGAGTCCCCTTTGCTACTATATAACTGCCTTGATTTAGAACCCAAGGAAAGAACCTTATCTTTGGGGCACAATTTTCCATTACAAGTCAAGACTTTTGGAGAATTTATCTCAATCGACCTCAGCCTGTGTGATTATTTATATATTAAATACCCCCTGTTTGATTTAATTACTGAAAGAACACATTAAGCATCAAGAAAGTCAGAGGTAAAAAAGAAGCCTATTAATATATAATGACTAGTGGTTCTTCATAGATTATACTCTAATGTACTTGATGAGGTCAAAATATGTAGGAAAATATGAGTATCTCTGAACAAATACATAAATGAGATATATAGTTTAGGGAATATGAGTGAATTACAGAAAAATATTAATTAAATTCACCAGAATACTTACATTTGAGATGCATTTTTGGAAATCTTATACTTCTAAAACTATCGATTTTTTAAAAATTAAATTAAAGCAAGTTTTCAAGGAATTTTAATTTCACGCATTTTTAAATTATCCTTTTTTGATGGTGAAATGGGTTGAAGTCCATTTAATTTATCTATTTTGTAAATCCTGATTTTCACATATTAAACTTGGATATCTATGACTTATCTCTTATTACTAATAAGAGGATTTAAAAAGGTTAATAAGTATTACACTCATAGAATTAGGCCAAACAATGGCAAACACTCAATAATTATTATCTATTTTTATCCTTAATGCTATTGTTAGTATTAGTGTGGAAATTTTAGAACTGGTCTTTTATTCAAGTAAAACATTTAAAAACAAGTTATACGAACAGGGAGTTATTCTTTTCACCTTCACTCAATAAGCTGAGAAGAATTGAAGAAAAGCTAAATTAAAGGAAATCTAATACAAAGTTGAAAGTTCTTGGTATTAGTATGGAAAAACAATTGCTTGAATTTTTATTCAAATGATCACTAATTAGTTGTTGGTATAAAAAAGAAAAAAAGAAAAAAAAAAAACCCTACCTATAGCAAAATGTCTTCCTGATGGTCCAGGTCGCTGACAATCATGATTATAAAGCTGATATTTCCCAACCGTATATTAGGTGTCAACAATTGTGCTTTGGTCCTATATGTATTTCTATCTAAATGCTCATACACTAACGTGTGAGATGAACATTTTCCTTGTTATATAAGTAACTGGAGCCCTACATGCCACAAAAGCAGGAGTAAGCATATCTCAAATTTGAGGCCAAACTTTCTGAAATGAGTCATGTTCTTCACTAATTATTGGACATTGCCAAAGATGGATTGTTTTCACTTTTTTTTTTTTATCAGCCTCTTGATTCTATATTCAAATGCAAAAACATCATGGAGACCACAGAAGGTGGAGTGCAAACATTTTATTTAAATATACCTGGAGACAAAATGAAAAATGTTGATTTTGATATTTTGACTAAGGGACCGACGTTTGTAGAGAAGCCCAGCCACCAGGAACAATGGCTGGAGCATAGTGTCCAAAGCCTCACAAAGTGTTGTGCACCTAAGCAGGAAGAAACTGAATAATTTGTCTCCCAAGTACATTTGAATTTCTTGGTTCATTTCTCTGAGGAAAGCTGGATATACCTGAAGAAGTGATTGCTAATAGCAAGGGATTAAAATTATGCGAAGATGTGGAATTTCCATTCCATTACTGTTTAATTTTTTGTCGTAAATAATTTTATGAAGCAGAAAGTTGCAGCGAAACCACAGAAGAGCAGTTTTCCTCATGTGAGGCATCGAGATTCCTCAAGACTGAATTTCTTTACCTGTAAAAACTTAGACTGTCTATGATGCTTCTGTGCATCCTAAGTGTGGTATGTGAGAATATGCACATGTATCTGTCTGTGAAAACACACATTCGCAAGTCAAAGTGTGATGAATAGAAATACCATGTTTGTCTGTCAAATCTGCTTTAAAAACCTGAGAATTCACTCAACTTACAAGATTTTAAAAGTACCTTATGGCGGTATATCTGAGTTATTTACAAATTACGTATAGAAAAGAAAATATTTGCTTTGTATTACAAAACTCCAATTATGTATTTTCTACACAATGACTACAACTATTACGATCTCCTTCTAAAATGGTAAAATAATGACATAATGCTAAATCACTAATTTAATTATTTTTATGAAATGTCAAAATAAAAATATATCAAATCACTGATTTTTAAATTTCATGCCTTGATTCTATTAGGGCGATTAAGTAAATAGCAATTACAGATAAATGACATTTTAACGTAAGGTTATTTCTAGTTGAAGAAAATATATAAACACATTGGATTTATTCATTTAAAAACATGATTTTTTAAAAAAATGTGTTCTTCAAATTATATTTAAAAATCCGACAGTAACTATTTAAGTCTAGATAATCTATATTATAATACCCTTTATTATTAAGACCCATGTATTAGAAAAACAAAAGTCAGATAGACTTAAATTTGCATTTGGAATTTTCATATTCCTAGTTTTGTGACCTTAGGCAATTTATAAATAATTGAAGCCCAGAGGTGAAACCTCACACATCTATTGGTTTGCTTGATTGTATTAAGTAGGACTACTTGATTAAGTGCTTGGCAGGTAAGTAACCAGGTTTTGTCCTCCTTACTTAAAGACTGATAAGCTTTTGAGAGCTCAATGACTTAATCTTCAATTACATATACCAAACATTTATACAACAAACATTTACTTAGTATTTCATAGCTATTAGTCTGTTTAGTCTTCAGAACAAATCAATCTGTTGGGTCCTATTATTTTCCAGAATTGAGAAGAGAGTCACACTGATTTCAGGTTAATTGTCCAAGGCTGCACAGCTAATAAAGCAGAGAAATAAAATTCAAACTCAGGCTGTCTTTGTTCTAGAGACCTGAGTTCTAACAAAACCATAATGCTGCCTTTGTTTGGGATATATTTGTGAGTGTGTTTGTGTTTGTGTTTAAGTATAATTACAGTGGCCTCTAAAGGCCTTAAGGGCTTAAACAAGACTCTTTGAATCATCCTGGTTTTCCAGGATTGGCCCAGGTCCTTGCAGAAAATGTCAAGGTCTATTGAAGTAACAATCATATTTTCAGCTGAAAAAATTACAAGAAATATCAGCAAGAGGAAGCTTGATTTCTTTCCCTTTTTGTATTAATAAAGCATTTAATATTATTATTTTCTTAATTTTAATATCTTTAAGGTTTCACAACCTTTATCCAAGGCTTTCTTTGAGGCACCTTTTACCTCTTTATTCCTTAGACTATAGATAAGGGGGTTCAACATGGGGATCACCACTGTGTAAAATACAGACGCCATTTTGTCTGTGTCCAGGGAGTGGTTTGATTTGGGTTGCAAGTACATAAAGATCAGTGTGCCATAGAAAATAGTAACAGCCACCATGTGGGAGCCACAGGTAGAAATGACCTTGCGTCGCCCCTGAGTGGAGCGGATCCTTAGGATGGCGGCAATGATAAATATGTAGGAGGTGAGGACAATGGAAGAGGAACAGATCATATCAAAGCCAGCAAAGGCAAAGATCAGAATCTCCTTCATGTGTGTGTCTGAGCAGGACAAAGCCAGGAGGGGGAGGTCATCACAGTAGAAATGGTTAATGACATTGGGGCCACAGTAAGTTAGTCGGAAAGTGATAATGGTATGGAATAGGGCAACCAGAAAGCTGTATATATATGGAACTGCCACCAATTGAATGCAGACTCTCTTTGACATCAGTGTTGAGTAATGCAGGGGATTACAGATGGCTACATAGCGATCATAGGCCATGGAAGCTAAAAGAAAACACTCCGTGATCATGAAGGTGAGGAAACAACCCAGTTGTGTTGCACAAGCATTGAAAGAGATAGTATTGTATTCCACAACAAAATTCACCATCATCTTTGGCGTGATAGCGGAGGAGTAACAAAAGTCAACAAAGGCCAAGTGACTGAGGAAATAATACATAGGTGTGTGAAGTCGGGTGTCAATCCTTATCAAGGTTATCAGTCCGAGGTTACCCAGCACTGTGACCAGATAGATGACTAAAAATACCACAAAGCATGCAGCCTGAAGCTCTGGCCGGTCTGTGATTCCCTTGAGGATGAATTCAGTGACATAAGTCGTGTTAACTTCAGCCATTTATTCTGGAGGATTTTGTAACAAGTTGAAGGACAAAAATGACACTTTTCATGGCTCCTGCTAGTGTCGTGGAAAGGCGATTGCTGATGTTTTCTTGCCTTGAATCATGTCATCTCGTGGGCACAAGATACACACCTTAGCTCTCTAATGACATGCCATTCTTGTCCCAAGGGGAGGAGTCTTATATTCTCAAAATAGTCTTCTTAACATGGTAATTTTAGAAAACAAGAAAGGCTGTTGGTTAAAGTGAAATATTATCTGAAAAAAAATCTCCTAAGGCAACTAATATTTTAGTGTTTTTGCTGCCACTATCTTTTTTTTGTATATATAAACATAGCAGCACAAAATTATATAATTCTTAAATGAAACTATATTAATATTTTTCTATGTTTCAATTTTGCACCTGTTCCCAAAGCTTTAAAATACATCAAAATCACCTATCATGATTACCCATTTTCCTATATTCCTCCCCCACTTATAAAGATTATGTACTTTAAACTATAATAACTAAAAAATTAATCATAAATATGTGAAAACATACATACAATTTTATTTATATAGAAATTAAAGAGACTTATTATTCTTGTCCAATTCAAAATTTACCACATTTTGAAATTCTTTGCCTAAAAAGTTGTGTTTATTAGATAGCTAATTATTCTAAATTACATCTTTCCTCTTAAACATGTGTCAATCTATTTCAAGGGCTTCAAATATCCAAAGAACTTACCCTAATAGGTTTCACTTTTAGCAATATATCCCAAAGAAATATTCAGTTGTAAGCAAAATTTTATGGAAACATAAATAGGTAAATCAAGTTCTTGATGCAGGCTTCTAAATAATTATTATTATTTGTATTTCTGCCAGCCCTGAAAAAGAGGACTAGACTCATTAAGAGCAGTATTAGACTATTTGAATTTTATCTTTTATCCTGGCTTTATTTTCCACAAAGTGGAACCACAACATGTTGACAAAGAAAAGGACTTGAGACATCATCATATCTAACTCCTTCATATTTCAAATTTTATTTATTACTGCAATTATTATTTATCTGTTGCAATTGAGTGCCATGCTTATCAGATACTCAGTGTAATACATGAATTTATTATAATCTCTTGTTAATACTATGATGAAGCTTCTATCCCATTATCCCTAATTAAGAATTGAAAAAACTCAGGCTTATATCTATGGCCACAAAGAATATAGCATGGATATAACTGGGTTTGTTTTACTACAGAGCCCATATTCCTAACCATCGAGCTATGCTGTCTAAAGTGTAGTCACTTGCTCCTTCAGCTTTACTCACTAGGAGAAAATAACAATGCGGACAGATGCATTTATTTTTATTTTTTTTTTATAGTGTCAGGCTTTAATGTTAAAGTTTAGAGAAGACAAACATGAAACCTGCAGTTTCCTAAAGACTGCTAAGCTTTCCATGGACTTTGCCAAGATAAAATTGCAGGAGATTGAGCTTTTAAAAAAAGTTATTATGCAATTCTGTGCTTCCTGGTAAATAACTGTTTCACTCAAGAATATTCGGAATAAAGGGTTCTCTTTCTTTAGGGGCTTGAACATATTTAACTCTTTCTCAGTCTTTTATTTCAATTCTAGTTGTGAAGATGTGATTTGAATTCTAATTGAGAATAATTATAAGGCTACCATACAGTGCCAAATTAAGCAGACTACCTTCATTGAAAAATGATATCAGAAGAGGTTTGTTTATAATTTTTTATAATATTTTACTTAAAATAACAAAGATGCGCATAACTTCTACGGCCATGCCACCCTGAATAAGCCCAATCCTGTCTGATCTCGGAAGCGAAGCAGGGTCGGGCCCGGTTAGTACTTGGATGGGAGACCACCTAGAAAAACTAGGTACTGTAGCCATGAAAAATTAAAAGAATTTAAAAAATCAGGAACTGTAAGCTGACAAGGTCCTTGCAATCTGTGAGGTCAATCAAGGGTTGCCTCGCCCAAAAAATATAATAAAATAAAATAATAAAATAAAAGAAAGACTCTCATCACACTAACAATATGTATTTCAAAAGAAAATTAGATTTATGTTTAATGATTATTCATTAAAATTGGAAATATAAAAGATATTTTATACTAAGAATAATTGTGACGATAACTCAAACATAAATATTTTACTATTAGAGCATATAAAGCCTATAGAACCTTACAGATACAGGAACAAAATCCCAATCAGTGTGTTTGTGTGTGTGTGTGAATTTTAGAGAAGTGAGTTTAAGTAACAAGACAAAATAACCAAAGAAATAGTTCCAGTAATAAGAGCATATTACTTTTGTACAGAAATGCTTTGCACACAAAAGTGTTCAGTCAAAAAAAAGAAGAAAATGGTCATTGGGAAACGTCTTTTTCTCTTATTCTCTGCTCTATTAATCAAGACATTTACTGACATACTCACTGTTTAGTGTTAATCAGGTCCTACCCTGTGCTTTTCCAGGGTCTACCTGGCTTTTCTAAGCCAAGCATCCATTCCAGGATTTACCCATCAGCTTGTAGAAGCACACTGTGGATCATCAGTGTACTCCAGGTGTGCAGATATGGTGACTTCTTAAAACATGAGAGACTTCCTCTGTGTATCCAAGAGCAAATACAAATGAAAAGACATGATATGAATAAAAGACTGGAAGAATGGTTTGAGTCTGATCACCTTAGAGCTCTGTTTGAAGCCAAACATCTTTTTTTGAGAAGCAGTATTGTAGAAATCAGATCTCAATAGATTTGTATTTTATTTCAAAATTCAAAAATTATAGTGAGTAGTCACTTCTAATTTAAGAGGAAATTTATTACGTTATGTTTGGTGTGTCAAAAAGCCAAGAATGGACTTAGAAAAGCAGTTTCTGACACTTTAGTATAGAGCCATTCTTGGTGATCCATCCTCACATTTCTCCTTTATGACTGTAGAGTAACAATTCTCTTTGGTGGGTACCACTGCAGGAAGGAGGATAATTCTAGAAAATTATATGATTAACTTAATTATAGGCTATTTAAAGAAAGTGGTGAGGGGAGGGAAGAAAGGAGGGAGAGAATTGGAGATTGATGAAGTAGTATTTTAAGTACAAATAGATATCCTTTAAAAAGTACTAAAAAGCAAAAAGTATGAAAGTAAGAAATGAAGTTAAGATGTTAGAGCTATTATCTCTTAAAGCAGAATGATTCTATTTAATACCACAGCTCATTAAAAAGGGAGGTTTCTAACGAAAAGCTAGGTTAGGGTAGAGGGTTGGTGATTCACTCTTTACGCAAACCTCATATAACTCACCTGCTTAGCCATGATCCTGGCTCCTAGTGAGCTCATTCTGTAGTTACTTGGGTGATTTATTAGTTCCTAGCTCCCTTTGGGTCTAAACTTGAACCTCCAGAGATATCTTAAAGCTGTAATATCTTCCTTGTTTTTTTTAAAATATGATGAGCTAGACAGATTATATTGGGGGTTAAGAAACTTTTAGTTATATATTTTTAAATTCAGGACCCATACTTTAAGTATATCAGTTATGCAATTTCTATGAAGGCAAAAATAGGCCATACTACTGGGGGGAAAAACATAAAAAAATGATAAACTTTGGTTTATTTGAATAAGGACACAAGTTTTGTGAAAGAGTAAGACCACTTAAATACTGAATATAGCAATATCCATATTTTTTCCTCAATTTTCTCAATAATAAAATCAAGTAAAATGTTACATCTTTTATGTTTGTCAGTATTGAATAAATAAATATATGTGAGGAACTCTATGATAAGTTATAGTAAATGTTCAAAAGATATTTGCTTTAAAAAAAAGTAAGATGAATCAGAATCATAAATAAAACCAAGATATTCCAAAAACCCTACCTGAAAAATAGAGCTGCTTCTACCATAATTTCAGACCCTATCTTGGTGAATCTATACAAGAAGAGGTATATGTTTTTATTAATGGTAAAATCAAGTTTTTTGTTAAATTTCAAACTAGAAAAATATTTTTAAATCTGATATATATCATATATGCTAGATATGTGTGTGTGTGAATCAAAACTCACAGCAGTAGCCACACTTCTTGAAAAGTTGTCTACTGCCTCCAATTTATCACAATCATTTGCCTTTTCTAATCCAGCTTTTCTCTTTACCACTAAAGCCAGTTCTTTATAGCTTATCTGACTATCATGTCATTGATAAATACAATGAACATTTTAAAAATTTTAGTTGGATTTCCTCTGAAATTTGAAAATGATATACATGGTCTCATTCCTTTTAATTTCTTGTAGCACACTTTTTTTTTTGGTCTGTATTTCCTTTTTTAATGGTGGTAAGAACACTTAAAATGAGATTTACCCATTAAACACATTTTGAAGTGCACAATACAGTATCGTTAATTACAGACAATATGTTGTGCAGAGACCTCTATAACGACTTCATCTTATGTAACTAACCCTTTCTCTCCATTGATCAAGTCTCTCTTCTCCCTCCTCGTTCCTGGCAACCACCATTCTACTGTGTTTCTATGAATTTGACTATTTTAAATACTTCGTATAAGTGAAATAATGCAGTATTTATCTTTCTGTGACTGGTTTATTTCACTTAGTATAAAGTCCTCTAGCTTCATTCACGTGGTCACATATGGCATAACTTCCTTCTTTTTTAAAAGCTGAATTAAATTTTGTTGTGGGTATATATCACATTTTCTTTATCCATCACGCATCGATGGACTTTTAAGTTGTTTCCATATTGTGACTATTGTGAATAATGATGCAATGAACATAGGAGTGCAGATATCTCTTCTAGATCCTGATTTCAATTCTTTTGGATATATATTCTTTTGTTGCTTATGCTTTCTGTGTCATATCCAAAAAATTATTGCCAAACTCAATACCATGATTTCCCCGGTAATTTTTCTAAGAGTTTTACTGTTCCAAGTCTTGCATTTAAGTCTTTAATTCATTTTGAGTTGGATATCTGGTGTTCCCAACATTATTTGTTGAAGAGACTGTCCTTTTCCCACTGTTTACCTGAACACCCCTGTCCAAGATCAGTTGACTATCTGTGGGTTTACTTTTGAGTGTTTTATTCTGTTCTATGCCTACACTGTTTCAATTAAGCTTTAATTAAGTTTTGTAATACATTTTGAAATCAAATAGTGTGATGCCTCTAATTTTGTTCTTCTTTCTCAAAACTTCTTTCAACATTCAGGGTCTTTTTGCAATTCTCTATGAATTTTAAAATTGTAAAATCTACCATCGGAATTTTGGTAGAGATCACATTTTTTTGTTTGTGTTTCTCCTAACCAATTGACCTTACTTTTAGCCTCTACTTTTATGCAATTTCTTCTAGTTCTTCCTCTTTTCTAGACCTCTTTTTATACTCATAACTTCAGTTATCAATGAATCTCAAATCACTTGTTTATCTCAGATACCTCCTTCCAACTCCAGAATTTTATATCTAAATGTCTAATATTGACTTTAAGTTGGGTATCGTAAAACTCCTCAAGTTCTACATGCCAAAAAACAAATTTTCAATATCTTGCCCACAAATCTGATTTCCATCCTGTGGGCTTTATCTTAGTGAATGGTACTACTATTCATCCTACTATGAAGGTCAAATAATATTCATCGTTGAACTTCTTATATTGTTTACGTTCCAAATTTTATATTTGTTTTATATTTTAGATAGTGCCTTTTCCTTTGCTTCTTTTCAATCTCTACTGCCACATTCTAATCTCAACATCATTCATCATTTCTTATTTTGAAATATATATATACTAATTTATCTTTAAAATCGATTCTTGAATACAAGTATATATTTCAAATTGATTTTTGAATCTCTGTTCTAGCCACGTATTTATTAGGCATGACTTGAGGCAAATTATTTAAATTCTCAGTCTCTATTATGTAAAATGTGAGAACTTTATTCCTTACACTATAGTATTTTGTACAAATTACTGATATCATGTATGTAGACTTTTTTAGTACCTTGCCTGGCACATAATAAGTATCAATCAGTTTTAATCACTATTTATTATTATTGTTTCCATTATTTTTCTACTCCTAATCATTACAGCATCATCAATGTACAGTTTGCAAAGCAATTTTATAGCCATTTTACATTTATTTCTCAAAATTGTCCTGTGCTGTGAGTATTTTCATTTCTTAATCAAGGCTGAGCTTATGGCTTTCCCAAGAGTATATGAATAGATAGTAGAAGAGCCTGAACACAAACCTAGATTTGACTTCGAATTCTCTTCTCTTCCCATTACATTTTCGTGTCTCCCAAAGGAAGATACTTCAAGGTAGAGGAAATAGCCCTCCCTGAGGAATCAGATAATTATCTCTCCATCCTCAAACTAAACTGCATATTCATTAATCTTGAGTTGAGACTTGATGTTTGTTGGGACTGG
The DNA here is from genome assembly GCF_014176215.1 of Rousettus aegyptiacus. Classification (NCBI taxonomy): domain Eukaryota; kingdom Metazoa; phylum Chordata; class Mammalia; order Chiroptera; family Pteropodidae; genus Rousettus; species Rousettus aegyptiacus. The sequence continues at coordinate 111,615,515 of NW_023416308.1, forward strand.
TTTCAGTTAATACGTGCCTATCCACCAAAACAAAAAACAAAAAAAATGAGAAAAGTCAGTTTAATAATGCCCCTTGAAACTGATTAGTAAGTAAACCCACTTTTACAATTACAGTAGGGAATTTTGTCTGTAATGAAGAGTTTTGTAATAAGACCCAGAGAGACAGTTTCATCATCAACACTTAAGCAAACTCTGACTTCAATTTCTCTTTACTTAATGATCAGTAATTATTTAATTAAAATCAAGGGATGAAGAATAGTAGCTACAGAAAACGACATTTTTTCTTAGTTTTCCTAGACATTCTGAACTTTTGCAGCCTCACTAGAAATAGAAATGCTAACAAAATTGCTTTCATTTTACATAGTTCGGGCAGGCAGTAGGCTCTAGGGAACTTCTGAATTCTGTGGCAAGGTACTGCATATAAACCAGTTCCAAATAATTTGGGAATATAATCACTGATTAATTTTTTTTTCAAATTCAATTTCAAACTGCCACTTTTTTCACACTTTAAAATTTTTTTATGTGCTATGACCTAAAAGTCCTGCTAGAATGTTGGTGCATTTTAAGATACCTAAGGATATAAATGGATGTTTAATTCTTCCCTGAATAAAGAAACCCAAAAGAGTCAGCTAGATAAAGGCCTACTCAAATAGAAATAGGATAAAAATATCAAATGTAAAGTGTACATTTTAGCAATATAAGATAACATAGGTCATATGTGCACAGTTTGATTGGAAATGATGGTCTGTGAGTTGCAATAAGTAGGCAAAGTATTGGTTTCTGTATACTTTCATAAGCTGAACTATATATAATAAAATGCTTATGACTAGAATTTTACACAGAAATCTTATCACACTGCAAACATTATATTAAAAGATATCAAATTAAGTCACTCCAAGAAAATCAAATAAAATAAACTTTCAATTTAAAGTTATCAAGGAAATAATCGCATAAGTGTGTTTAAATAAAAATTAAAGGAACACAAATGAAGGCACGTGCAGAGGATTATTCATGCATAGTCAGAGGAATTAAGAACTGAAAATTAAGTAAATGATTTTTAAAAGCCTATGTAAATTAAGAATGAAAAATAAAAGCAAAATAACTAGATAAAAGTCTCTTTTTAGCTTCCTTATTTGTGATTTCTGATACAAACTAAAAACTCAATAAGTCATTGTTAAGCCATAAAAAAAAATCCCTTAGAAAATTTTCATCACTTTGACTTTCAACAGTTCCAAGTTTATTAATTAAAAATAGAGTTTTCTCTTTTATGTATATTTATTAATCATTGGTAAAATATATCTATGTTGATAAATTATATATAGTATAAACATTATATATACATATATGTACATATATTATGTATACCTATATACATATATAAATTTATATATTTACTCCTTAGTAAAATATAAATTTTACTAATGATTAATATATATCTTACTAAGGATTAAATAAATATACATGAAAGAAAAAACACTGTTTTTAAAAAATGAGCTTGGCAAAGTGAAATATATATAATTATTAATGCTAGTGAAGAAAAAAATGTACATTCTCACAGTACTGTTGGGAGTTTAATTGCCAAATCTTTCTGAGAAATTCATTTATTGTTCAAAAACAATTTATCGAGTTCCCACTTTGTGTCAGAAACCACAGATAAAGTGGCTTGAAGAGACTAAAAGTCCTTCCCATACAATAAAAAACAGATAACAAACAAACAAAGCAAGTAAAATATTATGTAGTGATAAATGATACTGAGGAAAAAAAAGTAAGTTGGGGAAAGGAGGTAGTAGTAACAGCAATTAATGCTTTACAGCATTTATGATAGTTCAGACAGGATTCTAGGTCTTTACACACTTTAACTCATTTAATCCTCAAAGCAGTACTTAGGGCAGTTACTATTACTATTTTTGTTTTAAAGATGATGGAAACAAGACACAGGATGTTATCTGACCAAGTATTGTAATAGCACATAATGGCAGAGCGAGAATTTTTACCCAGATAATCTGGCTCTTGTGTTCTCAAGCTTCGCCCCTATGAAAGACTCCAAGGGAGAAAGAGAGTGTGACATCTAAAAAAAAGTATTCCAAGTAGAGGGAACAAATACAAACACCTAAGGCAGACATGCCCTGGAGTACTCAAAGTCAGTGTGGATAGAAGGATGGGAGTGGAAACATAAGGATTAAATTAAGATCACTGAGGTCAGAAGCCAATAACCAGATTATTCAGATCTGGTGGACTCTTGTAAGAATTCTGGATTTTACTCTGGATAAAGTGCACAACCTTTGCAGAATTCTGTGCCAGGAAGTGAGATAACAAAATTTCTAGTTTATTACTATTTTAAAAAATTATTCTGTTTTAAAAATCATCTGAAGAGGGAGAGGATGGAAAGAGTGAATCTATTTGGAAGGATGGTGGAAATAATAATATGAATTATTAAATCAGAATCCCTCTGATTCAGATCACAGGAAAAAGACAGGACAAATATAAATAAATGACGACAATACATTAGAAGTGGTTGTAATATTTAAATTGTTCACCATTTGTTTTTCCTTCTCTTTGTTTTGTTTATGTAAACTGGATTGGACGTATATCACTAAGACTAGTGATTTCATGGTGAAATCATTATAGTTCAAATAATGGTCTAACTTTACTTTGTATTTATAGTCTAATCTTTTTTTCTAATTGGAACTTTCTAATCACAGTTGTACCTTCAGGGTCAGTGACCCCGGGGCAGTCATGTCTGGGGAACATTAAGCATTAACTGTCTAGGGAATAGAAACTCCATTATATAAAGGCCTGTATCATACATTCACATATCCTCACTGTCCAAGAGTCATTGGAAAGAAGACCCTTGTGGAAACACTCAGGGAAGAACCAGGTAGGTTAACAGGCCCTGTTGGTTATTTCCATAGCCTCCTTCCCCAAGGCATCCACAATCTTGACCATTACAAAGAAAGTAGATGATCCTGTTTTTTTCTGTTCCAACTGGGTAAAGCTGATGTCTATTCACAAGAATGAAAAAACCTTCGTAACTCTCCCAGAATAAAGTATCTCCCTCAATTACTCCCTGAAATTTGGGACTCCTTTAGAAAAAGAAAGCATTTGTTATCTGTTGATAAACCTTCAGAAGCCAGTTCCCATGGAAAATCATTTGTGCTGTGAGAGAGTTGTCTTTGGGGAGAAAATTTTGATGGTTTAAAAAAAAAAAAGGTCTGTATCAAAGAGACTTTCACAGGTGAAAGTAATACAAGAAAATGGAAACTGGTCTTTCCAAAATTTGAAATTGATGAGAATGTATGGCTTTTCAGTTTTCCTTTTATTATGGATGTATAAAGAAGGAAAATAAATCTAATTCCAGTGTCTGTGCAAAGAAAAGTGACTCAATACTGTAACTTCCACTAATTATCTATCAAACATCTAAAGTGATGTTTATCGTGAAAGATCAAAAGTGGGATCAAAGTCAATATGTCTGAAAGTGGGTGAATGCTGGCCAAGTGAGTACTTCCTCATTTCCTCTTTTATTCTACACAAACCATAGTGAGCTGAGTGCTAATAGCTGTATTAGGATATCCTTTCAGGAAGACAAGTCAGTTCAACAATTTTAGCCAAACACACCTCTCACAAAGTGGGCTTTGGCTCCAAAGAGAAAGTAAATGGATTTAAGGGAAATCTTCTTTATGTCGAATTTTATGTATATGTTTGTGTGTGTGTTTGTTTGTATATGTATGTACATATGTATATATGTATATATATATATGTATGTGTATATTTGTTTTATTTTTGGAGAACACATTAGGTACAAGTTATAGTATTAACTGAGTAAATTGAAAAAAAAAGGGAAAATTGTAAGGACAGATTTTCTGACCGCTTATATCAAACCATTAAAAATGTTTCACTTTGGGCTATAAGTTTAGAGGGAAGATAATTATTCTTTCTGTTTTGTATACTTTAGTTATTTATTCAAATTTAAGATGATAAGAATTTCTTAGCCTTTACTTTCATCAAAATTAACGTTAGCTTTCTCAGTCACTCTCAGAGGTGGAAAGAGTATTGTAATTCTCAATAAACACACCATGCAGGCTGTTATAACCATAGACGAGTTATAGGTGGAGAAGTAAGATAAATTAAATCTGCTGTGAAGGGGGAGGTGGGACGGCAGTGAGAGCCAAGGATCTAAGGAGACTTCATGAATTCGGTGGTAATTGGAGGATGATATGGCTTTGTATTTCCTATGAATCTATATAGAATGCAAATACAAGAAAGTGACTTTTAGGAACCTAAGGAAAAGTGTCATGACTGGCTCTGTCTCATTTCTCTTCTTCCTATAGTTGCACAGGTTGCAGACTTGACTGACAGCTTGGACCCCTAGGCATGGACCAAGAGGCAATACTAACATATTCACAATTGCAGATTTCAAGGTCATTGTTTTAACAATGATAACTTTCCAAACATCATAAGACCGATGTATCACTTCCTGAAAATTATTCTTCCTCTTGTCAGAGTTGTCCGTTGTCTAAAAGCAGAAAGTTATGTTGTTTTACTAAAAATTTACCAGAGATTGAAGGAAATATTTTTGATTATAATTGTTAGACGTAATGAAAATAAAACACTTTAACCTAGAGAACTACACTTTTTAAAATATATATATTCTCATGTTTCTTTAAATTATATATGAAAATGAATTCATTATATACTTATTCAAAATTATTGCCTGATCCACCAGTAAAAACATTTAATGACCCCTTTTTTTCTTCATTAAATATCCTGCTTACCTTTTTATTTGACAAATAGAAAAAATATTTATTCAAAAATGTTTTTAAAAATTTAAAAAAAATTTTTTTAATTATGGTGATATTGGTTAACAATATCCAGTAAGTTTCAGGTGTATGATATAACAGTAAGGCATATATATATATATACATACATATATATTGCATTGTGTGCTCACCACCCATAGTTGGATATCTTTCTGTCACTACATATTTGACTCCCTTTACCCCATCTGTACATTGAGGTTTTGCTCCACCAAGAAGAAAATAAGGGAGCAAGAAATTTTAAAAAATTATTTTCTTTTTTTCTATCCCAAAACATTTTAAATGACCTAAATCTAAAACATTAGATATAAAAAATTTTTTTGTTGTTTATGTTTTCTTTACTATGTGGCTGTCAATGGGTTTATATTTTTATTGGATCTCATATTTTGGCCTTATAAAATTAAATGTAGTGAGAAAGAGACAGTTTGAAATGGCATACATTTGTTTCTTCTGATATTCTACTTCAACAAGCAATCGTTTCTGAAGCTAAAACACACTAGAGTTGGCATCCAATGATCATTCCTTCATCTCCATAATTTGTTTCTGGCCCTATCTTGTCTTTTCTCAGCAATTGAGACGCTGGAACAAATGGCTGAAAGAAATAGCACCAAGGTGACAGAATTCATCCTTTTAGGCTTTTCAGTCCCAAGAAATATCGAAATCATTCTCTTTCTGCTTCTTTTAGTGGTATACACTCTAACTTTGGTAGGAAACATTGGGATGATTTCATTAATCCGGCTAGATGCTCGGCTTCACACACCCATGTACTTTTTTCTCAGTCATCTTGCCTTCGTAGACCTTTGTTACTCCTCTTCAATAGCCCTCAAGCTCCTGGACACTCTCCTGACCAAGCACAGGTCTATATCTTTCTATGCATGCGCAACACAGCTGGGCTTTTTCCTCAACTTTTTGATTTCAGAAATGTTTCTTCTTGCAGTAATGGCTTATGACCGCTATGTGGCCATCTGCAATCCTCTTCTCTACACGGTGATTATGTCCCAAAAGTTGTGTATGCAGCTGGTGACAGGCCCCTACTTATACAGCTTTTCAGTTGCTTTGCTCCACACAGTTGTTACTTTCCAATTGACGTATTGTGGCCCCAATATCATCAATCACTTCTACTGTGATGATGTCCCCTTAATGGCCCTTGCCTGCTCAGATACCAGCCTCAAAGAGATTTTGATTTTCATCTTTGCTGGATTCAACATGATAAGCTCTTTGATGACTGTCCTTATTTCTTACATATATATCGTGGCTGCCATCCTGAGAATACAATCTACAGAAGGGAGGTACAAAGCGTTCTCAACATGTGCCTCTCACCTGACCACTGTGACTATATTCTATGGGACTCTGATTTTCATGTATCTGCAGCCCAAATCAAATCATTCCCTTGACACAGACAAAATGGCCTCTGTGTTCTACACAATAGTCATTCCTATGCTGAACCCCATGATCTACAGCTTGAGGAACCAAGAGGTAAAAAGCGCCTTGAGAAAAGCCATAGACAAGTGTCACATCTTGTCTCTAACAAACTTTAAAAAGTGATTTGGAACAACACTTGACTTGGAATAATGCCACATGCAGATACATTGTTTTGTAATCTTTTGATGAAGTAAATTCATTTTCACCATTTTTCACATCTCTAACATTATTTTGTACGTGAGCCCTGTTTTTTGATATACACTGTGATGAGACAAAATATTAAAAGGAGTAGAACTTAGATTTTTAACGCATTGCTACATTTAGGTATGGTACCTTTGTTATGAATAGTTTCTATTCAACTGATAATAAGGTAGAACTGTTCTTTCTACATGTTTCTATTTTGTATACTGGTGGAGGACATATAAGGGGCAAGGAAGATGATGAAGTAAGTTTCTTGTCCATCACCATGCCATTTCAGGCAATGGCCTGCTCCTCAACTATAGCCTGTCTGTTAGCCATTATTCCTCACTGTGCTTCTGACTTCCACTAGATTTATCACTGATCACTCCCTGGAATTACTCAATTATCGTGGATTCTCAATAAATCAATCTGCTGAATTGTATGACTGTGCTACAATAACCTATATAATGTGGTAAGTGTTAAAATTAATCCAGTGACCCAGGAAATATATTTTGTTGATTTGATAATACAGTTATGGCAGCAAATAATAAAAAAAAATGAACAAATGTGACAAAATTATAAATGAAAAAAATGAAGATTCTTTTCAAGTAAACAAAATTAAACCATGCCAATGGTGTGTGTCAGAGTTATGTGTTAAACCTTTCCTACCATAAACTAATTCCCCTCTTTATTCTCCCTGTCATTCCCTCTTTCATATCACCAAAGACTCATGATGCAAACCCAGGCATGACAAGTAACCAAAATCTGTCTGTATTTAAGCTATGGCATCTCAGTAAAATAGAAAGAAGTTAGTTCTTAGAATCTTATAGTCTTGGGTTCAAACCTAAATTTTACTACTCTTAGCTCAGTGACATTGGTTAATATCTCTGACTTCTATCAAACAGGCTCCTCAAAACCACATCTTAGTGGTGGGGAAAAGATGAAAAGTTGCTTTAACATTATTGAGTTCTGGGTACATGGTACTTAGAATGCTCAGGAACTCTAGTTGGTTCTGCCCTAGAAACACCCTGGCTACCTGAATTCCTTCCCATTCTGTAAGAATGTAAAATGACTAAAATGAACTCATAGTGTATCTATAGAGACTTTCACAACAGACTTACTGGATTTTATCTTACTAGAATCACTTAATAGTCTTAGACATTGCAGAAATCATTGAACTCTGAAAAAATTAAAGTGGTGAGGTATATTTAAACCCCATGAGAAGCTGTGCCTCAGAAGCAGAGTTACTGTATTTATATATGTATATATGTATATATATATGTATATGTATATATATGTGTGCATATATATATATATAACAGTAACTATAAATACATATATATAATTGGTGTGGGGGGAGGAGGGATTCTGGTGACTTTTCACAAAGTTACATTCTTTTTTGTTCTTATTATGCTTTTATTATTATTTTTCCTACATTAGCATATCGGATTTATTATTTGCTTAATATATTATTTCTTAAATTAACTAATACTTTATTTAAATATATCTGTAAACTAAACTCTATGTAACCACTGCCAATGAGAAAGAACTGTACTAATCATCATAAATAGGAAGTAACAAAAATTATAAATATTCTAACATTGAAAATAACCAAAAATATGTGTACTACATAAAATTATCTCATGTATACTATTTTGGGAAATACTGGCAAGTTAATCAGAAGTTTTTAATAACCAGTTTCACCTAATCATTCCAAATTATCTTAGTATAAGTTTATGGTTGTTTAGATTTTAGATTTATATGAAGATATCAATAGTGTCATATTAAGCTATGTATTTTTTACACCTTTATATTTATTACTCTATTTATAAAACCAAATTTTAAATTTTTTGCATTTTATTTTATTTTATTATTAGTTTTAGTTATACAGCACATTGGTTATAAATTTATATAGTTTACGAAATGATTCCCCTGATTACTCTATCTTCCCTCTAGCTCTACACATTAGATGACTGGATAAAGAAGTTATGCTTCATATATACAATGGTATAAACTGTGTATTTTAAAAATTATTTTTACGTCTGCCTCACCCAATCCCAGCACCATTATTAAAGCAGCAATAAGGTGTTCTAACCGGATGCAAATGGCACAAATTCTGGAGAGAAAGGACTGAACTATAATTATGAATTTCAAACTTTAAATTGATATACTTTTTTTGGTAGTGGGGGCATGTACCATAGTGGAGAAACTGATCTTGAAAACTATGCTTATCAACTGTCAAGGCCAAGAACTCAAGAAAGGAAAACACCTTTGTCATTTCGGTTTTACTTGTTTTGTAATTCCAAAGCATAACACTAAATGGCTAAGAAAATAGCACAGGGCTTATGAAACGTCACAGAGAAGTGGGAGAGAACTTGTAAGGACCAAACAGCCATATTTCTGATCATGAGCAGTAAGGGCTCAACCTGAGACTGGCAAGGTGAGTAGGATTTAAAGACCAGTGAATAGATCGTAAAGGAATCTGGTCACCCTTTCTCTTGGTAGCATACTGGATTCAGGTGAGGTTGCTGCAAAACCACACAGCTACCAAAAGTAAGCTCAGATAAGTTTAAGCAACCAGAACACGAGGAATGAGGCTTACCTTCCCAGAGTATAGGCAGGGAGACTAACAAAGCGTCATAAAAAAGTAGAGTGCCATCATGGAAACTCTGAAATTAGTAAAGTAATGTTTGTTTCGTCAGGCTACCTCGACAAGGTGCAACTAATTGCTGGCTTAAAACAACAGAAATGTATTCCCTTACAGTTCTATATAGTCTAAAAGTATGAGATCAAGGTATTGGCAGGGCCACATACCCTATGAAGCTCTGGGGAAGGATCCTTCCCTGTCTCTTCCAACTACTAGTGGCTTCAGACATCCCTTAGCTTGTGGCAGCAACATTCCAGTCTCTGCCTCTGTCTTCACATGGTCATCTTCTATCTATATCTATGTCTAAATTGCCCACCCTATGCCAATATAACTTCATCTTATGTAAGTTATTACATAAGTAATTCTATAACTAATTACATCTACAATGACTCTATCTTCAAATAATGTCATTCGGAAGTACTCGGGCTTAGGACGTCACCATAACTTTTTGAAGGACATGATTCAGCCCCTAATAAGCAACAATAGCTAAAGACGTATGTTAGATAAAATATGGAAGCTCACTTAGCCTGTAACTACAAACACAGTGTAGAGAAAATGACTGAAAATTCTCAAGAAAGAAGCTTATAAGTATCTTAAAATGCTAGTAGTGAGAAGTGGCTTGGAAGTTGGAACCAAAGGGGTTCAAAATCAACTAAGGTGACAATTGGAGCCCATGAAAAGTCTAAGAACTCATCAAGCAGGGAGACAAAAGGAATAAAACCTAATATCTAAGACCTGAGGGTTGACTTTTTACCTGGTTCTGCTTAAGACAGGAGATCAGATATAATTCACTCAATACCAGGAAAATAGGCAGGTATCTGATGAAATTTAATTATCTTCAAAGAAAAATTTGCCCAAAGGAAGTAGCAAAATGTAGAAGTGAGATACTAAGATCATGTCTCTGAAAAGTATTATAAAAATGCTTTGAGAGAGGATTAGGATATTGGCCAAGTGCTAATAATGAACACTCAAAATACAGTGACTTAATAAGATAGGGTTTTCTTTCTTTTTCAAGCAACAATGTGAGTTAGGGGCTAAGGTAAGGCAATTAAACCCTCAATACATGGCTTCTAGGTCTGGGTATAGGGCAACCATTTCAGTGGGAACATTTTTGAATGAGAAAGGGAGAGAAAAGTCCAGGTATAGTGGCTTTGACTTTGAGAACATGACTCTCAGGTTTTATACATAACTTTCAACTGACAGCTCATTGTTAAAACTTCATAGCGAGGTTGCAGACCAGGCTGATAAGAGAAGATGGATACTGTGGTCAATAGCTGGATGACCAGTCTTTTATTTCTAAAATAAATAATAGGCATATCTCTCCCTAAGGATCTCAGAAAATATGGTCTTAGAAGCTCAGATTATAATGTCGGTCTCTGTGAAACCAGTTGTTCCTTGATCAGTCCTACTTTTGGTACTTGATAGTAACTCTTTAGATAGAAGCAAATTTGAGTGGTTTAAAACATTTTTAAAGAATCTTTTTTAACCTAGTTTCCAGTATCAACCAATGTTACCCTTTCCCTCTACTCAGAATCTAAAGTTATGAAAGAGAATTGCCCTATTCCTACCATCTGCCTTTCCTCAGATCCATCCCAAGGGAAAGTTGTCCATGGTTAATTTGTACATTAGCCTGAGTAACAATACTCTCTGTCTTTGAATTAGTTTACCTTACCAGCTGTATGCTGCTTCTCAGAGTTCTGCACATACTCAAATGTGCACCCCTTTTAATTTTATTAGCACCTATGCAAGAATAAACTAGCTTATCAGGAATCACTTCTATTTTCCATTTGGCTTTCTGCTGATAAGTTAACAAGAGTCATCAGAAGTAGACAAATTTGTATTTTACCTGTAGCAAGAAAGGAATGCAGATTAGGTAGGCTATAGCTACACTGATGTAAATAAATTGAGCAGTGAGCTTTTGAAGGTTTTTAACTAGGCCCCAAAGGATACCATTTTGAATTATATTGATTGAATTAGAATGCATGTCCAGTGCAATAACATTCAGTCGAACAGTACTTTTTATCTGGTTAATTCATTCCAGGCACTGAAGGCTTGATTGAAGCTGCTAAATACAAAACCAAAACATGTAATGTTAGTAGGAAGAAACTGAAATGAAGCAATATTTTAAAATCACACCAATCAAAATTTAATAGATCAAAGGTCCGATTTTAAATAAAACATTTATTCCAGTTCATTTTTTTTTATGATGAAAAAGTCTTTTGCTATAAATATTTCACCCTTTTAACATCAGTAAATGTAGAATCTAAACCAAGGAGAAGAGTTAGGGTAATTAAACAGATTATTAAAACACAAAAATCGTTAACTACCAAAAAATGCAGATTGAAGACAAACCTTATTATAAATAACTAGATTGTAACATCAACATATTAAGACACTAGTTGAAGGTTTTGAATACAATTTTATTTTCAAAAATCATGTGTGTATGAATATTATAGAACACTTTTTGGTAAATTAAAGTCCCTCAACATTCTGTAGATATAGATGAATTCTTATTCTTTTTCTCATGAAATTATCCATTTCATATGAAACCAAGTTGGAGAAGCATGCGCATATAGAAAAAAATCATGTTTGACTAACAAAGTTACCTCCAAATTACAATCTATCTATCTAAACTTATTTATGAATTTTTTCTATGACTACATTTAGCACAATTTCATTACCAATGTGAATAACACTAATATTTCAGTTTTAAAAATATATTTGTGTAGTAGCATAAAACAAGCTTAGTTATTTGAGCCTGTTCATGGAGTAAAGTATCTCTATGATAGATTAAATCTTTTATTGTATGTAAGAGTTGCCCTTAGGAAATTCTTTATGAGCCAGGACTATTATGCCTGGACATTTACAATAGGCAGCAACACATCACAAAAAAATATCTATTGTAGTTTCACTGCCCCCAAGTTTGCCTTAAAGATCACTTTGTTGACTGCTTCCTTCACATCCTTGTTTCTTAAACTGTAGATCATGGGGTTCAGCATGGGGATCACTGTGGTATAAAACACAGCCACCATTTTACCCTGCTCCACAGACTCTTCAGTGGGTCTCCTGAGATACATGAATATGAGAGTCCCATAAAACATGGTAACAGCTGTCAGGTGGGATCCGCATGTGGAGAATGCCTTCCTCCTTCCGTCAGCAGAGCGCATGCGTAGCACGGCTACTACAATGAGGGTGTAGGAGATTAGAACCACTGAGAGGGAATATGTGAAGTTAATTCCAGCAATAACAATCATTGTATATTCTTTGATGTGGACACCCCCACAGGCAATCTTGATGAGAGGAGGGTCTGCACAATAGAAATGGTTGATTTCAAAGTTTCCACAGAAGTACAAGCCATACGTCCATAGTGTGCATATTAGACTAACAGAAAATCCATAGACATAAGGCACAGAGATGAGCCGAGCACAGACAGTCCTGGACATTTTACTTCCATAAAGCAAAGGGTTACAGATGGCCATGTAGCGATCAAAGGCCATCACTGCCAAGATATAGACCTCCACGTGAACAAGGGCAATGAAAAAGTAACACTGTACCAAACACCCGACATAAGAAATGGTTTTTGTCTCTGATAATAAGTTTTCTAGCATTTTGGGGGTGACATTAGAAGAGAACCACACGTCCACAAAAGACAAATGACTCAAGAAAAAGTACATAGGGCTCTGAAGCTGGGGACTGATGCTGATCAAAATGATCATACCAATGTTCCCTAACAGAGTGATCATATAAACTATTAAGAACACCACAAAGAAGAGAAGTTGAAGCTCCTGACGACTGGTCAACCCCAGAAGAATAAATTCTGTCACATCTGTGAAATTTGGCATTGTCTTTACATATAGATGCAGTTTGTAGGGCCTATGGAGAAAAAAAGAACATAAATGGATTTGTTATATCCTTGAAATTTTTGAGTCACATTTATCTTTATTCTAATCCAAGTAATTTAAAAATCAATGGAGGTTTTGCACAATGTCCAAGATAAGAATATATTGGCATAATTGTTTCCTTTGATGTGTCTTATAAGTAGTTACTATCAATATTGATCAGTTTCTTATTATAAAAGCTGCAATTACAGTTATTGCTAACATATTATTAAAATTAGACATTCATGTTTGTTAGATTATAATGCTCATGTTAAAATTAGAGCACAGATATGAATAAAGTCATATTAAGAGTTGTCAAAGAATGTCAAATCCAATCCAACATGATTACCAAAAATTCTTTCTACAATATTCATATATACATGGATTTTTAAAAATAAAATTGTATTCAGAATCTTCAACTAATGTCTCAATATATTGGTGTTATAATCCAGTTATTGATATATCTGTTCTACTTTGTGACAGCATATGATGTAATATGCTTTTGACATATAAAATTTCTAGCTGCATTTCATTTTCTTTAGCTAACATTATGTGTGTTTGATTGCCAACACTGGCAGGGTAAGGTAAGAGGGACTTAATAGTATACATTCTACCAGTTTTACAGGTATGTCAGAAAAATAAACTATAAGTGATTTAATCACCTAGCACTATTCAATTATGTCAATAGATAAATAACATGAGGTAAAATTTAATTAACAGAGTACAATTACAGATTCCACTGCTTTTTACAACCAATCAATTATATGCCTTATTAATCATATTTGAATGTAACATCACTGCAAGGAAAAGGTTCCCAAACAATATTTTTCTCTTTTACTACACTTCTTTCATTTATTTCTTCTGAAAAGTATAAACTTGCCATGAGTTCTTAAGGATGTATCTGTGGGATAAGCACAATCTTGGGAATTTAAGGTCTTCATAATAATAGTGTTTGAAAGATATATTACTGACATATAAATTAGCCTTTCTTTATAACTGCTTGTATTAATTTTTTTATAAACACCAAATCCAATTATGTGTCAGATGTATTTCTTGTATCTAGAAGTATTTTAAATTTTAGAAATCTAAGAGTAGAAAACTGTACAAGATTCTGGTTTCCATTATATTTTATTCTTCTTGAAAAGGAATAAATAATTAAAAATATGTAAATAAGATAATACATGGAGTGGAATTATTGTGACAACATAACAGCATGTTAGTAAAATAAGAAATAAGGGGAGGAGCTGGGAAAACTTGAAAGCCACATGCAAAAGAATAAAACTAGACTGCTATCTGCCACCATACACCAAAATTAACTCAAAATGGATCAAAGAGATAAATATATGACCTGAAACAAGAAATTGCACAGAAGAAAACATAGATACAAAACTCATGGACTTTGTATTTAAAGAGGATTTTATGAACTTGACTTGAAAGGCAAGGGAAGTAAAAGCAAAAACAAATGAATGGGAAGATATTGAATGAAAAATCTTCTGCACAACAAAAGAAACTGTGGACAAGACAAAGAAACAACCATCAAAATGGGAGACAATAATTGCAAACAACTTCTCTGAAAGGGCCTAATGACCAAAATATATTTTAAAAATTCATACAACTCAAAATTTAAAAAAAAAAATCAATCCAAGTAAAAAATGGGCAAAGGAACTGAATGGACAATTCTCCTAAGAAGACATACAGATAGCCAATAGACATATAGAAAGATGCTCAACTTCACTATCAATTAGGGAAATGCAAATTAAAACCGTAATGAAGTACCACCTCACACCTGTTAGAATGGCTATCATCAACAGAATGGTAATAACAAATGATGGAGAGATTGTAGGGGGAAAACAAACCCCCATACACTACTGGTAGAAATGTAAATTGATACAGCCACTATGGAAAATGGTGTGGAGGTTCTCAAAAAATAAAAATAAGAATAAAAGAGCCATATAACCCAGCAATCCCTCTTCCAGGTATTTAATAAGATTTATTCATAAAAATATATGTGCCCCAATGTTCAAAGCAACATTGCTCATAATGGCTAAGATGTAGACTTAACTAAAATGTTCCTCAATCAATGACTTAATAAATAGGATGTGATTGATATATACAATGAAATATTACTCAGCCATAAAAAGAGATTAAATATTGTCTTTTGTGACAACATAGATGGATCTTGAGATTTTCATGCTCAGCAAAATAAGTCAGATTGAAAAAGTTGAGAACCATATGATTTTACTCATCTGTGGGCTATAAAAATAGAAAGCAACAAATGAACATGACGAACAAACAGAAACTCATGGACATGAACAATAGTTTAGTGGAAAGGGGGAGAAAATGTAGGTAGGTAGGAGTAAAGAGGGTTAAAGACATGGTGATAGAAGAAATTTTACTTTGAGTGGTGAACACACAATGTAATAGAAATGCGGCGTATTATGAATTGTGCACTTGAAACCTATAGAATTTTATTAACCAATGTCATCCCAATAAATTTCATGAACAAGGGGGAAGATGGAGTGCAGACAGTCATCAAAGAAGCTCTCTCTGAGGAGGTGACCTCTGAGACAGTGAGAAGTAGCCAGCTACATAGGAATAGGAAAGAAGAAGGGGATGCAGATGCAAAAGCTTAGAAGAGGAAATATTACCTTGGCATGTGGGGAAAAAAAACATTGCTAGAGACATTCCTTTACATATTAAAAAGTATGAACTCTATGATTATATCATGGCCCCTCCAAATAGGAACAGGGCACATTAATTACCTCTATGAACTATTTTCTTACCCCTACAATGCTTAATACAGGATTTAAGTATACCACATATAAAGAGAATTGAGCACATAACATAGTAGACACTGAAGTTTTAGTTCTGATCTCCCTTAGTTCTCCCTTACTACAGATGTCCATGATTGTAGTTCATCTGTTTGGGCTTCCTTACAGTGTGGAAATAGTCAAATGGTGGGGAAATAGAGCTAAGGTCAGGAATTTCCAATGTAAAAACTCCTCACCCCACTGATTAACAGAGTTCCACTGTGGTTGATGTTATTTCTATATTGTTTTAAGTATAAAATACTTTTTAAAAAAAGCATCAAAATATCTAAGAAACATTAATTACTACCACTTCTCCAATTTTGTTTTAGTCCCTGAGTGATGTGTATATTTCTCTTCTCCTACACATAATCATTAGCTCTGTGGTAGTAGAGTTTGTCTCATAAATCTTGGAACTCTTTAAAATACCTAGTTTGGATGTTATATAGAACAGATATTCAAAAATATTTGCACATATGATGTTTTAAAAAAGTTTTCTGATCTCTATATTAGCTTCATGTAATGTATTCCAATATTATTAAATCATTCTAAGAAAGAATGTTCTGGTGACAATCACCTCAAATTTATAATATCGGTAAGAATAGTTATTTGTTATTTGAATGCTTACAACACATTTTGCATGCAAATGTTATGAAACGGGTTGTACTAGCATCATCACTTTATAAATGGGGAAACTCACACTGAAAAACTAAAAAGGTCTCTGTGGGTCAGACATCAAATAAATGACTAGATTGGAATGCAAATCAATTAATTTAACTTCAGTGTTGTACCCTTAATAACCTATATTGCCACCCCTTTGATAAACTGTTTTTCTATTGCTTTACATTTAAAATTTAGTTTGATTAGCCTCCAAGACAGAACAAAACTATCTCTTAATATTTCACCTTTGATGAACTAGAAGAGCTTTGCGTGACTGGAGAGCAGGCTGAACTATGGCAACACTAGACCAAGGCTTTTCCCTGCGCCTCAAGTTAAGGTGAATCCATAGACCTAGGATCAGATGACCAAGTGAGTCAGAGCCAATTTATTACACGGGTGTGTATTATCTATCAAAACAATATAGAATATAGAATATGTAATTTATAAATAACAATACAAATTCATTTTTATTAACCTTTTAGGAGTTTTCCTTAAAGAAAAACCATAAAAGTATAATTACCGGTTCATTCATTCCCACTGAAACAATATCCTCAATTCTATTCACAGATATTTTAAGACAACGACATGCAAATCAATGGAATTTGTAGAGTAGAGGGAAAGGGAAAAAATAAGGTATAAAAAATTTGTCAATACCCACTCTCATAAATTAATTCTTACAATGTTTTTAATAAGCTCTAGATAGAAATAAGAATATTTCACACAACAAAAGACTGTAGTAAAAATAAGTCTACAAATAAGGTCTTGGTCTTCTCTTCATAATAGAAATGAAAAATAAAAGATTTGACCTTTTATTCTGTACTGCAGAGTGAACAATTTGTAGACCTACCTTCAGCAGAGGAGAACAACAGAAGATCATTTCTCACTACTTATAATAGAATTTGGAAAACTGAGAGCGCCTCCCCAGGGAACTGAAGAATTATTTTAAAAATAATGATTAAAGTTCCTGAAACATCTCAAGGGAAGGAGATGTTAAAGAGTGTTAACTGGAAGAATAATTTTGAAAATAAAATTAGCAAATCAAAATCTTGATATCATGCTATAATCTCTTTCACCTTCACATGGATTCTGCTCTCTTTCATTTATATTTGGCAATTATGCATGTCAAAAATTTATCTTGGTTTGCACCAAGTAAAATTTCAGTACTTTCTTTTTTGTTGTGCTACAGTTCTAACAAACACCAACTGTCAAGATGCACAATGGCAGAAATTTATACCCTCTGCATCTATTTTTTTATAGATGTCAAACACCTCCAAGATGTAGATCACTTGAAAACATCGAGGGAGAAGGACTACAAGTGAAGGCTTTTGGTGAAGTTGTAGTAGAATAATTTGTCTCACTGAGTTTAGGCTTTTCTGGGAGTCGGCAGAGAATCAGCTTTGAAGTCAGACAGATCAGGAATTAAATATTGGCTCTATCACCTTATCTACATGACTTTGGGTAAATGACAATTCTCAGCCTCAATATTCACCTGTAGAGTAGGGCAAGTATTATCTCAGTGTGGTGTGATGACATCAGATGACATAGGGATAACCCCTAGTACAATGCCTGACTCATATGACAAACTAAAAAAAAATTGAAATTATTTGTGCAGTTTCACCTCTAAACAGTTTATAAGTATGATCTCACCACCTCTATAGGACTATAACTAACATTTCTCTGTTGAAAAATAAAAATATGCATATGTAAAATAACTGGGAAGTTAAGTTTTTCTATCAAATTTAGATAGCTGGCAAGTTAAAGATCCAGAATGCCAATCAAGGTTGTTCATAAGACTCTCTCGATTTAGTCCAGAAACTTATGAGCAGAATTGTGCATACAAACTTTTCTTCTGCATTCCTCGGTACCAAAGTACCCAAAGCTCCTGAGTTCCTTCTTACTTATTATGGAGAAAATAAACCACTCTTTAACTATGTACTGAGCCATAGCCTGTGGACAAGCAAGTACTTATAAAACATAGAAGACAAAATTAACTGTTTTATTTTATTTTGTTAAACACATTCTATGGATCACTTTGTTCATGGCTTCTTTCACATCCTTGTTCCTCAGACTGTAGATCATGGGATTCAACATGGGGATCACTGTGGTGTAAAACACGGCTACCATTTTCCCCTGCTCCACAGACTCCTCTGTGGGACGTCTGAGATACATGAATATGAGAGTCCCGTAAAATATGATGACAGCTGTCAAATGGGACCCACAGGTAGAAAAGGCCTTCCGCCTGCCATCCGCAGAGTGCATTCGTAGGATGGCGATGAGAATGAACAGATAAGAAATGATGATTACAGTCAGAGAATACGTGAAGTTAATGCCTGCAAGTATAATCATTGTATATTCTTTTACAAAGGTCCCAGCACAAGCCATTTTGATGAGAGGTGGGTCTGCACAGTAGAAGTGATTGATCTCAATTTTCCCACAGAAGTATAAGCCATAAGTCCACAATGTTGCTGCTAGGCTGGTCAGAAAACCATATACGTAAGGGAAAGAGATCAGTCGAATGCAGACAACCCTTGACATTTTGCTGCCATAGAGGAGAGGATTTCCAATTGCCATGTATCTATCAAAGGCCATCACAGCAAGGATAAAAATTTCTACATGGACGAGGGCAATGAAGAAGAAACACTGCACTAAACATCCAGCATAAGAAATAGTCTTTGTCTCTGATAACAAATTTTCTAACATCTTAGGGGTGACGTTGGAAGAAAACCACACATCGACAAATGACAGGTGACTGAGAAAGAAGTACATGGGGCTGTTGAGCTGTGGACTGACCTTAATTAACATGATCATGCCGATATTGCCCCCTAGGGTGATAATATAGACCACAAGAAAAATGATGAAGAAGAGAACTCGCCATTCCTGATGACTGGTTAGTCCCAAAAGAATAAACTCTGTCACATCGGTGAAATTGAGCATTTTTTCAGTTCTAAGGCAATGTTAGTTACAAATCTCTGTGATAACAGAAAGGAAATAAATTTAAAAATTAGGTATTGCTCATTTATTAATTTATACTTTTATCCATGCCCACTTCCATTATTTCTTTTAGCAGGTATCTATGACTTCACTTTGCCATTATTTTTAGCAAATCTTTTCTGAGAACTAGCTATGTAACAGGCTCTCTGAAGTTCATTATGCTGAATAAAAATATAGACTTTATTTTATAATAGTTATACAAAATATTGTGATTGAAACATGCTAGTACTAAATATTGTGATTAACCATATTTCCATGAAGACGTTTTAAACATCTCTTGTTTCCAATGCTGGGATGTTTGGTTGTTTCCCATTTTTAAGGTATTTATGGAGAGTTATAATTCTTTTTTGACCAAATGCAAAAATATTTTTTTACTTAATCTGTTGTTCATTATAAGCATATTCTCTATGATTTGAGATGAAAGCCACTTACCTAAATAATTCATCAGTCCTAAATGTCAGATAAAAATATGATTTTAAACTAACCTCATACTTGTTCTCATTTAAATTGAAGAGGGACAAACTGACCACAGTTATCATCAAAACCCAGGAAAAAGGGTGAACTATTTATACACGTGCATACATATTCATACATCATGCATATTTCCTGCATACAGACACTTTAATATCTGATACGTAATTATAATCTACTAGATATTATCCACTCTTATGTTCTGGAGATTCAAAGATAAGTAAGACAAGGAGATTAATTGTCACTAATTATAGCGGTATTAATAGAAGTAAATTTTTAAAACCATGTTATATTCTTATAAAGTTATACTCGGGCAGAAAGTGAAATGTAATTGGTTCTTTTTTGGAAATCCAATGGATTTCTAGAAAAGCTTTTTGGATACTTTGCAAATTTATTTTCAAATATAGTTTATATCATATGAAATGTTTTCCAGAACAATATTTTACAAATTAATTTCTTGAGAAGACCCTATTGCCTTGCATGATGTTAACAGGTATTATGGAGAAAGAGTTCATTCATCAAATAATAATGAGAAATCGTATATCCTGTCTACTCTCTTAGAGATACACAATCTACCTAGTAAAGTTAAACCTTGAAAAGTTCTGTGGGAAAGAATTCTATAATTCTTAGTCTAGATCACATTCACTTAGCTTGTAAATGAGAGAAAGGGGAGGGAGAGAGAAGAGAGAGAGAGATACTATTAGGACCAGTGAGCATTTATTTATGTTCTATAGGACACAGTGTAATTCTATCAATAAGAATCTTGAGATAGTTTTTCAGAGGCACAATAAATTTATTGGAGATGGAATTGTGTCGAGCCTTCCAAATGCTAAATGTCATTTATAGGGCAAATTGTTATTCTCGAAACCCTTACTTTAACCTCCAGGATTACACTTTGTTCAAATACAATTTGAAAGACCTTATTCACAGTTATCACTGGGTAGTGGCTAGGTAAGATAATAGCAGACAAGACGATAAACTTTATTTCCATTATGAAAATGAACAGACACTTATCCATAAAGGTAATCCACTACCTTCCACTCACATCCTTTAGAAAGCAAAGTTTTCTCAGGAGAACGAAGAAAGCTACCAACCAAAGTAGATTAGGCTGAGATTACATGACTCCAGAGTCTCAGGCTAATTAATGAAAATTTGAGGCATTAATTAACAGCTTAAAAATTTTAGAAATAAAAATATTACCTAAAATTACATACTCTAAATTTTTTTTTTCCGATATAAAGACTATCAACCTTTGTATAATCTTAGTGTCTTCTCCCCATTTACCCCGAGTCCCAAGGCTTCATGCCACCTGCATGGGACTTATTCTTCTCTTCAGGAGTTTTTCAATGTTCAATTTGACATGACCATATGGATTTAAGGATATGCAGACATATAGATATAAATTAATGCTTAAAGAATATATGTGATCATATTGATTTATAGTTGAGCATCAATCTATGCATAAAGCAGTTTCTTTAAAATTATATTAACACTAAATCAACAGTACTTGCTTTGTTATTGTTCAGCTCACATTCATAGTATAGGATGTGTATTAATAAACTGGCTAAAGTGATTTCTCTACCAATTCATAATTAATGTTAAATGACTTCCTTAAAGTTATATATTTGCAAGTCTTCAAAAAATAGTAATATGAAAGTTTTATATAAATACATTTATATTAATTTGCGTTTTTTTTACAAAAGTTCTGAGATATTCACATTAATTGTGTGTGTCACTTATGCAACTCCCGTAAAGCAAAAAAAAAAAAAAAAACACTAAATGCAAAGAAAATTATAAATCAGTTGCATTATGAGTAGTAACTAAGTGAATATGATGAATGGTGGCATTTTACTCTCACAGTTGAGGTATCGATTACCTAAGATGACTCAGTTCTTCCTTGATTTCAGATTTGATTGCATTGCACCACAGACAGTTCAGCTCAAAAAGGGATATAAAAGATGGTTGGCATTAATACTTTGCAAAAGCTAAGTACAAGTGGTGGTTAGCCAGGTAACAGAGAACAGTGATGAGCTTATGGGAAAAGTGGAGTGGTTAGTCTGATCTTAAAGAGTCTGAGGTCTGGAAAGAAATACACAGTTTGGGGACCTCACAAGCCCTGAGAGAATTTTCCTCACCATCTAAAGGCAAAATATACAGACAAACTTCCCATATTGTATCATTCTGTATTTCAAATTAAATTACCAAGAAATGTGGATTTTTTTTGTCCCCCAAACAATAAATATTCCAGTTAAAAGAATTCTGTTTTTGTTGTCAGACCATGGTTGAATTCTGGCTCCATGACTTATTTTATGAAATTGGGCAGTTTTTTCTTTTTTTAGTTTCTACAGGCTTTAATAGAATATGACAGTAAAAACAATACTCATTTCATTTTTTAAAATTTATTTATTTAAATTAGTTTCAAGTATATAGTACATTGGTTAGACATCTATATAGTTCATAAAACTATCCCCACCATTGCTCCTTTCCTCCCCTGACTCTCCATTTAATGAGTATGAAAAGAGATATTATACATTAACACTTAATAAATATATAAGGCACAATTACTATTAAATGAAATGGAAATTGTAGCTTCCATTAATAATTTGTACTAATTGAATCTCGGTAGAAAATTCCTCTCTCGCCATCTCTCTCTCTTTCTTCTCTCTCTCTCTCTCTGTTTCCCACTTTGTCTCTCTCTTCCTCTCTCTCTGTCTCTCTCATTTCTATTTCTCTTTCTCATACACAAATAACACCCCTACACACATAATAAGTATGGAATAATTAATGTTAATTAATAAAAGAATAAAATCCAAGATGCAATCTTCATCTAACAGTCCAGATAGATAAATTTGTATACCAACCTGAGAATGAGGAGAAATACTCCCAATAAGGATATAGAGTTGAAAACCGAATATTGTATAAGGATGACAAAAGAGAAACCAGGAGTCTATGTTTCCCTCAAATCTTTGCCTTAAGAAAAAAGAAGCAATTAAAAAGCTTTTGTCTAAAAGTGACCCTGGGGAAAGTACATCTCTAGAGGAAGAGATGACTGTTGAGTTTTGTTTTTGTAAATAATAGATTGGCACCATTTTATTTTCCTCAAAGGTATAGGCTCTTTTGAGTGTGTCTTGGGATCAAATAACAAAATTTGCTTTGGATGTTTGCATCACAATAGACTTGGCAATATTTAACCTGCATAAACCAGTCTTGTGTCCTCTACTTCACAGTCTATCCCACTTACCTCTTCCAGTGAAATAAGTATTATTACCTATAATTAAGATTATAACTTATCAAAGCAGGAAAAGATATATCTGCTTTAACTTGCTCACTTTATAAATGTGGAAAACTAAGAACTTAATTATAGCAACAATAAAGCATTTACTGAAATTAGCAAATGCCAGAAACTATGATAATTTAATTCTCATAACAACTTCTTGTAATCATTATTATTCCCATTTTACAGACAAGAAACTTAGAGTCTTAGATTCAGTGACTTACTCAAGGTCACACTTTCAATAAATTGAAGACTAGATTCTTGACTCCAGAGTTTAATTCCAGAGTTTATACCATTAATTATCATTAACAAGTATCTTTTAACAGGTCGGACCAAAAATCTCAATTCCTAACCTAAAAAGAGTGTACCATTCTAGGAGTACATGATATTTTCTATCATAGTCTTTATAGAATTGAGGGAAAGAAAAAAACAGAGTAAACATATCTCTACATCTCCTCCAAATTTTCTAAAGAAAACCTTTAAAAATATATTTATGGAAATATACTCTAACTTCCAAAATATCAATGAGATTGCGTTATAACCTTCTGATAGTCATTACAAGGTGAGACATAAATAGGATCTTAAATGGAAGTCATAGGATATCAAGTATGTTCATGTATAAATGACATTTATTTAATCAATATACATTTGAAAATGTAAAATCACATAGTATGTATTTATACTACTTAACATTGCTTAGAGTTTATAATTATAGCAAAACATGGCGAATTCCTACTAAATTTAAATATTTTTAAATAATATCATATAATCACAAATCAACACCTATTCTAGGTATATAAAAGAATATTAGAGTTCTTTTATTTTTCTATTTTTATTTATTTATTATTATTAAAAATTATTCAGTCACATACTGGTACACAAAGATAGCCTCAACAAATATAAGAGGGTTGAGATCATACCAACCATATTCTATGATCATAATGTTCTGAAACTAGAGATCAACTGCAAAAAGAAATTAGGAAGAACCACAAATACATGGAGATTAAACAACACGCTACTGAAGAATAACTGGGTCAGGAATGAAATAAAAAGAGACATCAAGAGATACATAGAAATGAATGATAATGACAGTACAGCGTATCAACACTTCTCGGACACGGCAAAAGCAATAAAGGAGGAAAGTTCATATCATTACAGGCCTATCTCCAAAATAAAAGATTGAGCCGAAATAAACAACCTAACACTTCATCTTAAAAAACTAAAAAAGTAAAAACAAATGAAGCCTAAAGTCAGCAGAAGTAAAGAAATAATCAAAATTAGAGCAGAAATAAATAAAATTGAAAACAAACAAAAAAAGATAGAAAAAATAAATGGTTCTTTGAGAAGGTTAATAAAATTGACAAACCCCTGGCCAGACTCACTAAAGAAAAAAGAGAAAGAACACAAATAAACAAAATCAGGGATGAAAGAGGGGAAATTATGACTTGCATTGTAGAAATACAAAGGATCATACAAGAATACTATGAAAAAGTATATAACACCAAATTTAATAACCTAGAAGAAATATAACAGTGCTTAGAAAAATATAATATTCCCAGACTAATCAAGATCTGGAAACTCTAAATAGACTGATCAGCAGCATGGAAATTGAAACGATCATCAAAAACCTACTAAAAAGTAAAAGCCCAGGACCAGATGGCTTTACCAGTGAATTCTTCTACCAATCATTCAACGATTTAGTACATATTCTCCTCAAACTCTTCCAAAAGATTGAAGAGGAGGCAATACTTCCCAACTCATTTTATGAGGCCAATATTACTCTGATACCAAAACCTGATAAAGATAACACACACACCCAAGAAAACTACACACCAATATCTCTCATGAACACAGATGCAAAAATTCTAAGTAAGATAATAGTGAACGGAATACAGCAACATATTAAAAAGATTGTACACCACGATCAAGTGGGCTTCATCCGAAGGGCACAAGCATTGTTCAACGTATGCAAATCGATTAATGTGATATACCACATAAACAAATTAAAAAACAAGAATCATATGATCATATCAATAGATGCAGAAAAAGCCTTCATCAAGATATAGCATTTATTTATGGTCAAAACACTTAACAAAATCTGTATAGAAGGAAAGTAACTTCACATAATAAAGGCCATTTATGACAAACCCTCAGTCAACATTATCCTTAATGGTGAACAACTAAAAACCTTTCCTCTAAGATCAAGAACAAGCCAAGGTTGCCCACTATCACCACAGTAATTTAATATAATGTTGGAGGTCCTAGCAAGTGCAATCAGACAAGAGAAAGATATAAAAGGCATCTAAATAGGAGATGAAGAAGACAAACTGTGACTATTTGCAGATTACATGATTCTCTATATAGAAAACCCTAAAGACTCCCCAAGAACACTACTAGAAACAATAAACAAATACAGTAAAATCTGGATACAAAATCAACATTCAAAAATCTATAGTGTTCCTATGCTCTAATAATAAAGTGTCAGAAAAAGAAGTAGAAAAAGTAATTTCTTTTGCAATTGCATCAAAAGAATAAAACATTTAGGAATAAATTTAATGAAACATGTGAGGGACCTGTATAATGAAAACTACAAGACCCTGTTAAAAGAAATCAAAGAAGGTACAAAGAAATGGAAAAATATTCCGTATTCTTGAATTGGAAGAATCAACATAGTTAAAATGACCATATTATCTAAAGTATTATACAGATTTAATGTAATCCTCATCAAAATCCCATCAGCATTTTTTTAAAGAAATAGAACAAAAAAATCATCAGATTTATATGGAAGCACAAAAGACCCCAAATTGCCAAAGCCATACTGAGAAAAAGAATGAGGGTGGAAGCTTCTCTCCATCTGACTTCAAATTAAACTACAAAGTGACAGTAATCAAAACAGCATGGTATTGGCAGCAAAACAGACAAACAGACCAGCGGAACAGAATTGAGAGTCCTGAAGTAAACTCATATTTATATGGGCAAATAATTTTTGATAAAAATACCAAAAAACATACAATGGAGAAAGAAAAGCCTCTTCAATAAACAGTGCTGGAAAAACTGGAAAGCCACCTGTAACAGAATTAAACTAGACTGTTATCTATCACCACACACCAAAATTAACTCAAAATGGATTAAGGACCTGAATGTAAGACCTGAAACAATAAAGTACATAGAAGAAAACATAGGAACTAAACTCAAGAACACTATTTTATGAATTTGACCTCAAAGGAATGAGAGGTAAAAGCAAAAATAAATGAATGGGACTACATCAAACTAAAAAGCTTCTGCTCAGCAAAAGAAACCGTCAACAAAGTAAAGAGACAACCATTCAAATGGAAAAATATATTTGCAAGCAACACCTCAGATAAGGGCCAAATATCCAAAATATACAAAGAACTCATACAAGTCAATAATAACAAGAAAAAGTCCAATAAAAAAATTGGCAGAGGATCTGAAGAGGCACTTCTCCCTAGAGGATATACAAATGGCCTACAAGCGTATGAAAAGATGCTCCACATCACTAGCTATTAGGGAAATGCAAATCAAACCCACAATGAGATACCATCTCACACCTGTTAGAATAGCTATAATCAACAGGACAAGTAATAACAAATGCTGGAGAGGATGCGGAGAAAAAGGAACCCTCATACATTGCTGGTGGGACTGCAAATTGGTACAGCTACTATGGAAAACAGTATGGAGGATCCTCAAAAAACTAAGAATTGATCTACCACAGGATCCAGAAATCCCTCTACTGGACATTTACTCCAAAGACTTGAAAACTCATATCAGAAAAGACATTTGCACACTGATGTTTATAGCAACATTATTCACAGTGGCCATGATGTGGAAGCAACCGAAGTGTCCTATGATAGATTGGCTAAAGAAGCTGTGGTACATATATACAACGGAATATTACGCAGCCATAAGAAGAGATGAAATATGGCCATTTGCAACAACCTGGATGGACTTCGAGATAATCATGCTAAGCAAAATAAGCCAGACAGAAAAGACAGAAAAGGTTTAAAATCACATGATATCACTTATATGTGGGATATAAACCTAAAAGCAACAAATGAACAGGACAAACAGAGACCTATGGGTATGGACTATAGACTAGTGGTTACCAGAAGGTAAGAGGTGGGGAAGGGGGTGGAGGAGGTAGACGTGGTAAAGGGGTCAACTATAGGGGGAGGGTGAAGTGGGTAAAGGGGATCAAATATATGGTAGCTGAAGGAAACTGCACTCTGGGTGGTAAACACACAATAGAATATACAGATGTAAAATTATAATGTACACCTGAAAGTTATATAATTGTATTAACCAATGTTACCCCCAATAAACTAAATAAAAAAATTATTAGGGTAATAATGATCAACAAAATCCAATATGTTTCAAGTGTATGATTTAACAGTATGTCACAGAGTTCTTTTAAACAGTATCCACACTAGAGTTCTTTTAAAATCAGATTTGAAAGAATAGACTTGTGTGCAATATTAAAGATCCATGAAAAAACTTTCCCAGTTACAAATAACACAGAATTTAACATTTTGTGGAAAAGTAAAAGAGTAGATGATGTTTTTCGACATGTTTTCATTGTGTTAGATTTCATAGACCCAGAGAGTCTTGTTTACAATGTTTCTCTGACTGTACACCATTATTCCCTTTTCAATTATACATCTTCTTTGCCTATTCACTGAAAACATAAATAACAAATTTCCTCAAAATTATAAAAGAAATGGTTACTTCCCACCCCTTCTATTAAACTATGTGTCTCATAATACGTTTTAAGTTTGTATTTTATTTAGTTAAAAATGTTCTACTGATTGCTTTGCTCATGGCCTCCTTTACATCTTTGTTTCTGAGACTGTAGATCATGGGATTCAACATAGGAATTACCGTGGTGTAAAACACAGCCACCATTTTCCCCTGCTCCACAGACTCTTCAGTGGGACTTCTGAGATACATGAAGAAGAGAGTTCCGTAAAATATGATGACCGCCGTTAAGTGGGATCCACAGGTGGAGAAGGCTTTCTTTCTTCCTTCTGCTGAGCGCATTTTTATGATGGCAATAAGGATGAATATGTAGGAGATAATTATGACCAATAAAGAATAAGAGAAGTTAAGACCTGCTAGTGTGCGCATGGTGTATTCTTTAATGAAGGTTCCTCCACACGCCATTTTGATGAGAGCTGGGTCTGCACAGTAGAAATGATTGATCTCAATGTTTCCACAGAAATACAAGCCATGAGTCCACAGTGTTGAGATCAAACTGATAAAGAACCCATATATGTAAGGGAAAGAGATCAGTCGAATACAGACAGTCCTTGACATTCTGCTACCATAGAGCAGAGGGTTGCCGATAGCCATGTATCTATCAAATGCCATCACAGCAAGGATGAAGACTTCCACGTGGACAAAGGCAATGAAGAAAAAACACTGCACTATACAACCAGGGTAGGAAATGGTTTTGATTTCAGATACCAAATTTTCCAACATTTTAGGAGTGACATTGGAGGAGAACCACACATCTGCAAAAGACAAGTGACTGAGGAAAAAATACATGGGGCTGTTGAGCTGGGGACTGAGTCTGATTAATATGATCATACCAACGTTCCCAATCAGGGTGATAATGTAGACCAGTAGGAAAACCACAAAGAAAAGGAGTTGTAATTCAGGACGACTAGTTAATCCCAAAAGAATAAACTCTGTCACATCAGTAAAATTGAGCATTTTCTTAATTCTGTTCCCAGTAGAGATGCATTTTATCTAATAGAATAAATAGAAATCAGAAAGTACACATACTATATATAGCCATTCTTCATTTAGGCTACCTTTTCCTAACCCATTCTCTTTGAATTCCTCTGCTATTTTTCTTTTTATCTCTCCTCTCTTCTTTCTCATGTCATTTCTTAGCAGCTTTCCTTCTCTTATGTGTGTATAAATATTTTTACAGAGAAAGTATAAAATAATATAAAATCAAAGAAGTATAGTGACAGAGCTTACTGCATATAGTTTCACTTGCCTACTAACAAAAAATGTCAGAGGAATGATTTTTGTTCTTGCTATCTCCTGAAAAAGGAGAGACCTTTTTCCACTGTCCCTGATTTTTAGAACGTGCATTCATTACATCTAATTACCAGATTTGTAGA
The DNA here is from genome assembly GCF_014176215.1 of Rousettus aegyptiacus. Taxonomy (NCBI): domain Eukaryota; kingdom Metazoa; phylum Chordata; class Mammalia; order Chiroptera; family Pteropodidae; genus Rousettus; species Rousettus aegyptiacus. Next base: position 111,644,808 of record NW_023416308.1, read on the forward strand.
GTTTAGGTCTATATTAGAAATTTAGTCAAGCAAAGAAATGTTATTCTATAGTTAAAAAGTTTCACTGTACCTACATTTATTAATCTCACAAATTTGAGATCTTTATCATAAAAATGACAATAAAACTGTATAAAACAGGTTAAAACAAACTAATTTTCCTTATCAGAAAATAAGAAAGGAAAACTTCCTAAAGTAATACATGGATGTAGCAATTTTTAAATTTGTTAAAATTAACTGCAAAAGGAATCAAATTCTTTCCGCCACTGTCCTCAAACAAGTCTAATAAAAATAAGTTCAAGTTTACTTCCTCTTTTTAGAAACTTCTTCTCTCTTAGGTTTTGAAGTATTAAGAAATTCTAAGACAGTCTTACTTCCTTTTTCTTCTGCCTTAAAACTTTGAATAAAACAAGAGCAGTAAAATAGTGAGTGAAGGACTATATTATTCTTCTAAATTAATAAAATTTCCTAAATACACCAGAAAGCCAAGAAACATTTTGAGGGGGTTGAAGAAAGTTTTAGTTTTTGATTGTATCAGATTAAGATAGCTAGGTATCTGGATTCCAGATATTGTCTAGAACGTTTTAATATTCTAGTTAAAATATTTTGAGCTAATTTGCCAGCAGTGATTGTCTACTTATGTTCTATTTATTTATGGGCTGGGGGATTGCCCAGCTGATGGTTCTTCATAAAACTATCCTACAATTGTCACCAAAGTATGTTAGAGAAACATTATTATCATCATTTTTATATTCATTCATTCATTCATTCATTCATTTATGTAGTAAATACTTTCTAGAAACATCATTGGTTCTCTAATTTATAATAAGTCATTACAGCCAACTTGTTTCTTGTCTAGGAAGACTTATAACTTTTAATACCCTTTATCATCTGAAATCTGCTTGTCCCTTCTTATCTCTAGGATTTGTTTCTATCATAGTTTTCTTCTTCTATCTCTGCCTCTCACTACTCATCTACTGGTTGAAATTTATGTAATAGAAATAAAATGGAGATTGGAAAAATATTAGATGATTTCCATCTTTTTCTAGAATATTGGTGGTGACTGAAGTTAAGTTAAAGGAACTACATTACAGGTTGTCTCTGCCAAAATGCCAAATACAAAAAGCTGGTGCCTCATCTAACTATGACCTTATAAAAGAAAGAAATAAACAATCCTATTTGCACATCCTCTTTGCTCTGCAGGAAGATCTACATGACTTTTTGACCTTTTGAGAATAACTTGCCATTTTTCACACATTTAGGCAAGAACCTGTTGATCTTCTCAGCCTACTCTATCCAAGCACTTCTAAGAAACATATTTCACTTTATTGATTTCTTTGGTTATTACTAAACCTTATCTAAAAAATGAGAACATTTTCAACTACTTCTTTTTCACTTAAGGCAAATGTGGTCAAGAAATATAAGAAAAAGGTAAATGGTCCTCTGGGGGAGGAGGAGGGAGGTAGACTAAGTAAAGAGGGTCACATATAGGCTTTAGGGGGAGGGCGAAGTGGGTAAAGGGAATCATATATATGGTAGCAGAAGGAAACTGGATTTTGGGTGGTAAATACATAATAGAATATACAGATATCAAATGATGATGTACACTTGAAAATTATATAATTATATTAACCAATATTATCCTAATAAACTTAATTTAAAAAATAAAAATAAATTAGAAAGGTAAATGATATTAGTCTTCAAGCTCTTGGGTAAGGGGTATATAAGTGAATAAGTCAAGTCATATGAGCTGAGTCTTCAGATCCAAAAGGCCTCAAATTTAGTAGCTGTTGAGTGACAAATGTGGACAAGGGAACAAGCAGAATGAGAGTCAAATGGTTAACACTCTAATGAAATTCATCTATGTCTGCCACCAGCTCTATCTGTGGTGAGATATATGTAGCATAGACAACTGTTACCCAGTTTGCCCTGGTTTAGGAAGGTGAGTTTTGCATCCTTGGAAACACCTCAGTCCTAGGCAAACCAAAACCACTGGTCACCCTAAGAAAAACTGGGTCTTATAGACATCTTCAGATGCTATATATAACAAAGCAGAAAATTATAGAAAAGCATATTCAGAGTCAAGCTGTTTTCTCAGGCTGTCTCCATGTTTAATTCAAATCATTTAGTATGCAGAAGGAAGCATGAGGAAAGGTTTCCAGTGGTTTCAAGCAGTGCAGGGTCATTTATTAATGTCTTATGAACAAGCAGGCTTGTCAATTAATGGTGTTTGAACACATACTGTTGATATTGTATAGATGCTACTACTATATAAAAGTGTAATTCAATGACTAAGTCCATGTATACAAGAAAGAAAAAGAGAGAAAGGAGAGATAAGGTGAGAAAAATTGAGAATGACACTTGTACTAAAGAGAAAATGTATTTAGTAGAGAAAACAGAAATAACAACTATTTGATTACTGCTTAGTGACATTTGGGGTGGGGAGGATTCCCATTGTTTGCTAGGTAAGATGGTGTATATTTCTGCCACTGAACGATTGCCATTCTGGGACCAGGGCATAAGCCAAAGGCTTCATTCATAATTGGCATCTGCTGCCACAGTGAAACCTCCCTAATCCCATTTCCTAATTATCCTTTCCAGATCATTCCCTTTCTACTCAGAATAACAAGGAAAACCTAGAGGGCTATCACTTCAGACTGATTTGATAAAAACACATTGATTCTCCCTATACATGAACCTACCTGTGCATGAAGCAAAAGTGTTCTCGGGAACATCTCATCTGTTATCAGCGATGGATAATTCAGAAGGATTTATCAGGGCTGGATTTTTTGCTATGGGGCTTTCTCACTGGAGAATATAGTCAGAAACCTCAAGAGGTAATTAAAATGCTAAATATTGCATCATCTCTAATGAAAAACACATGTCAAGAGCAAAAAAAAAACTCAGAACAATTAGAGTTTTCTTCCTGTTTTAAAATGTTTTATCTGTATCCTGGGGTTTGGGGGAAGGGGTGTCTTAGTTTCTCACATGATAAAAATCATGTCAGTATTGCACTAGCTGCAAAATACATATTTTAAGTTGCATATACTTCATAAACACAATTCTTGGTATTAATTCTTGATATCCAGGAAGTTTTGCAATTTTGCTCAGATCTCACTGGCCATAGGTGCATGTCACCTTTTTTAGTGGAAACTATATTTTAATCACTAATTATATTTTAATTCTAGAATTGTGCAGCTGGGCCAACTGAGACAACTAATATAAAAATATAGCCCTCCCCAAGAGTCCTGTCCCATCTATTGAAATTGACACATTAGCATGGCACCCACTTCTGATGAAGTCTTCCATATTGCCTTGTGTTACTTTCTCCACAGCGCTTACCAACTCTTGCCATATTTTTTCTATTTGTTTAGGTGCCTTACTATCCAACACCCTTCACTCCCTAAAATGTAATAAAGGACTTTTTTCTTGTTTCTTGTTGAATCTCCAGTTTGTAACATAAGGCCCAGTAATCAACATACGTTGAATGAGTGAACATTTTAAACTAATGGTAGCAATCACTATCTCCAGATAACACATCTGCAACAGGCCTTGACTGCAACTAGTGCAGACACAACAGGAGGACAGATGGCTCCTATGGAGGAAGCATGTAAATAATGGATCATTAATTGCTTTGTCTCTATAAGACATGCCTCATAGTTCTGTGAAAGTTTAGGGGAAAATAGGTACAAAAAAAAGACAACTAAAAAAAACTATTAACTCTATGAAAATCAAATAATTGTGCAGGAAGAAGAGAATTCCATTCACAGTATTACTCATAACATTAGTAATTACTATCAGTATTAAAGGCTCATAGTGTTACTCATAGTATCATTCAGATATTACTAATGACATATTCATAGTGATTTTAACAAAAATATTAGTTTAAGGAAAATTTCAAATGTGACCATATTGCGAACATGAGGAAGAAGGTGTGGTGGTGCTTGGGTAGAGATGCAGGGGTGGGTGGAAAAATTTTAATACTTTATCTTTAATAAAAAAAGCTTCAATCAACCTTGTCTGTGATTGAAAAATCAATAACTAGACATATAATCACATAATTTAAAATGAGTTCATTGCCAAAAGAAATATCAAAAAATTTTATCTATGGAGAGATAAGGGTGGGGGAGAAGTAAGACAGGAGTTTATATGTTTTGTGATACTGACATTTTGTAATATTGACATTTAAAACAATGTATGTGTTTTACATTAGTAATTTTGAATAATAATTATAAGTAACTTTAGTTAAACATGTGCACATATGTAAAAACAAAGAAAAGTCTAAAACCCATAGAACAAAATGTAGAGTGTGATATTTTAAGGGTTGTGTGTTTAATTTCTATATTGTATGCATCTGCATGTTTGAATTTTGTATAATTAATATTTTATTAATGAGAAGACCATGGAAAAAGCAATTCAATATAGTGTAGCAGCTCATAAAACCAAACGACATTTCTCATTCATTCTACATTTCCTTTGTGAGTTAGCAAAAGACTCTACTCCATGTCTCTTCACTCAAAAACCCAAGCTTAAATGTTGAATCTTAAATCTTTCTGGTCACCATGGCAAGAAAAGAAAATCCCACTGAAGGGTTCTCTCATCAAACATTAAATGCTCAGCAAAGAAAGAACCCAATGAATTCTAATCTAATTGTCCAGAAATAGCCACACACTACCATCTAAACCCAAAGGTTCATTGGAGGAGCATAATGCTATAATGTACACAAAGGACAAAGAAAGTAAAATAACTGGTGAGCAAAATGAATGACAAGTACAAAAATGTAAACTTGTGTAATGAAAATTTTACTTTCTGTGTTTGAAATTTTTTTTAATCATTAAAGTTTTGAAAAATGAAAAGCAGTGTTTTCCATTGGTATACTACATTTCTCATTTCACCATCAATTCAGTCCTGTCACTTAGAAAAGAGGTCTGTAAAATGTCTGGGGACCAAAAGAATAGCTATCTCATTTATGAAAGTACTTTTTTCTCTAACAGCTCTCTGCTTAATGCTTCTTTCACATCTTTATTTCTAAGACTATAAACCATGGGGTTCAACATGGGAATTATCGTGGTATAAAATACAGCAACCATTTTTCCTTGTTCCACAGAGTCCTTTGAGGGGGACCTGAGATACATGAAGGAAAGAGTTGCGTAGAATATGGTGACAGCTGTCAGGTGGGAGCCACAGGTAGAGAAAGCTTTGCGCCTGCCTTCTGTAGAGCGGATCCTCAAAATAGAAGAAAAAATATATATGTATGAAATCAAGATGATAAGAAGAGAAAAGAAAAGGTTAAATCCAGCCACGACAAACATCGACAGCTCTTTGTTGTAGGTGTCAGAACAAGCCAGCTTAATCAGCGGGGGGTCAGCACAGTAGAAGTGATTGATTTCATTGGGGCCACAGAAGGCTAGGTTGTAGGTCCACATGGTCTCCATCAGCCCAGTGAGAGCACCATACACATACGGCACCGTGATGAGGGACGTGCACACACTCCTGGACATCTTGCTGCCATAAAGCAGAGGGTTGCAGATGGCCATGTACCGATCAAAAGCCATCACGGCCAGGATATAGATCTCCACGTGGACCAAGGCAATAAAAAGGTAACACTGCACCAGACAAGCAGGATAGGAAATGGTTTTCTTCTTTGATAAGAAAATCTCCAGCATCTTTGGGGTCACATTGGAAGAGAAGCACAGATCCACAAAGGATAAGTGGCTCAGGAAAAAGTACATGGGCGTGTGGAGCCAGGTGTTGACCTGGATGAGGACAATCATGCCCACATTCCCTGCCAATGTGGCCATGTAAATGGCCAGAAACAGCAGGAAAAGGAGAATCTGCAATTCCCGGCGTCTGGTCAGTCCTAGGAGAATAAACTCAGTCACTGAGGTGTACTTTCTTCTCATAATTTCCTTCAGTGAGAGAAGGGAATTGACCGTTTTATTGGATTACAGTAAAATGAAAGAAAAATAAATATCACTAGTACAATAATGATCTTCATTTTCCTTCCTAGCATATTTTTTCCCTGTTTCTACTAGTCTTTCTTTATTCTCGATAAACTCCATCTCAGCCAGGCATTGGAAACCATAGACATTCAAAACAGCTTTCTGCCTTTTGTGATGTGGATTCTATTTTTCTAGTTTTATTCACTCTTTATTTTCACTCCCTTCTAATTGTGCTTCTCTCCCTCTTATATCTTTCTCCACCTCTTCCTCCTCTTCCTGTACTTCTGCCTTTTATTTGACAAATGTATTCTATGGCCAGATCCACCCCACATATAGTCTTCTGTATTAAAGAATTTACTTATCCTTGATTATTATAAGAGCAGAGAATAGGTTTAGAGACAGAAAAGGATCACATATCAAAGAATAATATTTTCCCAAATGACCTTATTCTTTTTTAACAACTTTCACCTAATCGTTCCTTACTGGAGCGATTCCTTAGCAGTGAAGTTGGGCTAGTTCAATATTTTTCTTTTTTTTCAGATTCAATAGAATTGGGACTTTCCAGGTGGAGCATGAGAATTTATTTCTTCTTCTTTTTCTTCAAAAAATGCATGCATAATTGCATTTTGGCCATTGCCCAACTTTTAAATTCTCCAGCCATTAGAATTCTTTTGGGAGAATTCCATGGAGTTGAGAGTGATAGATATTCTCTCCTCTTGGTTCCACTGTGAGGGGTGAGATCCCTGACTCAGAAAGGAGTAGGCATGAATCAGATGCATGCCCCTTGTGATCTAATGTGAGTAAGCTAGTGATTCACGATGGGCACAATTTTTCACATCAAATTGATTGCAGTGGACCTTAAAGACCTGACTGATCCTACAAAGGAACACAGATTTTGTGAATTTGAGCTGCCAAGTATCCAGATCTCCTTGAATTGCTATCTGTGTTCTCTAAGTCTAGTATTTCAGCTACATACTGATTTAGAAAACCACATATCCTTCCAGAACAGCTTCTTTTTGTATGAGATAAAGTAGACATCTGTTGATTGTAAACAAATTAAAAACTGATACTACCAATATTAACTAAAATGTGCATGCCAATTTTTCTATATGGAAGTCATCAGTATTCACTAGAACATCCTATTCAAAGCTAGTCTTTGAATATGAATGTCTGCAGCAAAGTTTAATTTGTGATTATTTATACAAAATCAAGTTTACCTCTGTTTAATCATCATAATGACATACTCTCATAGCTTCTCATATGTCAAATTATTTCCCTTTTCACCTTTGTTTCGTTGTGTGTTTAGTATTCTTTTGAGATGAAATTTACACACAGTGAAATTCATCTTCTGTTAGTGTATAACCTGTGTGTTTGGGTAAATGAATATGCTCATGTAACTTCCAATTATTAGGATTAGGTTAGGACTAGAGCATACAAACAGATTGATGTCTCTATACACACCGCAGCCTTAACACAAATCAATTCATTTCTGATATTAGTCATTTCTGAGATGCTTCTCTACTTCTTAGACAAGTTCCTTGTTCTGAATTTCAGTTTATTATCAATTTATTTACTTAACAAACACATAGTATGTCTTACATACCAAGCTCTGATCTGAGTGTTTTATAAATATTAATTCATTTAACGCTCAAACCAACCTTAAAGCATTCTGTCCTTCATAAATATAAATAATAATGTATTTCTCAAGTTTAGTACACAGGAAATAATATTATGGACACTAGAGAGTACTGTTAAAAACATGGGCTATGAAGTCAATTTGTTGAGTTCACACACTGGCCTCAGCACTTTTAATCCCAGTCGTGTGTGTGTGTGTGTGTGTGTGTGTGTGTGTGTGTGTGTGTGGCGGGGGGGGGCGTGTTTCTTATTAGTTCAGAACTTCAGTTTCTTCTACTGCAAAAGGGTTTAATAAACCAGAAGAGCTATTTTGTGGATAAAACAAAATATAGTATGCAATATGCATAGCACTGTGCCCAATACATAGCAAGCCCTCAATAAATATTAGCTATCAGTCAATTAAGTGAAGGGTCTTAGAGAATACCATTCACTATATTTTGATTCCCTTATCATCTATCTTTATTATTCAGTCACTTTTATAAGTAAAATACCTTAAATAGTAAATGTCTACACTTTTCTGGAAATGGGCATTCTTCTTTCCATCTAGTCATTTATAAATGATAAATCTAATCCTGATAATACATACGATTTCATAAATAAGTAAATAGAGATGCATGTGTATAAATGTCTGTATAATAAAGAAACCTACTTACCTATTGGGGAAGAGTGATCTTCTGATGAAACATGCAGGCAGAATTTATGTGGTTTGTATTGTTAACTTCATTTCCCTAGGAGATTACACAAATAGATGAAGATGAAGCAATTACTTTGTTAGATAACTTTTTTTCACTGAATGAGTTCTTTGGAGGAATAATAACTGGTGCAATACAAGTTTAACACGGGAACCAACCACTGGCTTGAATTTTCTCCGTTGTGTTCAGTCTCAGTATTTTTCTTCATATATCGGCGAGTCCCTGCAGTAACACTGATGTCAACAGTGGATGCTCACATTACATTCCGTTTATCATATTAACTTCAACTCATCCAATTTTCTGATACAATTTCTTCCACACCGTTATCTGAACTTTGCGTCACAATTCTATTACCATCTCACTTTGTGTTACAGCCTGAATCATGTGCCACCACAATTCATATGTCATTGTCCTGACTCCTGGTACCTCAGAATGTGGCTGGATTTGGAGATAGGGTCTTTAAAGAGAAAATTACAGTAAAATGAGATTATGTGAGTGGGTCCTATTCCATGATAACTAGTGAATAAGAGGTGATTAGGACACAGACACTCACAGAGAAAAGAACATGTAAAGACACAGGAGGAATATGACCATCTATATGTCTAAGAGGGGGCTTCAGAATGAAACCAACCCTACCAACTCCATTTTGTATTTCTATCCTCCAGAAATGTGAGGAAATAAATTTCTGTGGTTTAGGTCACCCCATTTGTGGTATTTTGTAATAGCAGCTCAATGTGTTACAGATAAACAGAATGCTTTGATATTGGTTTGAAGCTGGTTTGAAGACTAATAATATTATTTCTAGCAGTTTTAAGTAAACTTTATGTCGAAGTCTAATATACACATAGAAAGTGTACACAAAACATAAAGGTATAGCTTTGTGAATTTTTACTAAGTGAACCTACTTGTACGACCAAGCTCTAAATACAGAAATAAAACATTAACAGCACTCCAGAAAATCTCCTCAGGACTCTTCTTGGTCACTAACCCTCCAATTACTGCATATTCATTTTTAACACTACTGGTCAGTTGTGTCCATCTTTGAGTTTTACATAACTAGAATTACATGATACATTTTATTTTTGTTTGGTCTTTTGATGAACCCTGATGACATCTGAACACTAAGTTGGTGATCATTTTTGTTTGTTCAGGATGTTATAAAAAAAACACTGTAGACTGGGTGGCTTACAAACAACAGAAATTTATTGCTTACAGGTCTGGAAGCTAGAAGTCCAAGATCAGGTTATCAGTATGGTTGAGAGTCCTCATCTCAGATCAGAGATAGCTGTCTTTTCTCTGTGTCCTTACATGGAAGAGGGGCCCAGGGAGCTCTCTGGTGTCTCTTTCATGAGGGGACTAATCCCATTCATGAAGGCTCAAACCTCACGACATAATTCCTTCCAAAGGTCCTATATCCAAATATCGCCACATCGGGCATTATGTTTCAACATAGAAATTTGGGGGGAACACAAGCATTCAGTCTATAGCAGTGATTTTCATTCATGTTGAATGTAATGGATACAGCGATAATTCTTTTATTTGCATTCCTGTGTAGTAACTATTGTATGACTATACCAAAATTTATATATCTTTTCTATTCTCATAAAACATTTAGAATGCCCAGATGTGACTATTATGAAATATTTTCTTGCATATATCTCTCTATGAACACATTTATGTGTATCTTCTTGTTAGAATTCTGGGTAGAACTGCTGGTTGACAGGCTATGCATATGTTTGGATTAAGTTGATACTGCCACATAAGATTTACAAACTAATTATATCAATTTATACCACCACTAGCACTATATAAGTGGTTCAGTTATTTCACAGTCTCATCAATACTTAATATTACTTTTGTAATTTGTGGCAAGTCATTTAATATCCCTTCACTTCAGGTTTTTATAGGTATAAAATTGGGACAATAACACCACGTGTCTCAGCTGTTATGATGACTATTGACAAAATATCTGCAAATATAAGTAAAAAAATCTGCAATGAGTTTTGAATATTATTTGGCACATAGTCAACCCTCTATAAATAAGTGTTATCTTTTAACCTTCTTTCTCCTAAATATTTGCAAAATACATTTTAGTAGTGACACTTGGTATTTTCATAGCCATGCTAAATTTAATAAACTCTGAAGTTATTCAGTATTTTTACTGTCCCTTCAACAATGCTAATTTCATCAGAAATCTTTGTTCAAACTCCCTACCACATGCTCACCTCATCATTCATTGGCCTCCCATCTTCCATGGAGATTATTACCTTCAAAGCTTTAGGTACCTTCAGTGGAGCTGTTGGCCTCAACACCACTCAACACACACCTACGCAATTAGAAGAGGTTGTACTGGTCAACATTCGAGCTACCGTGTCTTCATCTTTAAAATAAGGTAAATAATTTTAGTCCCACGGGTTGCCATTGAAAATAAATATTATTTCCTCTTACTGTTCAGTAGAATGAGGATGAAAAGTTCTAAAGGACTGTGGAATTCACAAATTGCTATCAAAATATGAGGTGATATTATTGGCATAAATGTATTTTATATCCTATGGGTTGATGCAATAGATATAAACATTCATCAACATATGATAAATTACCTTGTATCTCCTCACACAGACATTTAGGTAACACTCAACTTTGATATAAATGAGTCTTTTTAATTTTTTTCTCAAAAGACTCAAAAAAAAAAAAAAAGTCCAGAGATGGACCATAAAGATAACTGTGCTTCACTGTGGACCAGGTCCCTGGTGTGTTTCAGGATGAAAATGGAGTTGATAGAAGCAGGGACTAGAGTCGAGCTCACAGGTAAATGCAAAGAGATAAAGCTTACATTGTGGTGGAGGAAAGTCAAGGGGATGCTGGTTTCCACGGGGAAGGGCGGCAAGCTTCCTCAGTAAAGTTTAACAGGAACAATTTTTTTAAAAAGCTTATTATTAGCCATATATAAAATAAATAATTCCCATTGAGAGACAACCTAAAACTATAAGACTCCTTCCCAAAATAAAATACTGTGGCTTTAATGATTTTATTCCTTATGATGTAAATTAGGGTTTTTACAAACATTGATTCCTCAATACACAGGTCCTTACTTTGGGTGAAATTTCTCGAGGAGTTCAAAATTCTTATCAATTGACATAGGCACTCAGATTCATTTTACTAAAAATTCTACCTGGGAAATTACCTAATTTCTTTTTTTTTTTTTTTAAGAAAAAAGGATATAAATGTGAACAAATTATTCTTGGACAAAGCCTAAGAATAAGTCATAGCACATATACAATCAAAACAACTAAGTCAGTACTGAAGTTTATTTAGAAAGCAATCTCCTCTTGATCAGTTCCATGATTAAAGCTTCTTTCACATCTTTATTCCTCAGACTGTAGATCATAGGATTCAACATGGGGATCACAGTGGTATAAAACACGGCCACCATTTTTCCCTGCTCTACAGACTCTTCTGAGGGGGGTCTAAGATACATGAAGAAAAGAGCTGCATAGAATATGGTGACAGCTGTCAGGTGGGAGCCACAGGTAGAGAAAGCTTTGCGCCTGCCTTCTGTAGAGCGGATCTTTAAGACAGCAGGAAATACATAGATATACGAAATGAGGATAATAAGGAGAGAATAGGTGAAATTGAAACCAGCCACGACAAACATCGACAGCTCTTTGTTGTAGGTGTCAGAACAAGCCAGCTTAATCAGCGGGGGGTCAGCACAGTAGAAGTGATTGATTTCATTGGGGCCACAGAAGGCTAGGTTGTAGGTCCACATGGTCTCCATCAGCCCAGTGAGAGCACCATACACATACGGCACCGTGATGAGGGACGTGCACACACTCCTGGACATCTTGCTCCCATAAAGCAGAGGGTTGCAGATGGCCATGTACCGATCAAAAGCCATCACGGCCAGGATATAGATCTCCACGTGGACCAAGGCAATAAAAAGGTAACACTGCACCAGACAAGCAGGATAGGAAATGGTTTTCTTCTTTGATAAGAAAATCTCCAGCATCTTTGGGGTCACATTGGAAGAGAAGCACAGATCCACAAAGGATAAGTGGCTCAGGAAAAAGTACATGGGTGTGTGGAGCCGGGTGTTGACCTGGATGAGGACAATCATGCCCACATTCCCTGCCAATGTGGCCACGTAAATGGCCAGAAACAGCAGGAAGAGGAGAATCTGCAATTCCCGGCGTCTGGTCAGTCCTAGGAGAACGAACTCAGTCACCGATGTGAAGTTTCGTCTCATAACTTCCTTTAGTGAGAAATGAGAACTTCAGATCAGTCATGATAATTTTTAAATGCCCCCCCCAAATCGTATTTTCTTTTGATATTGTTTGTTTTTTCTTTCTCTTAATTTTTTTCCTTTCCTTTTCTATGACTGTTTTGTCCCTGGAGACACTAGAAATAATAGCTTAATTAAAACAGGATCTAATTAAACGTTAGCAAACACACTCAAACTGACTCTGGGTCTCAGTCACTTGTCAATTTCAAGTCTTTTTCTTTGATAATTGTCTCCTTATGTCTCTTTGTCTATTTATGTTTTTTTTTTCTTGTTTCTGTCACTACATTTCTCGCCCATCTCTATTTTTACTTTATCTATTTTCCACATTTTACTTAATCCTACATCAATTAATTTAGCCCAGATTTTGCCAATCAGTGGCAATAAACAAATGAATACTCATCATTTATCTAAAAGAATTTACCAAATAACTTAATTAGAAGTTGAGAATCATATAGTGGAAGTTCTTTCCTAATGGCAGATCCTTCTTCCAGGACATATCAAATGCAATCTTTTGTTTCTTTATAAAAGACTAATAAGCGATGAACTAGAAGATGCATCTCGATTTATTTCTTGTAAGAAAAAAGAAATCTTTGAAAAGATGAACAATTGCAAATCTTTTATCATAAATGGAAATCAATATAATGCACAGAAATCTTTCAAAAAGTCTTCCAACCTTTTTCTAGTCAATTCAATAAAATGTGGAGCAGCTAAGTTTTCAGTCCTTAGAAATGACTTAGTTCTGCATGTTGTCTATAGTGATGAAAACAGATCGAAGAGCAAAGAGACAGCACCAAGCTGCGAGAAAGTGGCCACTTCTTTATACTCATCCTCATGCTTGCTTCTTGAATCCAGAGTTGTCTCCGAAACAGCACTTAAACAAACAAAGGAAAACCAAACTAAAGAAATAAATTACCATAGTAAGTCCCTTTTCTTTGTTTATTCTCAAATTGGATTTACTATAACCAAAGAGTAAATTCTAGCTGAGAGAAGGTGATGAAGGGGTGAGATTTTGAACAATGTTTACAATTTTGTCTGTCTCTTTATACCCTAGCTTGCCCTCTGCTTCCTCTTTTCTGCCTCCCGTGATGGTAATATGGGTGTTATGCTGAGCCACTCAGGGTCATATAGATGAGATGCAGAAAAATAAGAGCGAATATGCTGAAACTCCTAAAATTGTGATAGTACTGAACTGACATACTAGCTCAGAATTTTATATGAAACTTCTAACTTGTTTAACTGTTATTTTGTTTTGCTCTTGCCGAAATTGAAATCATTATCCAATTAATAAAAAATCTCTAGGATCAGTGCTCGACATGTTCTAAGGCTGAGTGGTGCATATGATAAAACTATATCAAGTGAATTATTAGAACTTAAATAATCCCTCAGGAATGAAGGACTGTGCTATAGCTTCAAAAATGTGATGATAATGCTTAGATAACCACAGCGTTAGCCTCTTGAGACCTTTTAAAATTGCTTTGAACTTTCTATCCATCTATTTCATGTCATTTAGAAATCCAAAACACACACACACACACACACACACACACACACACACACACACACACACACACACACACACACTGCAATTCTATGGAATGCAGGTGAAATAGTATCCATAGCCAAAAGAATTTTAAAAATTAAATTTAAACTTTGGGCATATTTACGCTTTAAATTCCCCTCCTGTACTCTAACCACAGAGGATGTTTTCTCCAGTCTACTGTATAGTACTTAATTCTCAACTTCATAACACATTTCTGGTTTCTCTTATTTCTTCCCCTGTCCTATTTCTCACTTCTATCTCTTCCTTCCTGGAATGACCTCAAGAACTCTGCATTTTCTCCTCCATGTTATTCTGAACAGCTCATCTTTCACTCCAGTGTGTATGCAGGTATTTTCAAGTGGGTTGGGTAATGGGGTTTCTCACTATCATTTTTTCATCTCCTACCAGACAACAATGAAACATGCACCATTATACTTGTTCATGCCCTAACCTTACATCCAACCTTGCTTAATAATGGTCCACAAAGTTATCTTTGGGCTTTCTAAAAATTTTTTTAAAATTTTGTGCCAAAACTTTTCTGATCTTCTGAATGCTGTCATTCATCTCAAAAATCAACCATATGTTTTGAAACTGGGAAGATTTGATTTGAAAAATTACAGCCAGGCTGCATGTAGCTCTACAATTGGTCTACATTCAACTTTTTATGAGCCTCAGTATTCTCTCCTTGAAAACATCATTGCAGGGGTTTACTCTGAGGATTTTAAAAGTTGTCATGTATGTAAATATCTGACCATGTGTGAGGTACATAAGGCCATCAGAGGAAATTTTAATTTCTACCTCTGCTTTGCTTAGTGTTTAGAAGAAATAAAAATTCTCAAATTATGAGCATTGGTGCTTTTCATATAGTTAACCCTAATTCTTCAACTATTTCTAACATGCACATATTCTTATCAAATAAGAAATAGGATTCCAAGTGTAAATAGTAACACTGTGGATGGTTTTTAACACATATGAAATAGACAGTCTTACCTATAAAGAAGTAGGAAAACCAATGAGCCTTCAGAAATAATAAGTGAGGGAAATTGTTGCTTTATTTATAAGGTTGATTCTTTTCCCTGTGGTATTTCTTAAATTGAGCTTAAGCAATCAATTCTGCCAATTAAGAGTTCCTTGAAGATAGCTCAGGGACTTTGCACAATGAAGTTAGGAGTGGCTTAAGCATCTCTTCTGCATTGTCCTCTTCATCTCTCTCGGTAATAACTTCAGTAGTGACTTTGTCCACTGCTTGCCATATGTTGCTGGGCATCATACTTTCTCCCTGTCTTCAGTTCTCAGCAGAAAGAACTGCATTCTAAAAAAGTAACATTCATGCATTTCATTTGAGTACCAATTTAGTAAGAGCGTGTTCTACACATGGTCTCGTTGCAGTGATCATACATTCATTTGAAAAAAAGGGGATATTTTTAGCCCTTTTTATTACTTGTTTTATATTGTTTTATTTTGTTTTTTGAAAAGTCCTAGAGCAAAATAAAAAGCAACTGAGAAAACTAAAGTACACTCACAATTTACTTTCTTAGGCCATGATGTACTACAGTAAATTTTATAATGGTTAATTTTTTTAAATATATTTGGTTAACAAAGAAACTAACTTTTATTAAATTAGATGTATTAAACATTTTTATGTACAATTTTATTAGAAATCCATTTAAAAATCTTAGGTTAATATGCAACCCATTTTACAGTTGAAGGAACTGTCTCAGAGACAATGATCAATTTTCTCAACTTCAAAGAGCTGCTAAGTGACCAGGCTGAGATGAGAAAACAGATGTCAGCTTTCCTGTCTTTAGCCATTTACGTTCATGGCTTCCCTCGCAGTTAGTTCATCTCACTTCATGAGATGAATTAAGCAGTATCTCATTTCATGAACAGATTAAACACATGCATCAAAAATTCCCATGCATTCTAGGTTCATGGAGTAATTTCTAATAAATCCATTGCATTTGGCTAGAGAGATAACCTAGTATAGTGGATTTAATTCCACCAAGTAATTCTGTGTACACAGGCGAGTCCATTCATTTTAGACAAGTTAGCATCTTACAACTTCTTTATCTTTAAAACATTTGAGTATGTACTTCAGTATATCCTAAGTCACTTCCAATTCAAATAGTCTACACTTTACATAACATAATATCAATATAATTGAGAAAGTCAAGTGCGTATTTTGGTGTCTTGCCTGGGAGTTAGGAGACACAACTTTTTTTTTTTTTCCTGAGATCTTCGTGGAATTCAGTTTCTGTTGGGCAGTTTGGGAAATAAGGAGACATTTGTCACCAGGTGCTTTAGGACCTTGATAACAGCAAAAGAAGCAGCATAGCGCTGAATCCGTAAAGAAATGGGGTGCTTGAAAGGTAGCAAAGACATGATAACAGATAAATTAAGACTAATTATATGTTTTTCCTAACATTAATCCCTAGATGGAAACGAAAAGCTAGAAATCTTGGACAGGAATAAAAATGGCCTAGGACAGAGATGCCTATTTGCCGGACTGATGATGGTGGCCAGTCAGGTAGTCCCTGTCTACCTTGGTTAAAACAAAATCATTGCTCTTTACAGAATTCTCTCTCTCAGGCACATCTTGAATCATGACTGGACGTCAGAGTTCCTTCATGTCACTACTTAGGGTAAGAAGTGTTGATGGTCACCCATCTATGTCAAATTAAGTCGAAACACGTCAGCAAGGTGTTTCTTCCCTCCCCCCTCTGATCTGTTTACTCTGCAGCTTCACCTTTTCTCACTTTCTACTCAGGATGGCTCCCCAGGCCCACCCGAGTGATTCTCCTTGGACCAAAGCTTCCTTCTGTAGTAAGTGTCTTTACTCCCATCCTCAATTCTTTGAAACTCTACTCAATTTCCAAAGCCAATTTCAGTGGCCACATCCTCAGCGTAAATTACCAGAAAAGTTTTCATCAGAATTCATTTTTTCTTCCTCTGTGGTCACAAAACAATTTTTTTTAAAATATTTCAACCGTTCCTAGCAAGTCTTATGGTAAAATAGTTGTGGGTGTTTTTCCATATATAGACACTGTTCTTCATAGGCAGTTTTTATATATTTAATCATTTTTAAAGCCTAAAGCACCTTGCCTTTGATAAACCTCAATAACTTTGTGTTGAGTAGAGTTATATTACATGTGACCCCAAACACATGAAGATATTTCTGTCAGTTGAGATGTGAAGTGAGAGGAAATCTGTCCTCAACATAGTCTTGTCCATGTAGAACAGGCTGACATTAAAGTCAGTAAATAGAGCAAGTCCTCAAGCAAAAATACATTTTTTTGGAGGAGATCTTCCACACAAATGCCATCATAATAAATAATGATTTTATATACATTTTAATTCCTGAGTCAATAGCTATTTTTACATGCAGTCTGATATTCTAAGTTCATTTATGAGAATGTCACATCACTTCTAAAGTGTTCTCTAAAACTCAGGAAAATTAATTCAACACTTAAATCATTATGTAACATTTCCTTGTGGAATGTGAGACAGATAAGATTTATGAACTGAAGAATCAAGACTTTAGAGCTAAAGATCTGAAGTAAGTAAATCATTTACCCAGCTTTTATTCTTAACTCTTCATTGGGCATTCTTTGAAGATTTATTTTTTAAAATTTTATGCTATTGTCGAAATAAGAAATCACCTTCTCTCAAGAAACACAAATAAAAACTGTCACGTTTTACATTATTCAATAATAAAAGCACAATCAAATACAAGCCTTTCAAATCATTTACATAGTGATTCTGATGCCGAAAAGGATATAAAGGCAGTTTGTGTTATAATTCAACTTTGGAGTTTCTTGTTTTCAAATATTACATTTTTTCTCTATTTATTTGGCAGTTTAAAAGAAGAATCACAAACATACAGGAGAGATACTATTTATGTTTTGCTATTGATAATTTTTAGGGAATACCGTTACCTAGGTATGTTTATAAAAAATAATTTAAAATAAGAGATGTTTTTCTGGTTTACAAAGATTGGAAAGATTGAAGAATTTTTGGAAAAATGCAAACTTGAAATTCCCATATACTCCTAAGCATATTCTAGAGTTCCAATATGATTTCTGATAAAATCCAATTTATTTGGGCTGAGTAGCTATGAAGTGGCAAAATATAATAATGCTCCATGTTGCCAGTTCTGGAGAAAACAACTAAGGTGTTAAGTCTACATAAAATCACTTAAATAGACAATGGTGGCCATATAAATGTAGAGTACTTTAGACCCTATATTGTAACTACATGAAAGGCAGATGACAATGTGGATATGATTGTCATAGAAAACACAAGATACAAAACATTGAGTTAACAGAAATGTGATCATGTTATACTGGTCAAATAAATTGATCGAGGAAATTATCTTTTTAAATTAAAAGTTAACCAAAACATATGGAATTGGCAGATTGGTAAGAAGACAGTATGAGGTATGGCTCATGATTTCCACAAAAAAAGAGAATAATGATAGATAAAGACAAGAGGAAGAGAACAAGTTGCAACACCAGACAACTGGTCAACCTCAGGAAGCTAAATTCCTCCTCTCTTGTTCAATTTATTCTGAATATTTCCAGATAAATTCTTCCGTTTAAAAAAAATAAAAACAGACTTATTATATATATATATATATATATATATATGAATAAATCATACACATTTACAATCCCATCAGGGCATTTTATACTTTCTAATTCCTATCACCTTACAAGACATCATATAATCTCCAATTTGTAAAACTTATCTATCGATAATCTATCTATCACCTATCTATCTATCTATCTATCTATCATCTATCTGTTTTTTAGGAGGTACAGACTTTACATCAGGCTAAGCAAAGGAGAAATAATTGTTTTCAAACATTATATTTCACCTCGTGGCATTTACAATATCGTGGAGAACACAGTCAATAAAATAACCAAATCTATAAGGGTATTATATCTAAAAAGTGATAAATGTAATAACAAAAAAATACACAAAACTCTGAGGAAACTGAGTTTCTAAGGTGAAGTAATGTTCTAGTTAATGATAAAAATGAGTTAATTTTATTGAGTAAATACTATATGTCCGGCACTGTGCTGGGTACTTTACATGTATTAATCCATTTCTGCTATGTAGCTTCCCTAGAGATAGTATTATATATTAGTCTTATAGAGGAGAAACTGAGGCTGAGAGAGAATGAGAGAAGTTGAGTAATTTACTCAGTAAATCTCATTCTAGAGTTCATTCTCTTAACTATTAATTTAGTTGATAAATGATGGAGTCAGGATCTGACTACGAAGATCACTTTAATGGACAAGTTGAATTAGTCTATATATTACAAAGTAGGAAGTTTTCTCATAATTGATTATATCATTCAGTGTGCATGTAGTTGTCAAATACCCGATCAACAACATTTTTGGAAAACAGAAAGTAATAGTTTTTTTTACTCCATGCTTTTTCCCTTCAATGAAGTATAGTGGAACAAATATAGTAGAAAAACAAAAAGTAATACACTTTAAAGTAAGACACATTTGAATTTCTCTTCTATATGATTTTAGATTAATAATAATCTGTGAGTTTCTGTTAATATGTAAAGTGGGAATTATAATACAGAAATAATAATATTGGTGGCCGCATTATGTAAAACATGTATTAAAACAATACCTGAACTTTGGTAAGCATTATTATTTCTTTTTCTCTCCTTCATGTGTATATGTGTGAGTGAGAGAGTCTAAACAGTCTTACACTATCCACTGCTCCCAAGAAAATATACAACTCATGAATAAAAATGTTAGGCTTTTAACATTACCATCACCTGGAACATTTGTTTATTTTTTCTAAATATACATGGAGTCATTTTTCTAAAAAAGCCACCAATTAAAATATTTAACTTTTAGATAGGTGGGGAGAAAATATATAAAATATCATCACTATTGTTCCTTAGGAAAGTACAGAAAATATTGTCTATTTTTACATTAATTATTTAGCATCACATTGCTCAATTTTTTTAAATAAATATGGAATACAGAAGAATTAACTTTCAAAGGAGAAGAATGAAAATTTAGAAGCCTGTTTCTAAAATCCCTCACGAGAGACATTATCATTAATAAAGGAATTCTTTAACTTTTAGATAAAAATGCAGGGTCTACTGAAATAATCTACTAATACAAAAAGCATTTAATTAGCACGTATTTATTCTATGTCCAGCACAATGAAAAATAAACTGTTTTAACACACTGATGGTGTAATTCTAGCCAGCCAGTGAAAGCTTTCTCTATAACTCCTCTTATCTTAACCTTGTGTGTATGTGGACATCACTATGGCCTCCATATTGCTACTGTCTGTCATAAATCTCGATGACATTATTATGGGTTACTTATATTTGTGAACAATTATGTTGGTTTATAACTAATGTATTTCCTCAGTCTTTTGTTGGTCTAAAAATAAAGGCAATTGTTCACTTTCAAATAGGAAATTCATTTATTATTTTATGCTGCCATCATTATCAAAAATTCATTTGGTTCCAAGCTAGGCTGTAAGGAAAGAGACATGAACCCTGAGATCAGATAATTTGGAATAATAAAGGAATTGGTTTTACATAACTGAATGTACGTGTCTGCTTAAATAGTAATAATAGATCTACGTATGTGTTTAAGTGCAATTCAACAAACTTTCAATTGAATGTTATGTGTTACAAAAATAGTTATTTGTTTATATGTGTGTTTTAACAAAACTTATAGACAATCTGACTTTCAGTATAAAGTTATTAAATGACAACATAAGAAAGATCGAAATAATTGTAAGGAATAATAAAAAAATCAATGAACATTAAAACGTTACCCTACAGGAAATTTTGAGCAAAAATAGGCTCTAAGCCAGAAAATACAACTGAGAAAAATGTTCCAACTGGGGGAGTGAATAATTATAATTCTATGGTTTTTTCTTTTTTCACTGAAAGTAGCATTCACATATGAGATCACAAATTGGTTCTACCCCTTATTTGGTTCAGCCCCTGCCTGATCTGATATAACATTGTACTAGGTGCAATAAGTATGTTGAAGCAGGAGCATAAAAGATGAACAGTTTTTGTCTGTACAACCATAAGACTAACTTCAATTTACTCAGAATAAATTGTTTCTTTCCTCTTTTACATCAGCACTTTCATTTTCTTATATTATAGCACTTAACCAATTGCATTGGTTTTTCTCTTTATAGTTTCATAAACTCTACAAAACTATATAATCTTAGAGCTTCTTGAAGTTTCCTTGGTACTTGGAGTAGGACTTGGCTTATTGTAGAGACTCAGTAAACATTCATTGACTTTGTTTTGGTATGTAGCTTCAAAGCCACCTGAAATGTTAACATCTTTAAAAAATCAACTTATCATTTTCATTCTTTAGCATTAAAATATATTTAATTTAGTCAACATTTAATTCTGAAATTAGATATGTAATAATTAATTGTGGCAGAGGACAATTGTGGGTAAATTTGAACAAAAAGCAAATATCTATCTCATCATGAGTAATAGGTTAATATACAGAGATGAGAGAAGACATGAAAATCCCAGACACTAGAAGGCTAGAATGTCACTAATAAACTCTACAGAAGTCACAACTTCTTCTGAGATATGGGTTATGCAAGAGCCATTCTTTACCTGCTTTGGGAATTAATATTTAAACAAATAATTGTTTGGAGGTTTTTATTACTTGTAATGGCAGTAGGAGGAAAGTATCTTATTAAAACTGAGTCTCACAAGTGGGGAGAACTAAAGAATGTCACGGGGACATTATTGTAAGTTTTCCTTTCTGGAAGTGACAGCAAATCTCATCACCATTGCGGTCACATTCCCCTGTTTCATGAAATCGAAGACCCTGCATTGTAAATGCTACAGAATTATGAAGTGCTTAAAATTAGCTCATGACAGTCAACATGTATATTAACAATTTTGTCTATATGTGTATATATAAACCCATACTGTGACATATTGGTTTGGAGACATATAAAAATTTTATGGAAGCAAAAAGAAAGCTGTTGATAGTGGTAACTTTGAGAAGTGAGAATGGCAGATCAGGGTGAGGTAAGAAAAGGAAATATTTTACTCTTTTACTTTACACTCTTCTAGAAATTGGACATTTTACTACAAGAAAGTATAATTTGCATAATGTAAAAGTAACATATAAAGTTATAAATGTAAACATGTATAAAAGAAGAGAAAATAAGCCTCATATCTCTACGTATAACTCCCATCTCTCTACACACACAATGCACTCACATGTTACATGTAAGACTGTAAATCTTATATGCCCATGCCTTTTATGTTTTGTCATTAGATTATAGATTTTTATTATCGATTTAAAATTAATTCTACTGCAAGGCAGTTAAAGTCAGATCTAGTTCTCATAAATACATTTTTTATTTAATTTACAAAGAAAGGTACACTGCGATTTTACTTCAAAAGTACATTTCTTCTGATCAACTTACAAAAAGCTTGTTTTACATCCTTGTTCCTCAAACTATAAATGATGGGGTTCAACATAGGGCTTACAAAGGTGTAGAAAACAGCAATGATTTTGGACTGCTCCACTGACTTGTCTGTGGGAGGTCTAACATACATACAGAACAGGGTCCCATAAAACACAGTCACTGCCACCAGATGGGACCCACAGGTGGAAAAAGCTTTGTGCCTGCCTTCAGCAGAACGCATTTTCAGGATGGCCATGAGAATGAAGACGTAGGAGATGAGGATTATGAGGAGGGAGTTGGAGAGGTTAAATCCTGCTACCACAAACATGGATGTCTCCTTAATGAAAGTGTCAGAGCAGGAGAGTCGGATGAGGGGTGGGTCAGCACAATAGAAGTGATTAATGATATTGGAGCCACAGAAAGTCAAACGGTAGGTCCACATGGTTTCCATCAGGCCACTAAGGAACCCATAGGCATATGGACCAGCGATCAGACGAATACAGACTCCTTTGGACATCTTGCTGCTATAAAGCAAAGGGTTACAGATGGCTATATACCTATCATAAGCCATTACACCTAGCATGTAATATTCAGTGATCACCATGGCAATGAAAAAATAACACTGGACTAAACAAGCAGCATAAGAAATGGTTTTCTTTTCTGATAAGAAGTTCACCAACATCTTAGGAGTCACATTAATGGAATAACACAAATCCAAGCAGGACAAACTGGCAAGAAAGAAGTACATGGGAGTGTGAAGGCGTGAATCTATCCTGATCAGTACCAACAGGCCAAGGTTCCCTCCAACAGTGATCAAGTAGATAAGCAGGAACAGCACAAAAAGGATAGGTTGAAGTTCTGGACGATCTGTCAATCCCAAGAGAACAAATTCAGTCACCAAGGTGGAATTTCCTCTGACCATTTTCTTGGGTGTCAGCCTTGTTCACTTAGATGAATTAAAATAAATTAAGAAGTGAATGAGAAGTTCATCATATGTTTCTTCTCTCCCTTTCTCTCTTTCTCCTCTCTCCTTCTTCTGCTCTCTGTCACCCTCACACATAGCTATTATTTGACAGAGTTTGAGACTGTAGGAACTGGGACTGTTAAGAAGATGATGGTCCCTATTAGCTACGTGTATTATGTGCAGATTATTCACAAAGAAAATAGCTCCTGTGACGCTAACTTGTTTTGGAATGGGGGTATTATGACCCAAGCTTGTCTAAAAATTGGTTGAATTACCAACTACGACTTGCAGTTAACATTGGGCCCAGGAATGATTCTGGATAAAATGGCAACATATATTTAGAAATATTTTTTCAGTCATTAATAGTATGTGCATATCTACAAGTTCAACTTTTGAGAACTGCACACCCTACCTGCTATAGAAGAGAGCCTCAAATTATAGAGGTTTAAAGGAAATTCTCTGGGATCTGTTTTACTATTATATGCATGAAATGTAGGAGATTGTGGAATAGATCAAAGATAAGGACGCCAAATTTGGAAATAAAGCCCTATGTGAATTATTGATAAAGGAATTTTCATTCAGAAGAGTTTACATGAATAAAAACAAGAAAATCATGCATAGGATAAAAGAGAAGTGGCCAAAACTGAGATCATAGTTTTGTTTGTTTATTCATTTTTTATCATTTGACCAAGAAAGCATTTAAGAGATTTATAGCATATAACAAAATTGACAAATTTATGCTGCAGGTGGAACATAAATTTGACTCTAAGCTTTCTAGAGAGATACATAAATAGTTCAGCCTTCTTTATTTTAGAACTATAATGTCCAGAGTTATAAAAAACTAATTAAGAGCGAATTAGTCTTAGCACAGAGTTCAAATGATACTAATTACAATGTAAGGATTATACATTCAGATAATATTATCAGTTCTGTTAATATCGATTACAATGAAAAAATAAAATGAGAAATAATTGTGCCAGAAGTCTAGAGAATATTGTTTTCATTATGGATTTTTAATGTCATCATGTGTTATTACATAAGTAATAAACTAAATAGAATAAAGATTCAAAATTCAAATGCTTATGGGAGCCATTTAGATAATAAGTTGAATGAGTTGAAGTGGTCTGGGTGGTCCCAGGATACAGTCAGCAGACATTCAAGTCAGCTGAATTTTTACTATATGGCAACATAGCCCCTGTTCCAAGATCTTAAGACCCTTCAATTTTAAAGAAATACCAGAATTCATCATGCTTATTTGAAAACTATCAGATACAGTTTGGCAAATAATACAATTTTTAAACCTATCTTTAACAAGGGCATAAAGAAAAAAACCTGTAGCCTTGATCCACAGAAGTGCAAATGACAATCCCATGCAATGTCAATGTCGTCAACTTTATATCTAGTGTTTAAGCTGTTCCTAAGATAGAACCAAGGACTCTTAAAAATTTGCTACTTTGACTATGATGCTTCCAGGATGTCACATGATTTCATCATTATAACAATATAACCTTTGCACACAAACAGCATCGAACACTACATGCAAGCAAGTCACTTCACCAGGAAAGCAAATATAACTGGGAACAGTGCTTGTCTTGAAAGAGCTGCTTAGTGTCTTCTTGGCAAACGAGACATATGAAGAAAAAATTAAGGTTAAAATTGTAGTTCAATAATAAAGATTTGAACGCAGTAACTAATCAAGTTCAGGAATCAGGATAAAATCAAAGAACAATAATCTTTAACTGGGGCTTAAAGGATAACTAAGAATTTTCTGGGAGAACAAGCTAGAAATAATTTTCATATATTGTGAGCTAGGTGTACGTGCAGTAACAGGAGGCTTTGTGGAGAAATCAAACATATTCCTCATAGACGCTGGGATGAATTTTCTACTATGTCAAATAAAACGTTTAGAAAGTAGCAAGCAGCCAAGAATCTGAAAGTCTCCATCACAGGCTAAGACATGTGAACAGTTCTGAAAGCTACAAGGTAGCATATCATTGAATTTGTCTTTGATATTTGTTTGGAGTGTGTATTGTGTTACACTCATGTTGCTGTGATAAATTAGATTCACATTCCCATTAATCTGAAATAAAGTTCGCAGGGCTTAAATGTACAACTTTGGTCTCTGGGAGGAAAATACAATAAT
This sequence comes from Rousettus aegyptiacus, assembly GCF_014176215.1. Classification (NCBI taxonomy): domain Eukaryota; kingdom Metazoa; phylum Chordata; class Mammalia; order Chiroptera; family Pteropodidae; genus Rousettus; species Rousettus aegyptiacus. The sequence continues at coordinate 111,670,451 of NW_023416308.1, forward strand.
TAGACAATCAGGATTTATGTAGACAGAAAAAGTGTTCTTTCCTTACTCACTAGAAGGAGGAGTCCATATGGAAAATATTTGTCTTAGTCATGTAAATCCTCCATTGTAACGACATGAAGATACTCATCTAATCTTTAAATAAGGACAACTGTGCCCTAAATAGTAGCACCAGTTCAGTTATCATATTACTTTAAATAAATAATGAAGACTATAAAAATATTAAAAAGAGATTGGAATTTAGTCTGCTTATTTCCTACCCTTTCCCGTAAGCAAGTTTAGCAACCACACTCTACAGTTTAGGAAGAAAAGTCTATATTTTGATAATAATATTTTTCCCATATGCACAGGCATTTCAGTTTTACAAAAGCAATTTATGCTATTCTATTATATTTTCTTTTAGACTGACAGGGCAAGTACAATTAGGAATGAAGAAAATGGAGTAAATAAACAAACATTAAGCTGGCCATCACCTGAGTTTTTAGATTAGTGTTTTCAAAATTGTGTTCATTGGAACAACTGGATATCAGGCAACAAAACAAGTTTATGGTAAAAATAAGTTTGAAAAATGCTGAGTTTGGGGAAAAGAGAGAGGATGAATTTACTTCTTGCAGGAAGTCTCAGAATCTTTTATATGTTCACATACATTTAAAGCTACAAAAGTTGGACAAGAATGGGCAGCCTTTCTTGAGCTTAATTGTTCAAAAACCCTGGAGCATCTCAAATGTTCTCTTTAGGGTAAGAAAACCTCATTTCACAAAAAGCACCAGAGTCTGCTGGAATCATTGCACCCTAAAGTTAGAGAAAATACAGGGAAGTTAAATATATTCTGTATTACATAGAAAACCACCTTCATTCATAGTGCCACTGGTAGGGTATTAAGCACTTTTGAATTTCTCATTGATTCATGTTCTCAAAAAAAAAAAAAGTTGCTTGCAGGAAATACTGAGCATGGAAAAGTTACTCCATACGTGAGGAGGGAATAGAAACAAACAGAAAAAATCTAAGCTCTCTGAAGAAAATAGACTACGATGTAACGCCAGAGCTCTCTATACATCAATCACACTTGAACTCAAATCTTTTCTACTTTCAAACACATCATCTGTACACCTGGATCCTAAATACTAACACCTGTCTGCTCATCATTTCATATCAAGCAAATAATAACAGTTGCATAACTACGCATCTATTTGGGATAAGGCATATGGTAAACTAATATACACGTGGATATAAGATAAGACAAGTCACAAATATTTTCTTTTTTTTCCCCCCCACCTCTTCAATTTTCCCCCACCCAACTTCCACCCCTGACCTACGGATGTTGTCATTTCCTCTTAAGAACTGGCTCTCTGAAGGTGGAGCATCTCCTCCCACTGGCTCTGTTGTGTACCTAGGACCTGGGGCACCAGAGGCCTGGCGCACCCTGTGTACTCAGAGGGCCTGGCACACCTGGGGCCTGGTCCATGGCTTCACCTGGGGCACAAACTCAGAGCCTTCTGTGTGTAAAGCAGACTTGATAACCATTACACTATGGAGCCACCCCAAGTCACAAACATTTTTAATGCTCTCTTATAACCTGCACATATTTTAATTTTTCTATGTTGAAATTACATGTTTAGCTCTTTTAAAAATTATGCCTCTCTAGTTTTTTCCACTGAAAGTAAGTATTTCAATGATTTTGGAATACTTAATAGAAACCCAACTAAAGATTATTTCTCTTTCTATAAGCAAATTCTTATAGAGCTTACACTTCTGGGATGTGTCAAAGCCTCACGCTTAATGGCTATGGGAACTGCCTTTTATAGCTTCTTATTTAATTTTTATTGTGAGCTCTGAGTTTAAGATTGTTTATTTATGTGATATTTATGCGAAAATTAACAAAATTGATCCTTCTTGACTCTTACCATTTCCTAATTCCTATTCTAATGTAGAATGCCAAGTAATACATAGTTAATTAATGAAGAGACTATTGAAACAGTTTGTAATAGCTATGAATAATTTGTTCTCTGTATGAGAAATATCATACAAAAAAATTAGTGAAACTTCAGTGAGGCAGGAAAGCAGACTTTCTTCTAAACAGGGTTTTCCCTATGACGTTGGTGCCCAATTCAAAATTTCTTGGTGTTTAGGAGTCAGTGTATGTAGCAATGAGTTTTTTTAAATCTATGTTTGTTATTTCAAGAAATATAACCAAAATAAAACTACACATTAGGTTTCACTGGCCAATAATGTCAAATTGCTTTCCTTTGGGTTGCAATGATCATAAATAAACTAGATAATGGAAACAATGTAGATTGTATATGCTGATGAATTTGATTCACAGGATACCTATACATGTATAATGTTTATTTTTAGATATGTGAAAATGCAAGAAAAACATTACTTACAGTTTAATAGAGATTATTAAACAAGGAAACATATTCCTCTTATGCTAAATTGGTAAACATGAGAAAATATTTGGTGAAAATTTGTAGTTCCAAGAATATCCTATCCTCCCACTCAAAAAAAAAAAAAAAAAGAAAAAAGAAAAAGAAAAAAGGCAACCAATCAACGAAAGTGCGAAGCTCACCTCTCCAAGTGTCACTGGTACCTGAAATACTTATTGTTGAAATGTCATTTCAGGAAAAGTTTGCTGTCTTCAGGTTCCAGTTAAAATGCAAATGTCCTAGGTAGCAGGATCACACTAAACTAATGTCACTTTTATTAACTATTGCTAAGCATATGGTGACCATTTTTATTCTCCTATAGAATGGATTGAGTGAGAAACTAAATGCTATTGAAGACAAAGAAAGGACCACACACACACACACACACACACACACACACACAAGCCAGAAGAGTTATTGAAGTTTTAGTGGTTCAGTCTAGAAATTACCTTCACAAGTCATTAAGACCAATATAAATGTGCAAGAATAGCTGAGCAAAATGATATTTTAAGGGAGGAAATGGAGAAAAAGCTAGCTGGGTCATGGAGTTGGTGGAGCTACACATGTCATGTGCCTGTGCTTTCCCGAGAAGGAGCACCTTCACAGTCCACTCTGCCATAATGAGCTCCAGCACCTTCCCCTAGTCTTGGTCTTCCATTCCAGTGTCTCACAAATATAAACGCAGGGACACTGCCTGATTACGACGTGTGAACCTAAATTATAGATCATGATACACATGACTTCCTACTAGCCAATGACATATCAGTAAAAACTCTTTTTTGAGTCTTCATTTAGAAAGGTTTTTTTTTCACCTTGATAGAGTGGATTTCTTTCTATAGTCTGCAGAGTCTTCATTTATTCACTGTCAGACTTGAACAAAATAATTTTGAAAATTCCTGGTTTTTATACATTTCTGATTCACTATGTATGTAATTACAAATCTTACACTCATTATAGTCATGTATCTCTTAGTTAATATTAAATTGCTCCTAAAGTTTCTCTCTCCAATAATTTAAAGAAAGATTTATAAGTTCTATGAGAGTTTTATTTTTGCTAGAATGGTATAGCTTCTTGAATTTGTCCATCTTCTGAATTGTTTGCCATTTTTTTGATGGGAGAACTATTCTTTCAATAAATATTAATCTAAAACATGTTTAATATTGTCGTGTTTACTTCATTATGGTTATTGAATGAATAGAAAGATTGCTATTTGTAAAGTAAAATGATTATTGTAAACACATTATTCCAACAAAATTTTCCCATTTTCTAGTACTAATCTAAGAGAGAAAATACAGGCTAAAAATTATGCCAACATTCAAAGCTGCTTCTGTTCTTACCTGAGTCCTATTTGTGAAGGTACAAAACGAAATAGGAAGAGAAATGGCAAGCATAGAAGTCAGAATTTTCATTCCTACCTGACTCTGGGAAAGATTTTCTCAGAGACACTAGTGGCCCAAGGGATGAGTTGTTAGAAATGATTTATACCCAACTTGTAATTTGAAATTTTTTTCCCTAAAGTATTTTTCAACACACCCTGGAAAAATAATTATAGTGTTATTATAAGAGAGAACTCCAGGGATATAGTAATTTATGTAGATTCATCATCATTAAAATCTTGGGATTTGCACAATGTGATTGCATCAGTTTGTCATCATTTTGATCTGATCCTTTGGATGACCAGCAGGAGTTTATCTTCATGGAATTTTTGCAGAATTGATAACCATTTATTTCAATCGGATCAGTTGAAAATTAATAAAGGTATAAAATAATGACATAACTCACAGACTTTGATGTTCTGTGATGTTTTCCCAGTCTGAATTGTGTTTCGTACAGTCTCTTCCACAAAATTACTACTGAGTGTTTATCAAAAAAACTTTTATATCTAGAATAAAGTGGTTAAATTACAAAACCCCATAAGTAAAATCACTTGGACAAGATATTATAATGAGTTGTAATAGAGTTAGATCAAGGAGTTAAGTCTAGGAGTTGGAAAGTAATGTCATGAGAAACCTGGTAAGCATGGAACTTATCAATGTTATTTATTTTCCCATGAAAACAGAATGAAGGCAAAAAATAGTAATCTACTCTTTCTTTTCATTTACCAATTATCCAATTACATATACAACAAAAAAACATTGTACTTATGTAAGATGATAGATATGTTAACTAATCCTATTGTGATGATTATTTTCAAATATATGGTTGTAAAGCATCATGTTGTACACTATAATCTTATACAATGTTATATGTCAATTATATCTCAATGAAGCTAGAAAAAGTAAATAAATTTTCAAGAATAAAATCAAGCAGCTAGTACTCTTTGACATAAGAACTAAATTACAAATATATAACAATGAAATATATTTTAAAGTTCCAAATATATGATAAATAACCACTCTCTGCTAAATGACTTATAGATTAAAAAAAGACATCACTGGAAAAATATAAAAAATTGCAAAGTGAATTACAAAAAAATTAATAGTTTCAACTAAATCTGTGTTCAGGTAAAATGTATAAACACTTACAATGACAAAAGAAAGTGAGAATGAAATAAATAATCCAAATGTTCATCTTAAAAAAGCAAGAAAAGAAGATAAATAACCACTTCAGTAGGTTCTAAATCTTTAAAATCCAAGTGATGCAGAAAGCAGTCAATTTTTCTAGACCTGAGTTTGTGGATCCGGGGTTGAAGGTCAGAGGGAAGAAGTGAGACCCTATGGTTCAGAGGCCACAAACTAAATCCACAAACTCAGGTCTAGGAAAGAATCTTCATTCTATTCCCCTCTCTTCCTATTCCCACACCTTAAGAAGAAACTTCAGAAGCACATTATACAAGCACGTTCACAGGAAACAGGAAATTACTATCATGACCCAAGTCAGGAAGAGTACAGAGGATGTGCTTCTTAAAGATTCCTAGTCTTGAATGAGAGATGATAATAAGAACAGTCTAGATTCAAGACCTGAGCAGAGAGCATATTTCATGCCGTCGACCATGCAAAACAATAAGAGCACATCAGCATGTCAAGAGGAATTTTTGCACCATTAAAAGATTAGTATCTAGCACAGAATACTTAAGAAGCTATTATAAATGTAAGAAATAAAAATGAAATTGCCTTGTCAAAGAGTGAAAAATGAATATAAACATACAACTGAAAAAAAGAGACATCTTCGATTATCATCAAAACATTTAAAAATACTGAATTTCACTGTAATGACAATCAAAAACTTATACAGGAAATGAAAATCCATTTTGCACCATCAGATTAGAAAACATTGTGAAAGTCTGACAATATATTGTGTTGACATGAATGTGGAGTAAAGGGCACTATCACATATTATTGGCAGAAGCGCAAACTGATAAAGCAATTTGCCTATATCCAACAAATTTAAAGATGCTTATATCTTATGACTCAGAAATTAACATCCTATGTATGTGGATGAGAGGACCTCTTGAACTGTAGACATTCAGAATTTCATGAGAAAATTTATTGCTAGATTTTTATATTAAAAACTGGAAAAATGTAATTGTCTATCAATAAGTATAATAGACAAATATATTGTTACATAGTTATATGTCAACATAGAACATACCAGTAAAAATTTCTGCTACAAAAGTCAGAATGAATAAGTCTGACAATGTTTAGTGAAAAATAAAATAAATTGTAGAAGGGCACATAGAGTCATTTCATTTATGTCAAGTTTAAAATCTACCAAAATATTATATAATTTTGTGGATGCATAAACATCTAGCAAATGTTTAAAGAAACATTAAATTACATCGGAGTTCAATGCAGAAAATGGGGAGAAGAACAGAACCAGGCTGAAAGCACTCAGTTTTAGAATATCTGAGCATCTGAAACATCAGAAATAAAGGTGGCACTATGTGAGGACTTCGTAATGATCAATTAAGCTTACACAGGTGGCTTTCTATTACTTTCTATTTGGGGCTAATATGTTGGAAATAGTACATAATAAAAAATTCACAAAAGAAACCACAAAACCCCTTTTATAATGGAGATGCACATTGGTAATAACGAATCTTCTAAAAGAAATTGATATTCCATGAAAAACTTTGTGAATGAAGATTCCATTGGACTAGCACTATCGTTCTAAAGATACTCCTCAGAGTAATAATCTGAGATACACATTGATCATCATTGCAACATGATTTGCATAAAGAGAAAAAGAGGGAGAAAAACCATTCTCCTGTCACAATTGAGAAGTTTGTGGAATATAGTTTGGAAATTATTAAGCACTACAAAAATCTAACAAATGGTCATCGCGGTAGCATTATTTGGTAATTCTGTCTTTTATAACTTTGTATCTATATGAGTATTATGGATGAGACCACCTATTCTGTATTTATTTTAAAGAGCAATAATAATGGCTTCTGGTTAGAATTTTAAATTTCCATGCACTATTTTTTAACTCACTGGCATAGTACTGTAAATGCTAGCAAATAGTTTAACAGATTTGTCCAAGTCTATTATATGAATTATAAAAAATAAAAAACATTTAGTGACAGAAAGTGATCTCTTAATTAAAATGCTTATAATTGGGCAGAAAATTGGATATGTTCATATCTATGACCAAAATGCCTATTTTATTTACCCAACAATTTCTTTTGGACAACTTTCCTTATTGCTTCTTTAACATCTTTGTTCCTCAAACTATAGATCAAAGGATTTAACATAGGACTCACAAAGATATAAAACACAGCCACAATTTTCCCCTGTTCTACAGCTGCCTCTGAAGGGGGCCTAAGATGCATGCAGAACAGTGTCCCATAGAAGATAGTGACAGCCGTCAAATGCGACCCACAGGTGGAGAAAGCCTTGCGCCTCCCCTCAGCAGAGCGAATACGCAAAATGGCTGTGAAAATGAAAACGTAGGAGATGAGAATCAAGGTGAGAGAGCAGGTGAGGTTGGAACCTGCCACCACAAACATGGCAGTTTCTTTGACATAGGTATCAGAGCAGGCAAGGACTAACAGAGGTGGGTCCGCACAGTAAAAGTGGTTGATTTCATTGGGTCCACAGAAGGAGAGACGAAGCATCAGGACGGTCTGTACCAGACCATTTGCAAAGCCATAACCATAAGAAATAGCAACGAGAGAGATGCACACACATCTGGACATTTTTGGACCATATAGCAAGGGCTTGCAGATGGCCATGTAGCGGTCATAAGCCATTGTTGAGAGCAAATAATATTCTGTGATCACCAGGGCAATAAAAAAGTGGAATTGTATAAAGCAACCAATGGCAGATATGGTTTTTCTCTTGGATAAGAAATTAACCAGCATCTGAGGAGCGACAGTGGTGGTGTAACAGAGATCCAGGAAGGAGAGGTGACTGAGGAAGAAGTACATGGGAGTGTGAAGTCTCGAGTCACTTCTGATTAGCAAAATCATGCTCACGTTGCCAATGACTATGACCAGGTAGATGACGAGGAACACCACAAAAAGGACAGGCTGCAGCTCTGCTCGATCTGTCAGTCCCAGGAGAATAAACTCAGTCACCGCTGTGTAGTTTTCCTTTAACATTGTGGTTGCTTCCCTTCAACTGAGGTCTAAATAAAGGAAACAGAAATTCATGTCTTTTGGTCATTCATCCATTAGTTCATTATGTCACTTAAGATATCTTCCTCTTTTCTCAAACTTATAAATACATGTGGTATAAGGAAGTAGCCTAGTAAGCAGGCAATTGATGTTTGAAATATCTAATAGAACTCCTTTATATAAGGCAGTCATATTTTTCAATGCTTTTCTGCAAGTCTTTTCATGTTTGAAAAACCTTTTTTCTGCAAGTGATTACTACATTTGTTCATGTACGATTTTCTTAAACAATACTTTTAAACACTATTTTACTTTTAAGTTGTAATCTCATATTTTTCCAATTTTTTTTTTTGGAGTATCTAAAGCATCAAAATTGGAACTCATCTGTTTTTTCACAGCTTAATGGATTTAGGGAAGTGAAACACATCCTTACAGAACAAGGATCTATTTACCTGCCCCTCTAAACTCGTTTGTTTTCATGCTGTTCCCTCCTCCTGCAATGCTTGTCCATTTTCCCCACTCTGGTTTACCGCTGATGGTTTTCTTGTCACTAAATTTTACTTAATTTATAAATACTTACCTAAGATCTCCTTTGCTTTGTATATTATTCCCAAGGGAGGCAAAAATCAATTTGTGGGGCACAAAAGCAAATCTTAGTGGGTTTTTGGTATAAAAACAGATGTACATACAGTACATAAACAATACACACATATATATGTGTATATACAGATATACACATACTCATATATTGGTGGTATTAAATGTTCATGGCGGTGGCAGTTAGGGGGGAAATAATATATTAAAGGCTCCCCGAGTGAGGAAGATGATAATGAAAAAAAAGGCTGACAAACATATCGTCAGACGATAATGATTTCGTTGTAACTCTACCTCATTTTAACTCTTGAAAATTTGAGAAAAACTCTATAACATGCATTCTATTAAAATTCTTTAAAACATAAAAGTTAACACAGAAAGAATAATCATATTACCCATTTAAATAAGAGTACATAAAATATCATGAAGTGCCATCTCCCAACATTTGCGCAGGACACAAGTGACCATGAAAACCATCATGGAAAAATCTACATCCTCCTTCAATAACACATACACAGCCATGTTGATGTTATAGTGACTCTTGTCAATGGCTGCAATGCCAAGGATAAACACAGGCCACTCTGTAAGGCCCTTTGCAAATGCACCACTCCAATATTGTTCATTCCATGATCCCATCCTACCCTTGAGGACTTTGAACTTATTGACTAGGACAATATAATTCAAGACAAGTCAACTAAATCTGCAAAATCATAACTGATTTGCATTTTTTTAAATTTTTTAAGATTATAGTTATAGTCACAACGGACAAATACTTTTTGTGCCGGGATGGTATTTTAATAGTATTTATTTATTGAAACATTAATCAAGAGTCAAAATAATATCTCATTCATTTTCACTGTGGAGAAATGAGGCAATATAAGCAATAGGTTTTTTCATATGATCCAACAGAGTACGTCATGGTAATTATCTTTCTTTAAAGAAACAAAACACATCTTATGTGATTTAAGGAAGGAAAACTCAGAAATAAGTATTTATGAGTGGATAAAGTTTGCACTCACTCTGTGGCTTTTCCATGTAATACTTGCTGCCACTCCCCAGTCATGCAGAGAGTCTAGAGGTTGATCTTTAGCTTTAATGAGGATGATGTTTCCTTAGCATGTGGTCATAGTTCAACTTGAGATGAAAAAAAAAAAAAATTAGAGAAAGCATCTTCATTAAATGCATTTTTAATAATTTTAAATAATAGAGGTTATAAACCTAAAAGTGGACACTTTCTATAGAGAGGGTACAGAACATCATATAATGGGATGTTTATTATTATAAAGAGTAGGGTTGTTAACTCAGAATGAACCATCCCTTTATTTTTCTTCATGAAACGAGAGAGAGAAAGCATGCCTAATTACTGAAAGTCAGCAGTGTTTAATAGTTACTGCACTGGAAATTCCATATCCTCTAACTCCCATCTGAGGGCTTGGGCACGTTATCCATCTTTCCGTGCCTAAGATGCCTCATGCATAAAATTGGTTACTAATAGCAACTCCATCCATGTAAGAGAGTTAATCAAGTTCATACTTTTTAAATATGTCTGAAATGGAGTGAACACTCAGCAAGTTGTACCTACTATTATTTTTTGGTAAAATGTCCAGGTCTGGCCTAAAACAAGACTCAGCAACATCAAAATGTGAGCTCTTCAGGGATGAGGAGTTAACTGTAGCAAAAGCCTCAGTGGCACCTGGAACAGTGCTTTCTGAATGGAGGCAATCAGTGATTACTGAGGGAATGGATGTTCTGTTTGGTCTAGTTCCCATCATAAATATCACTCCACTGTACATTTATAAATACTTGTACTCTGAGAAGAATAGTAGAATATAAATCAGGACATTTACTTGTTTATCAGCATATGTTTCGGCCTGTAATTTATTTTGATTGATTAAAATATCTATTTCTAGATTCCAAAATACATTTTAGCAATAGCTAATCCTACCTATGAAAGAAGAGCAACTTTCCGATGACAGCATGGAAATAAAGAACCTGAAGGCTTTATAAAGACTTGTCATATAGCGACCAAATCCCTAGAGTTCAATTATTTCTAGCAGAAAGTCATTCAGACTATAAATAACCACTACTATTTTATTCTTTTGAAAACCCTAAGCTCATTGAGGACATAATTTTTGCACACACCCCCAGATCACATGGAAATTAAATCTCCCAGAAAGATAAAGACAGGAGATTTGTTGTTTATTTTAACTTATATTTGAATGTCTTAATATTTTTTTTACTTTGAGGGAATATTGACTTTTCTTTTTTACAACATGGAAGATAAAGTAGTGCATGGCATAGTGGACACGTTTTGAAGTCTGGAAAACCATTGGAAGATCAATTAGCTTTTATTGAAACTGGACAAGTTATTTCCTGATCACAAGCCTGGTGATTTATTTTTTAATAGGAAAAATAATGCATAGCAATGTGAACACTGTGGATATATAGATAATAATAGACGTAATGGTCATTCTCGCTTTGGTACCCTACCCAGACCTATTTTCTGTTCTTCTCTATTTTCTTTTGTTTACCTAAAATTTAATTTTATGGAGAACATCATTAGAGTTCCTTTGATAACTAGTTTCTAGTCGAGTTTGGCCAATGAGAGAAACCAGCAGACGTCAGAGAGTGGGAGGAAGAGACAAGTAGCTCAGTGTTCTCCTCATTCTCTCCAGCTTCACAATGAAGGTGCTAGAGTGGTTACCTTCTTCCAAGAAAAACTCATGCTGATGTGTATGTTGCAGAAGAAGTATGCCAAGGACTTGCTTCCTGGTCTAGCTCTTATTGGGCTCTGGTGACAGTAGCCACTACCTGGCCACTGCAGAACTAAGAGTAGTAATTGCTTCTTTCAATTACCCTCCAGGGATCATTGATTGCTATTTTTTTTAACACTGCCTGTATTATGTCTTTTCATTAAAGTCCATTCAGTTAAAACACCTGAGTAAAATTTTGTTTTATGCTATGTCCCTGCCTCAGGCCACAGCAGCACACAGCAGTTAATGTTTGAGGTTATTTCTGGGTTCACCATTTTTGGAGATTAAAGGGGCCATTGAATCACCTTCCTTCCGGGTCTTGAATCAATTGAGGACTACATGTACCAGCCAGATATTAACAGTAGTAACATCAATTAGAGTAAACGTGGATTTAAGAATGTGGCTTAGACTTGTTTTTCTGTTTCTTTCCTCTGAAGTGAAGTCACCTGGACACAGCAGAGCAGTGGGATAATTCTTGCTTCCTCCTCCCTTTCTAAAGCCATGACCAATAAACCCATGTGATTGAGATGAGACATGTATATCAGTCACAGAGAGGAAAAAAGGATGCCTTGTGTCAACAGGCATGCAACTGTAATAAATCTTTTCATAATCTCACCAACCTCCATTTATTTTATCAAGGTAAGTATGTGGAGGTATGGTGAGAGGAATCCAAAGTGGACTTCAAAATATTCCCCTCTAAAGTCATTTAGAAACTTTTGCTTCAATCCTTTTTATCATAATTGGTACCTTGTTTTATCAATTTATGCGCTTCAGAAATCTCAGGGTCATTCTTGATTTCTTCCTCTCAGTCTTACTCCTTCCCATAACCAATTATATCATCTCCACGACTTTTTAAATATCTCAAGTCAATTTTTTGTGCATGAAGGAGGAGGAGGAGGATATAAGGCTATGCTTCCCTCTGGTCTTTCTTGTCCTCTAATTTGCATGGTTGCTGTTCTGCCGTTGTCCACCATGACAAGTGCATCTTGGGGTCATTAACGCTCATGGATAGACAGACTGATAATCTTTTCTGCTCACCCACCTGCATCTTGGCTCTTGAGGGAACTACATACCCCACCTTTGGTCTGCCCCTTATTTTCGTTCAGACCTCACCTGGGATGTCCGCTGTGTGCTACCTCACTGGTGCAACATATTCCAGTCATCGAGTCTCAGATATTTCCATACTCCCCTATAATAGACATGCTGGAAACTTGGACTTTAAGGTATTGGCCATGCCTCATGGAGACTAAAGAAACTGAGACAGCATTAACTTAAGTTCAAGTAAATACTGCTGAAATAAGCTGAGTCCAAGGTTTATTTTGCTTTGGCCACTCAACAAGTTGATTCGGGGCCAAAGCTTCAACAAGGAGAATGGGAAAGCCTATCTCAGAAATATCTCCTAAGGCTGTAAATCTTCTTTTGCTTTCATCTATTCTCTGTCATTTGTACACACAGGTAAGGTGTTGGGCTCTTTGTTTTCTCTTTGTCATAATCAACTTTTTTTTTTAATTCAAGCATTAATGGTGGATGCATTTCAAAAGTGGAAGATTAACTCAATCATATGAAAGATATATAATATAAACTACTGTATTTTTATTGCTATTCATAGTAGTATTATTATGATCCTGGATCAGAAGTGCTAGAATTTTGCTCAACTTTCAAATGCTAACATAGAGACAATCAAATGCAGAAATGTTATGTGAGTTATATATACATATCAGGAATCAAAATCTAAATATATCTTTTTGTAAGTGATTTGTGCTAAGAGGTCTACTTGAACTAATTTCACTTCAACTATCCTTCATTTGGATCTGAGTATCAAAAAACTGTTCCATTAAACTTAAATCTCCAGTTCTCTGCTTAGCATCACTGTTTAGTCAGTCATTCAATATTTCTTCAGTAAACATGAACAGTGCACCCAAAATAATGCACAGATCTTTACAAAAAAAAATCAAATGAATTGTCATTAATTCTGTCCTCAGAGCACTTACCGTCCTGTTAAAGAAAAAGGAAAGTTATAAAAGGAAGCAAGTACCATAAGAGAGGCAGAGAAAACCACCGTGGACATGAAGAAGAAGGAGAGACTATTCCAGCTGAGGATATGATGAGCAGACTCATGACAAAGGCTCTTTAATTTTAAAGAATGGAATACCTTTGTATCTTCCCTGAATTAATCTTGATATCAAAATCTGTACTACATGTTTTTACATTTACTGAAAGACTATATGCATCTAATGATTATCCCATAAATTAGGATCCAACCCATTTAAATGTTACTTTTGTAAACACCTCCACAGGAGTCCTAATGATGTTCCATAGGCGACTGATGAATGTTTCAGGAATGAGTCTCCCAAAGTTAGTCATTCTGGTATAAATCCTCTTACTTGGGGGACATTCAAGGAGGCTAAGAAATCACTATACCTCCATAGGTAAGTCTGGTAGTTTTGAAAAAATCAAGAACTCATAAGAAATATTGATTGATTTATCACTATTTCTTTGTTTGAACATAAAATGGAATTGGTAGTGACCATAAGTATTGCCACGTTAAGACAAAACCATGGGCAAACAGACCTCAGGCTCTCTCCCACAAAGATAGCAGATGACTTATGGTGCATTAGGAGGTTGGAGAAGCCTTCAAACTATCCCTGACCTTGGTTACAGATCGCTTTCACAACACAGCTAAGATTAAGAGCAGGTTACATATTGAACTCTAGCCAAATCTTTAGCCACATCCCTTTTAACTCGTTTATCTTCTCCAAATCTAGAGCCTGAGAATTTGGCCCAAGAAAAATATACTCCTACTCCATATGCCTTTAATGACTTCATATGCTTGTCGCTAAGAGAAAAGTTTAAAGAAATTTGGGTAGATGAGTGTAGGATTAAGGGTGGGGAGAAAAAAAATTTTAACGCGAACGCCTTTTCTTCCTCATTTGAAGGGGCTTCTCTTAAGTTTTTCCAATTAGGTGTGAACTGAAATCTGGTAGTATTGTTATATCCAGGATCATCAGAACAAGTTACAGTGCGTTGTTCAAGGAGAATCCACTTTTCTCTGCCGTGTTTGTGTTCCTCCCCAATACTGCTATGGATTTCACTGACTTTCTAGCTGAGGCATTCATTTTGGTCAAAGTTCTCAGAAAAGATTCCATAGGGCTTAAAGTTGTTTATATCTTTCCCCTGCATTGTACATAGATGTTTAATTCATACCATACCTTAAGCATAATTGAGGTTCTTTTCAATAATTCTATTATTTCATCTGTAATGATTTTATAGATTTAATTAATATCTTCTTTTGGATATTTTTATCCCTCTAAGTTTCTCGCTTGTCTTCTTCCTCTTGGAATGAGAGAGAAGCACTGAATGAAGGCTCCCTAACAATTTGGTGTGTATCCCTCTGGTGGAGGCTCATGACATTGCAGACAACACTATGTGATATGAGACTGAAAAGTTGCCATTCAACTCCAACAATCTGTGCTGGCATTTTTATAATTCTAAACACTTTAGTGAGAATGCTAGCACACAGGTTCTTCTCTCTCATTCCCTTATTTTAGCTCATAACTTGGAATATAATTATACTAAATTTACTTCCACCTTGTGTTTTTTTTTTCATGTGCATTCCAGAAATCAAGCCCTGGACTGTGTGTGTGATAAATAAGTTTTCTTTCTTTCCCTTATGTTGCTTGAGTACAAAAAGATGAGATAGAATTATGGAGACTTTTGGGGAGATAATTTCTTTTCATTCTTTCTCAAACCAGCAGAATACTAGGAGGGCTAAAGTCAGTGGTTGGCGTTTTTCCCTCTTCAAACTAATAGAGAAATATTTTGTATACATTGATGACAGCAAGTTCTATATTTAGGGGGAATTTGTGACACTGTCTCAGAATCTAATGTAAGTGGAAGTTGTAAGCTATATCAGAGGATAAAATGTCTTTATTTAGTTTAAACATTTCAATTGTCTAATTCAGTGACTCAACTCTAGTTGTGCATTAGTTATGTGGAAACTTATTAAATATATATCAGTGTGTGTGCTCCATCTGAGCTGAGGTAGCCCCCAAGTATCAATATTTTTAAAAACTTCACACCTGATTCTAATGTGAAGCCAGAGTTGATAACCACTGATCTAAGTGTTACATTTGTGAATATATTATTTCTTTAAACAGATATTGTTTGGAAACAATATCTGTTTCCAAAAGTCCAATCTACAAGTTTTAACCAGCAATTATCAAGATTTTAGGTCAGGCACCATTATCACTAGCTTGTGTTATTACAGGAAACCCCTAACTGTGCTACCTCTTGTACATTGTTTATATGGCAGCTAGAGTTTTCTGTAGTAACTCCAGCTCTACTGGTATTATCAAGGAAGTAAGACATAGTATGAAAAATCGGCTGGTGTGAGCTGGCAAAGTTCTCTCACTTATTCAACAAATTGATACTGCGTATTGGTTATGATTCGGGCATTCACCCAAGTTCTGGGAATATGACGCAAATAAAGTTCCTGCCCTCGCATGGCTACCTTTATAATTGAGGGGCAGACAGCAAAATATATTGATAAAAATTATTTACATAAATAAATAATTTCTGAAGTGATATATGATATACAGAAAAAAATAGATCATGGTTGATGATTACAGAGCTATTTGGAATGAAGCTTAACTTAGACAAGAGGCCAGGCAATGCCTTTCATAAGAGGTGTTTTCAGAAGAGAGATCTCTTAGAAGTGATGAAATGCATCACTGAAAAGTCTGGAGAAAGAGTATTCTAGGCCCAAGAGAACAATGTGTGCAAAGGCCTTGATATAAGAATGTGCTCAGCTTGTTCAAAAAAAAGCTAGGAAGGTGGTCAGTGAAGCAGGAGAAGGAGGACTGAAGAGAAAGTGATCGAAGGGTTTGGAGAGCGAGTAGGAAAATATCAGTCCCTCTAGACTCTGGTAACAACTTTGAATTTTAACTCAAGTTGATAGAAAATCCTAGACTATTCTACAAAGTCTGTAGTAACATGCTATGATCATAAAAGATCACTGACTTGGGTTGGGAGATTGAATATTTCAATAATGAAAGAGGAAGTTCATTATTGCAGCTTAAGCAAGAGATAATTTTTTCTTAGACCATACTGATAGCGAAGGAAATACTGAGAGGCTGTTTTAAGATTCAAAATGTAATATTTTTAAATTTATTTATTTATTTTAATTAGGTTGAAGTACACAACACATTGGTTAGACATTTTTATAGTTTACAAAACGATCTCCCTAATTGCTCCTTCTCTCCTCTGGTTTTCCACCTAGCCAATATATTAATGCTGACTGCATTCCCTATGCTGTACTCCCCATTCCTGTGACCATCTATCAACTAGTAATTTGTACTTCTTTAACCCTTCACCCCATTCCCCTAGCCTCCTAAGCCCCACTCCTCTCTGTCTGTCAAAAATTGTCCACTATATTTCTGAGTCTGCTTTTTATTAGTTTGTTCTTTTTGTTACTTAGATTCCACATGTAAGGGGAAATTATGTGGTATTTATTTTTCTCTGTTTGACTTATTTCACTCAGCATAGGTCCATTGATTTCATTGCACATGGTTGAATTTCATTGTTTTAATGGCTGGGTAATATTCCATTGTATATATAAACCATACCTTCTTTATCCAATCATCTGTTGATGGGCATTTAGGTTGTGTTCATATCTAAGCTATTGTAAATTGTGCTGCTATGAATATTGGGGTGCATAGATCTTTACAAATTATTTCTAAAGTAGAGCAGATAATATTTCCTGATAATTTAAATATAAAGTGTGAAAATAAGGGTTTGAGATCAATGAAGATACAAATATGAAATACACTTATAAAATATGAAATAAACTGAGATATTTTGTGATAAAATATATTAATGAGATCAAAGATGACATTACATAAAGAAGCAATACAGACTATTATTTCTTGATTTGGAATAAAAGAAATGGGATGGACAGATCACCAAAAGACCAGGAGAAGTTCATTGCTCTTGGAGAATAAATAAGAAACAAGGAAGAAACTAAACATGAATAAATATACAATAGGCTCTCTAGAAGTATATGCTACCAAATACAGAAGGTTTGCCTTCACTGACGATGGTCAGAGACTCGCCTGTTCTTCCCACTTCCCAGTCAAACATTGATGTCACAATCAGACTGTGATGGCCATGTTTGACATCAGGAGTTCCAATTCCATGGTCTGATTAGGGACGCCAGTAAGCTAAGCCAAATTCCATGTGTGCTAGCAAAGTTAAGGTGGAAGTTGCAAGGCAGCCAGCACAGTATGGTGCATAGACTTGAAATATGTTTCTTAAATGTATTGTCCACTTTAATCAACACCAACAAAAACCTAAGGCATCTATTGAAACTCTTTCATCTCTAAGAAAATAACCTCTTTACATCTCTCTTTTCAAAACCAGTTTCTTTCAGTGCCCATTAATTTTGTCCTTCTTAGATTGCATACAATTGATTTCTTTTTGTATCTGAAAAATTATTCTTTTTGTATCAAAAAAATTATTTTTTGTTAGAGAATATGAAGATGAAGATTGTCCCCCAGCACCACAGCCCTGAGGCAACCGAGTTTATTCTGCTGGGACTGACCAGCCAACAAGAGCTGCAGCCCATCCTTTCTGTGCTGTTTCTTCTGATTTACCTCATCATCACATTGGGAACTTCGGACTGATTTTATTAATGAGATCCACTCCCTGGCTGCAAACCCCCATGCATGTTTTCCTCATCCATTTAGCATGTGTGGAAAATTTTTATTTCACTAATGTCATTCCCCAGATGCTTGTTACTTTCTTATCTGAGAAGAAAATCATTTCCTACTTAGGGCATCTGGCTCAATGTCTTATTTTGGTGACTCTGCTCTTCACTGACTACTACACACTTGGTGCCATATCCTATGAGGTATGTGGCAATCTGCAGTCCTTTGCATCACAACAGCAGAATGTCCAAGCCACTGTGCATCTGCCTGGTCACTTTCCCTACCTCTGGGGATCTTTTTTATTATTATTAATTTTTATTATGGTGGCAGTTTACAAAATCTAGTAGGTTTCAGATGTACAATTTAACAGTAAGGGAGATATATATATTGCATTGCGTGTTAACTGCCCATTGTTAGATTTCTTTCTGTCATCGCATATTTGACTCCTTTTACCCCATCTATGATGAGCACAATGCAGGTAATATTGACCTCTCACTTGTCATTTTGTGAGCCCAACACCATCAACCATTTCTACTGCACTGACCCACCCCTCTTAATGTTGACGTGTTCTGACACTTACATAAAGCAGACTGCCCTGTTTCTGTCTGCAGAGATTAACCTCGCATGTGCCCTACTTAGAATGACTCAGTCGAGGCATACGTGTGATTCTCTCAGTTCTTTGGGGGAATATTTGCCGGCAAAAGGAAAATGTATTTAGGGATAAGATTCTGTATTTAGCTAGATATGTTGAAAAAATATGTTCATTATAGAAACCGATCTGGTACAAAATGAAATGTTTGTGTCAAAGCATTAATAAATAAACAGCTTTAATGTGCCAAGGTTACATGTTTTTCTCCTCATCAATAGGCCACAAGCATCTTTCTGCCATTCTGGAAAAACTTTTTAACAGACCCATAACTTTTCAAATCTAAGTGGAACTCTCGCGGACCTCCATTCCATACATCTCCCCACTGGATCTGGAGACCGAGCTATAACAATACTGTGAATACCTAATATTTTTCACATTTTCCAAATAATTTACAATAGATGTATGTGTAGCCATATTTGATTTTATGTATCTGTATGCATACACTTTATAAATTGAACCATTATTGCATAATTTCTGGGTCAAAAATATTGGATATCTAGGAGACTCTGATTTGCATTCTCCTGAGATAAATTTGAAAAAAAAAAAAGGTAGAATTTCTCTACTAGAATTTAAAATATTTTAATCTACATTAATTAAAAGAATTTGGCTTAAAATACATATACAGATTGGTCAAAGAAGAAATAGAAATAAATTTATTTAGTGTGCAATGAAGATAGCATTACAAATCAGTGCAAAAATAAATGGTTGCTTAATAAGTGGGTTAAAATGTGAGGGAAAATGTTATATACAATATTATAACATCAAAAAATTGCATCTAAAATAATTTAAGATATTTCTATAAAATATGACTGTGAAAAATCAATAACAATATAGACGTTTGCTTATTTAATTTTAGGATGGATAAAAGCTACAAAATGAAAAATAAAAATAAAATATTCTTTATGTGAGTAATCATCAGAAATAACATGAACAGCAATCATCAAACTTATGGATATCTCTTATTCTTAAAACATGTATTTTCATTCTTCTGTTCAAATTAAAACAGATTTCTTTCCAAAGAATTTTAGTTGAGCCAACGAAGAAGCAAATAATCTTACATGGTATTATCTAATAATAAATGTACAGTGAAATGGTTATTTTCAAACATTAAACATCATTAGTGATTAGTGTAAATGGTTGATGCTTTGATGATTTCTGGAGAAAATTTTACCCACAAAAGAATTTAGCAAAAGCTTTAAAAATGTTCAAAGCATTTAAATCAGCACTCTCACATTTAGAAAACTGTCCTAAAGGAACAATTAGAAGGATATGTACATAGAGATATGAGTCAACAGTAACAACAATACATCGATATAATGGCATAATGATTTTGTAATATAATTTAAGTGGAAAAAATATATACAAAAAACACAGAGTAGCTTTTTTTAACAGGAAGCTGCAAGTAAATTTTACTTTTATTCCAAAATTGAAATTGAACTTTATTCTCAAATTGAAAAATATTGTAGTATTTCCAATTCTCTTTCTACTATAGATATGTAATATTTTTGTACTTAAGTTCAAATATGATTTGATGCTGTGCATTATACTACATTAAAAATGATGTACACTAAAATGCAAACATCTTATTATCAAGTGAAAACGATGTTCAATTTTGTTTTATGAATTCTAAGAATATATATACTTATCGATTTTATGAAAAAAACATAACAAAATACAAACAGAAGTCCATTGGTTTAGGACATATAAGTAATAAATGTTACTTTCTCATATCCATCTGTAATTTAAGTATTCATAGTGAACATATTTGATAGAAACAGCCTTATTTAATCAACTGAAACTGAAGAATAGAGCATAATTTTTTAAACCTGCATGTCATCTGGGAAATTTTCTGGTAAATAATTTGAACATATTACAATAAATATAGCTATTGATATCAGATGAGCACTTAGTCTTGTGGTCTTAGTTAAAATCAAAGTGCACAATATTAGAATGCCAAATGTTTAAGGAATTTAAAGAAAGTTAATATGTATTTCAATATGAGGTCATCCAGTTGACTAATAATGCATGATGAATGTGAATGAATTATGTATCTCTTTATATAATTTTCCTTACCATTAATTTTCTCAATAGAAATTTTTAAAACTACTGGAACAAACTTGTCTAGAAAATATGATTCACAGTTTTACAAGCCAAAGTAAATATTGGGTGTTCTACTCCAGAAACATGTATACATATTTACTCATGTGTACACTATTTCAAGGCATTCTCAGGTCTGCAGAAGCCAATCGATAGAGTCTATTACCCTTAATAAGTTGACCTAAGTCTGAGCTACAACAAGAAAAATATATCTAGAATGCCATGATACTATTTGAGGATTAAATTTGATCCATATTTCTGAACTCTCATGAACAGATGCTGACAGTTTATTTTCAAATTTGAGCATAAACAGTATTTAGAAATAGACAAAAGTTTCTCGGAATCAGTATAATGTGAGTTGGGAAGAATAGTACAAAAAGTTTAAACCTGTGGGTGATCCATTTATTAAAAGTTTCTTCAAGGCAATTCCAGCAATTAGTGAAGCACCATTGATATTAATGTATATTATACTGATAATAAACTATTTCATAACTTTTTAAAAATATAAAACTAATCACCTTATTTAAACCTCACTATGGTTCCGAAGACCATACAATTCAGAGAGGATGGATTTCCAATGTTCTCATCAGAATGAGTTAATTACTTCACTCTGAGGTACTTATTTACAAACTTACTCCCTAGGAAGTAAAGAAATGAAAGTATTATATGTAATTACTAAGTACTGACCAATTTATTTTCAGAGATTCTCTGCTAAAGAAAATGATATTTAATTTTAATGTTACAGCTTTTACAAGAACAATTTCTCTTGAAAGTATAAATTTTGAGGAGAATTTGGCTAATATCACTGAGAGTTCATGAAGATAAATAAATCATGACTACAGTGTGGTAGGTGAGTACTCTGAAAGGAGTCACTGTCTTATCACAGACACAGTAATATCAAATTGACTGATGCCTAGACTACAGTTTTACAAGATTTCCCTTAATCATTTGCTGCAAGGCATGGATCACATCCTTGTTCCTTAAACTGTAGACCAACGGGTTCAACATTGGGCTCAAAAAAGTATAAAAGACTGCAATTATTTTGGACTCCTTTACCGACTTCTCAGATGGGGGTCTTAAGTACATGCAGAAGAGGGTTCCATAAAATACAGTGACTGTTGCCAGGTGGGAACCACAAGTAGAAAAGGCTTTGTGCCTGCCTTCAGCAGAACGCATCCTCAAGATGGCTGCAGTAATGAAAAGGTAGGACAGGAGAATGATGAAGAGAGAGCTCGACAGAGTAAAACCAGCAACTATAAACATTGCCATCTTTTTGATGTAGGTGTCATTGCAGGCCAGCATTAGAAGAGGAGGATCAGCACAGTAGAAATGATTGATTTCAAGAGAGCCACAGAAGGACAAGTGGAAAGTCAGCAGTGCCTGAGAGAGTCCATTAAGGAAGCCAAAAGCATAAGGGACCATGACTAAAGAGAAACAAATATCCTTGGACATTCTGGTAGTGTAATGTAAAGGGCTGCAGATGGCTACATAGCGATCCAATGCCATTGAAGCGAGGATATAAAACTCAGTGATCACCAGGGCAATGAAGAGAAGACATTGCATGAAGCATCCAGCATAAGAGATGGTCTTCTGGTCTGAGAGGAAATCGTACAGCATGTTGGGAGTGACATTGGAAGAATAGCAAATGTCTACAAAGGAGAGGTGGCTAAGGAAGAAATACATGGGAGTTTGGAGGTGGGAATTGGTCCTGATCAGCATGATCATGCACAGATTGCCTGCCAGCGTAATTAGGTAGATGACCAGAAACACCCCAAACAGGACCTTCTCTAGTACTGGGTCATCCGTGAGTCCTAAGAGAATGAATTCTGTCACGATTGTGTGATTTCTGGAAGACATCTTCTTTTTCCTTGAAAACTGAAAGTGACAAAGAACGTGAAGAATTCTGTGCGATCCAGATTCCGCATTTATTTTATCCATGTCATCGTTTCATCATTGATTTATTCATTATATGGAAATTTCTCTTTTTCAATAAACACGTCAGAATGTCTGCGTAAATCTGTTCACATTATATCTTTGTGTTATCTCTTTCAATATAACAACACACACACATTCTCTCTCATATGTACATAATTATATACTTATATGTAATTACATATTAATTTATATAATTAATGTAATAATAAAACATATTATGTATATAGCTATACATTTATACCTGTCTTCTTAGAGAACTTCGTATTTGATATATTTTTCAAATATTGTGAAAAATTAAAGCCGAAGGAATAAAACTCAGATATGAAAACACAGCAAGTCCATAACATTATTTAAATGAACAAATGATGATAGTTAGATTTTTAGGGTCCTTCCAGCTCAGATCTGCTATTATTCTAGATATAGACTAGAGGATATATAGTCAGCATAACATTTTCACTTGAAATCCCTAGTAGTCTGACTTAATTTTATTTAGAGGACATTGGTGAAATTTATCTCTTGATACACGGATAAGAATATACAGAATGAGAACTGTTCTCTCTGCTTTGTAAGTGCACCCACTCACTTATTCATGTACACTGAAAATTTTGATATTTTTTTTTGTTCTATGTTCTGGGGTTCCAGCATGAATAAATTCCCCATCCTCATGGAGCATACGCTACAGGAGAAGGACATTATTAAACATATAGACAAAAATATATATCATAACATCAGTTACAAGCATGTATTATAAAGGAAGTGAAGGCAGGATTTTTTTAGATGCTTTTTTTTTTTTTTTTTTTTGCACATTAGTGAGATACTAATCTTCACTCAATAGAACAAAATGTATTTTGGAGAACAAATGTAGAAAATGACCTACCTGTATAGTTGACTTACCATATTTAGTGAAAAACAGGGAGGGAAGATTTATAGTGTATTTTTCAAGTACATTCCCTAGAGTATTTTTTAAATAATTCTGAAGATCAATTAAATTACTCTTTGTTCCTCAGGGTCATAGCCTTAATTTGATGCTCTGGGAACTAGATTCTCCTCTAAAGCTAATACACTTACCCAACATTTAGTATACACTGCTTGATACTGTGCATAGGATCTTTAGCACATAGAAAGAAATCAACCATCACTTTTAATACTCTGGATTGAGAAAAATATGGGTAGATACATTTTGCATTTATAGTATGGTAAAGAGCAGGAAAGTCCAATCAGTAGGCTTCAATGTTTCTGATGTGTGTTAGGGAGAAATTTAAAGAAAGTTTATAAATAGTGAGGTGAGGTCTAATAAGAGTGAGGAGAAGAAAAGTGAGAGTTGTGAGGAGTAGAAAGACTAGGAAAGCCAGAGACTGGAAAAAATGTTCACCTGGTGTCATTCTGACAAAGTATTTGTATTCAGAATGCATGAAGATCTTCCACAATAAACTAATAAGCTCGTTTTTAAATGTCTAGATGAATAGACACTTCATGAAAGAAGATATGCAAACAACCGATAACCACGTGAAGAGAACTTCAACATCTATCATTTTCAAAGAAATGCAATTATATCTACAATGGAATACCACTCCACAACCCCATCAATGGCAAGAATTTTTTAAATTGACAATGAAAAGATAATTCAAATAATTATAATCTCAGAATAAGTCACTTGATAGAGTATAAAATAATTTAAATGCTTTGGAAAACTGGCTATTCCTTATGAAATTTCTTTAAAAGTTGCAGTCCCTATAAAACTATGGCTTAGTAAGTATTAATTATTTATCCAAGAGAAAAAAAGAACATAATCATATAAAGAAACTCAAATATGTATTGGCAGATACAGAGATTTTTAAAAATTGATATATTCATATAATGGAATACTATACAACAATAAAAATGAACAAACTATTAATACAACTTTAAAAAAATCACCAAAACATTGTATAGAGAGGAAGCTCAACTTTCTGAATGGCAGAGTCATTACCTTACAAAACCTGATTCTCCATAAAAGCAATGAGAATGCTGGCAAAAGTTGTCTAAGGAACAAGCATGTGATCCACGCCTTGCCGCAAAGGATTATGGAAAAACTCTTTCATCAGTATAGAGTTTAGGTATCAGTTAATTTGAAATTACTAAGTGTCTGTGATAAGATAGTAATTATAGCCTAGAAATGAATAGCAGGGCTTCTGACTCTAATAGAGTTCCTGATTCCAATTTCCATTTAAAGTTCAGCATGATTTAGTCTATGACCTATTTCTTCTATTCTTTTGACTATACATATATTTTAAGATATACATATACTTTAAACCAAATTATTATAAATATGATTTCAAATATGTTAATTTCTGATGGAGAAATTCTACCTTCATTATTCTTGCCTTTCGAATTTATCTTAGGAGAATGCACATCGGATGCTTCTAGCTAGCCCATATTTTTAACCCAGTAGTTATGTATATGATGATTCATCTAAAAAGTATGTGCACACATATGCATGAAAACCAAATATGGATATATACACAATAATATCTCCTGTAAACTACTTGGAAAATTTGAAAAAATATTTTAGTCTTAGTAGCATTGATATAGCTTGGTCCCCAGATTCGATGAGGAGATGTGTAAAATAGAGACCATGAAGAAGTCAGCTTAGAAATGAAAGTTTACAGGCAGGTTATAATTTATGGCCAGAAAAGCAGAGAGGTGCTCGTAGCGTATAATGCAGAGAAAACATTTAACGTTGGCACATTAACACTGTGCATTTGTTAACACTTTTACACATTTAGTTTTCACTATACTAGTGCCCATAATGCGACATTATTTTTCAGTAAAGATGTCTAAATACAGAATCATATTCCTAACGAGTTTGTTCTTTACTAGCAACTGTCCCCCAAAAGAATTGACATGCCCACAAGTTTTGGAAAATATTTGTTCCAAATAAAGTAATGTAATAAACATTAAGATATGATAAATTCAAAGAATTCACCCAAGGCGCTAAAGCATCACCATGTAAATAAATTTAAAAGTTGAGTATAGAAAATTGATAAATATAGAAAAATGCTAACTCAATGAGACAAAATATTAGTAGCCAAAATGTGAAATAAGATAAGCTTTTGTGTGTTTATATTCAAGAGGATTTAAGAATATTAGCATTTTATGCATTGAGGGTGTCAGGGAAAAGAATAATATACAGTTTTTCTGGAATTCAATTTTACATTATGTTTCAGCGATCTTCAGCCTTTTTGGCACAAGGGACTGGGGCTCCGACAAGAATCTAATGCCTGATGATTTTTGGTGGAGCTGAGCGGTGATGCTAGTGCTGTAGAGCGGCTGCACATACAGATGAAGCTTAGCTTGCTCGCTTGTCGCTCACTTTCTGATGTGCGGCTCAGTTCCTAACAGACTATGGGCAGGTACCTGTCCGCGGCCCAGGGGTTGGGGACCTCTGTTTTAAGGATTCTTAAAAATTTTTGTACCCTTTTACTCAGCTATTTTAATTTTAAGAATGTGCTAAACTCGTAATAAGACACTTGGAAGAAGCTTTTCATTGCAATGTGTGTTTTGTAATTGAGAAAAGGGAAGTAAGTGCTATATTACATATGGGCAGCCCTCACTTTACACACTACCATGTTAACTGCAATTTGTGCAGACTGGAAATACGTCTGTGCTTTGCATGGATCTCCATTACCAAAGCACTGTGCAAAGTGAGGATGCCTGCATTTAATGACCGGCCAAGCAAAGGCAGATGGCAGACAGAACAGAAGCTGGCTACATTACTGGACACCCTGCAAGGGTGTGCTGGCTGGGATCATAGAGGACAGAGTTGCTATCAATATGACAGATTATTACACTAGAACATTATACAGATATTAAAATGAAGATGATCTGTTATGGGAAGGGCAAATGATTTCGTATAGCCTTTTATAAAAAATGAATGGTACAAAAATAAATACATTGTGATAACTTTCTAAAATACTAGGATTAAGGAAAACTGGGACTTGTTCTTTATATACTAATTATTAATGAAAAACAACAATTAATTTTATAAGCAAGATAACAACCAAACAAAAAGTGCATATTTCCAATATCATCCAGATCCCATGACATAAGATTAAAGGATTTTATTTACTAATGTTAGAATTTCAATATGAAAGTAAGACAAAGCAGGAATTCAAAACAGTTCCATAACAGTATTACACTGGATGGTTGTCTAGGTTCCTTCTAATTCAAACTACTATTACTTTGCCCTTGAAATTATTTTACTTATGATTATTTTGAGAGTCTTCGATGATACGTAAAGCTTCTATGTTTGTTAGGAGTGGGAGTTAAGATCAAGTCAATACCAATCTCTACCCACAATGTATTAATCTGGAAACAAAATGTTTCTTACATTCAGAAGTTTACCTCTTAAGAGAGACTTCCTGAAATAAAGGATTTTTCTTCTTTTAATCATTAAAAAAAAATCATAGTAGCTGGCATACTATGGCATTGAGAAATGAAACAAATTAGAGTTCCAATAAATTCTACCTAATGCATGAATGTTTTCTGTGTTAAATTTATATTCACACATACATGCAACAAAATGAACACTCCTAACGTGACTGACTCCTAACATTACTGGTAGTAATTTTACATATGAGTATGTCCAAAAAGAATAACACAAAAAGAAGTACAAACAATACTGTGGAAATCTACCTTGATATAGAAAATGAGCTAAAGCACCAACTTGTATTTATGAAGAGTTTCCTAAAAAGGAAAAATCAAAACCCTCTATATATTGAAAGGAGACTTAAAAACTACAATACGTCGTATTAACAATAAAATATATTATACACTTAAGAAAAAGCCTAATTCATAGAGTATAGTGGACTATGTTTAACACTGTTATTTAGACGTAAAGTCTTATAACCACATGTTTACGCATACAGACCACCTGTTATTTAAAATTGCTTATGGATAGATGAGAACTGATAAGGAATATGCAAATTTTATAACTATAGTTGTTAATATGTAGGAACAAAATGATACATAAAAGTCTTCTGGAGGAAGGGGAAATTTTAAACAAGAACTAGAGTCATAAAAAAATAGAGAATATAGGTTCTTTGTTGAAATAATAAAATACAGATGGTATTATATTCACTATAAGGGCAAGGCTTAGAATCTGTAGCTAACTACTCCAAGTTCAACAAAGTTAATTGATCTTCGAATGGTTTTCCAGACTTCAAAACTTGCTCGCTATGCCTTGCATTATTTTATTTTGCATATTGTAAACAAGAAAACAATATTTCCTGCAAGCCAAAAAAATACTAAGACATCTGGCATAAGTTAAAATAATGAATCCCATTGCTTCATAATTCTTGGGAGATTTAATTCCCTGATGATATGGGGGCATAGGCACAAATTATGTCCTCAATGAGTTTAGAGTTTTTAAAAGGATAAAACAATAGTGGCTCTTTATATTCTGAATGATTTTCTGCTAAGGAATAATTAAATATAGGGGTTTGTACCCTATGTGACAATTCTGTTATAAAGCCTTCAATTTTTTTATATACATGCTGTCATTAGGAAATCACTCTTCTTTCACAGGTAGGATTAGCTATTACTAAAATGTATTTTGGAATCTAGAAATAGATGCTTTTTTCAATAAAATAAAATTATGGGCTGAAACATATTCCTATGAATTAGTAAATGTCCTGAATTAAATTCTACTATGCCATCCTATTCTCAGAGTACATGTATTTTAAATGTACAATAGAGCAATGTTTATAATGAAAAAAAGAAGTAGACCAAAGAGAACATCCATTCCCTCAGTAATCACTGATGACCTCCATTTGTAAAGCACTGTTCTAAGTACCACTGAGGTTGTCACTGCAGATTAAATAACTCTTTGTCCTTACGGAGCTCACACTTCGGTGCTGAGTCTCATTTTAGGTTAGACCTGAATTTTCACCAAATAATAGTAGCTACAATTTATTAAGTCCTCACTATATGTCAGACACATTATCAAAGTTTTACCTGTGTTAGATCCCTCACATGGAGGGAGTTGTTATTATTAATCAAACTATAAGCATGAGGAAACTTAGGCACGTGATGATGAATAATTTGCCCAAGTATTGCTGATAGAAATAAGAAGATATGGGATTTCTAGCCTGGGAGTCTGACAGCAGAGTCTCCCAGTAACGATTAAACACTTTGCAGACTCTCAACAACATACCATGCTTACTCTCTCTTGCTCCATGAAGAAAAATAAGGGGGTGATATTAAATAATCTTTTAGGTTCTTTCTAAGTTAAAGATGCTACTTTTTATAAGCATCATATCATGTAATGTTTTCCACCCCTTCATGGAGAATTGTCGGCTTTGAGGTTTATAATTTATATTATTTAAAATTATATAAAAACATTTCATGAAACTGCCTTCTCTTATTTTTCCATTTCATATCGAACCATGACCACATGCCAAGGAGACATCAGCCTCGTTAAAGCTGAAGACCAATCATCTAAACTCTTTGGGTGACTGAGTCGTAGTGACAAGCACCTACACGAGAAAGTCTCAGAGTGAAGGTAAATGTCAAGAATGCAAAGCCTCAAATGTCCTCAGAGCCACTTTGTTCATTTGCAGATACTTCTGAGTTGTTCTTGCGTAAATCGCTTAAGATATTGTTTTATGTTTCTTTAAAGGAAGGTTCCTTCCATAAAACACTCAGTAAAACTATCTGGAATGTTCATTGCTTGCATTGTCTCATTTCCTCACAGTTAAAAAGTAAATGGAGATATTAGTTATTTTGACTTTTGATTAATATTTTCAAAATAGACACCTATTAATTACACAGCCCCAGTACCAAAAAAGTATCTGCTTATTATGACAATTATTATAATCTTATGAACTTGAACAAAATACAAAATGATTATGATTTTGCTGATTTAGGTGACTTTTTTCACATTTTATTACCCTAGTCAATAAATTCAAAGTCTTCAAATGCAGAACAGGAAAAGAATCCTGGAGTGGTGCCTTTGCAACGGGCCTTACATAGTGGTCTGTGACTATCCTTGGCATGGTAGCTGTTAACAAGAGTCAGTATAACATCAACACAGCTGAGTATGTGCTATCGAAGGAAGATGTAGATTTTTTCATGACGTTTTTAATGGTCACTTTTATCTTAAACAAATGTTGGGAGATGGCACTTCATGATATCTTATGTACTCTTTCAGTTGTTTGGGTAACATGATTATTCTTTCGGTGTTACCATTTACATGTTTTAAATAACTTCAACTGAATTGATGTATTGAGGTATGTTTTCGACATTTTGCAGGTGTTAAAATGAGGTAGAATTTCAGTAAAATCATTATGATCATTTGTCAGCCTTTTCATGAGTGTTTCCTTCCCAAGTAAGTCTTTTAATACATTATCTTTCCCTTTAGCACTTACTCCATGAATATTTAATATTACTGCTATATGTATACATGCACATGTAAACTTACATAGACAGACATACATTGTTCAGGTACTGTGTATATATGCGTGTGTGTGTGTGTGTGTGTGTACACATACATATACATATATATAATCTGTTTTATACAAAAAACACTGATTTGCTTTTTGACACATGAACCAATCTTGCCCCCAATAATTTTCAATAATATATAAAGCAAAGGAGATCCTGAGCTGAGTCTTAAAAGTTAAGTAAGATTTGGTGGTAAGAGGGCCACCTAGATGACAATGGGGAAAATGGACATTACGTTGCAGCTACAGGGAATAGCTTGGCAACAAGCTTGAGTTTAGAGGAGCACGTAGACAGATCCTAGTTAGAGGAGCATGTAGACAGATCCTAGTTTTATAAGGATGTGTGCCACACATCAGTTTTACTTTCCTAAGTCCATTTGGGTATGAAAACGCAGATGAGTTTCAGCAACGATGCATTAAAAGATATATTAAAAAATGGGATTACAATTTGAAAGAAAATGATATTTAAGAAAATTCTAGGTGAGCTTTTCAAATATGAAAAGACTTACAGAAAAGCATCGAAAAATATGACTGCCTTTAAGTAAGGGAGCTCTATGTTAGATATTTCAAACATCAATTGCCTGCTTACAAGGCTACTTCTTTATGCCACATGTATTTATAAGTTTGAGAAAACAGGAAGATATATCAGATGACATGATGGAACTAATGGATGAATGACAAAAGACATAAATTTCTGTTTCTTTTATTTAGACCTCATTTGAAGGGAAGCAATCACAATGTTAAAGAAAAATTACACAGTGGTGACTGAGTTTATTCTCCTGGGACTGACAGATAGAGCAGAGCTGCAGCCTGTCCTTTTTGGGGTGTTCCTTGTCATCTACCTGGTCACAGTCATCGGCAACATGAGCATGATTTTGCTAATCAGAAGTGACTCGAGACTTCACACTCCCATGTACTTCTTCCTCAGTCACCTCTCTTTCACAGATCTCTGTTACACCACCACTGTCGCTCCTCAGATGCTGGTTAATTTCTTATCCAAGAGAAAAACCATATCTGTCATTGGTTGCTTTGTACAATTTCACTTTTTCATTACCCTGGTGATCACAGATTATTATATGCTCACAGTGATGGCTTATGACCGCTACATGGCCATCTGCAAGCCCTTGTTATATGGTCTAAAAATGTCCAGATGTGTGTGCATCTCTCTCGTTGCTATTTCTTATGGTTATGGCTTTGCAAATGGTCTGGTACAGACCATCCTGATGCTTCGTCTCTCCTTCTGTGGACCCAATGAAATCAACCACTTTTACTGTGCGGACCCACCTCTGTTAGTCCTCGCCTGCTCTGATATCTACGTCAAAGAAACTGCCATGTTTGTGGTGGCAGGTTCCAACCTCACCTGCTCTCTCGCCTTGATTCTCATCTCCTACGTTTTCATTTTCACAGCCATTTTGCGTATTCGCTCTGCTGAGGGGAGGCGCAAGGCCTTCTCTACCTGTGGGTCCCATATGACGGCTGTCACCGTCTTTTACGGAACGCTGTTCTGCATGTATCTCAGACCCCCTTCAGAGGCAGCTGTAGAACAGGGGAAAATTGTGGCTGTGTTTTATATCTTCGTGAGTCCTATGTTAAATCCTTTCATCTATAGTTTGAGGAACAAAGATGTTAAAGAAGCAATAAGGAAAGTTGTCCAAAAGAAATTGTTGGATAAATAAAATAGTCATTCTGGAAGCTTGAAACAAAGTATTTTCTTGAAGGCTCTCCAACAGAAGATACTGTTAAAGTGTGTATAAGTACCTATATTCTCTCCTCAGTCTATGTCCATTATTTCTTCAGAAGGTACATGAAACCAGCTTCCTTGATCCAATAGTGGTGCCCATGAGAATGAAAAATTAAAAAAGCTACTTATATTAAGTCCTGTATCTACTCTCTTATTTTGGTAGTCACCATCACAAATATTCCCTACCTATGGTATTATATATTTTTCAAGGTGTAGGTCAATTTACATTTTTTTAAAGATCTTCAGCATCCCTACAAATGTTTTATTGTTTCATATATTAAAACTTAGAGAGATCTTTATGGATTTGTCGATTTCACTTTGTATTTTTTTTCTTTAAACAATCGCAAATATTTCTTAATTATGGTTTAACACATTTTGCAAGGTGTTAAATTAATGATGCTCTGCCCACCTTGATCATCATTTCTTTTGTACTCAAACTGGGCCAATATCCAAACTGTAAGTTGCCACATCCTGATTCAAGCATTCACAGGGAAAACAGCGGCACAAGTGAGATGTGGTATTATTTTACCTTTTAGGCACTATAGGTGGTACATTTCTTGCTGGACAATTTGCACATCCATCCATGTCATAGCACCCTACTACTCATATTTGACATTTCCTCCTGAGTCTTACGAAATTATGGAAGCTAATGGTGCCAAAAAAAAAAAAAATACTACTCTCAGAAGAAATGGAAGCTGAACAGAGCAGCATTATATTAGGTCAATCTAGTTGATTAGCATGCCTGCAAATGTTTTATTGTTTCACATGTAAAAACAGAAAGGTGTTTGTAGACTTCTCTATTTTACTTTGTAATTTTTTTCTTTAAACATTGAGATTATATTATTAGGTCATATCCAGTAATAAACCAGTATTTTTCCTTTAAACATTTTATAGTTTTTATTCCATCTTCAATGACTAAACTGTTTTGTCTGATATTCAAATATATTGTGTATATTTCTACCCTTTTACTTTCAGTTCCTGAGTACCTGTAATTACTAAATTTCATATTTATTTGTGAATATTGGTATATAGGAATATTTTATAACTCCTTATATTGTGCTTTAAAAAACTTTTCCTTATGCTTTTTCCCCTTTTTCTAACCATGAATTAAATTGTTTTCTAATTTATCTTTTTACTTCTTGTTGATTATTACACATTTTGTTTTTCACTTTTAATAAATTACCTTAAATATTAATATACATACTTGGCCTATCTAAATTTTTATTTATCAGACAGTCTGCTGTGGAATAATAAAAGAAACTTAGAATATTTTAATTCTAGTACTTCCCACTTTACCTTATGTATTGAAATTGTAAGTAAAATAAATTATTGATGATAAAGTATTGTTTAATAATAGACTGTTTAAATATTGTTATATGTTAGATATGATTACAATTATAATACATTAAATATTTGTTTAATATCAATGTTCCTTTAAATTTAGCCAGATCTGTCGATGAATCTCATTGTTCTTTTGTATCTCACTCTTCACAAGGGGTTATTTTCTGAGTGATATATACCCTTAATTAGTTCTTTCAGTGAGAATTCAAGTAAGATAAATTCTGTTTTATTTGTCTAAAGATTTCTTGTTTTAACTTTAATTCTCAAAGAAGAATTCATTTGAGCATGGATCTAAATAGATAGAAACTTGCTTTCAGTACTTAAAATATTTTGTTTTCTGGCTTCTATTAGTTTTGTTATACAGATGATTCATTTACCAGATTATTTGTTATGTCTCTATAGGTAAAATATCTTCTTTTTTTAAGTTGGTAATCTTCACTTTCGGTTTTGTCTTTGTTGGAATTTAATTATATTTATCCTTTTCCATTTTCACCGCCTTCTTAGCTTATCTTTCTAAGTCATTTTCTCTTAGTAGATGTTCTCACAGCTTCATGTACTTTGAATTTAGAGGACTTTTCACAATTATAATTTTAACACTATCTGTGTGATTGATTCATGGTTGTAGCTTCCTCCTGCTTTCCAGAACCATAAAACCAAAGTCCATGTCTAGTTTTGCTCACTATTTTAAAGCTAGCATTTATTACAAAACCTAGAATATAGATAGTTCTCAGAAAATATCTGTTGTGTTAATAACTATTACTATTCCCTTTGCATTATGGTTGAGTGCAAACTTTATTCTCTACCACTTGCCAAAAAGATCTTCATGAATTCTTAACCACAGAAACCTGATTATGAAACTTTAAATATGCAAGCCTCATCCTACTCACCTCGAAGTAGAAACTCTTTAAGGACATAATCATCTTTGACTTTCTCTTATGCTGTCTACATTGACAGTAGAGTAACTAATATAAGTTTTTCCTGAACATTTGTTAATTACATGAAAGGATGAATAGATGAATGGATGGATGGATGAATGAATGCTACTATACCTGGAGAATTTTAGTATTGTGTGAGCTCATCACATTTTTTGGCTAAACTATTAACAACTTGATATCAAAAACTTTCGATTGGCTTGTGTGAACCCCAGCCTCACAATTTACTAGTTATATATACCAGGGAAAATTACTTAACCTCTTTTTGCCTGAGTTTACCATCTATAATGTATAGATAATAATGCTAATGACCCATGAAGTTGTGTGATGATTAAGTATTTAACTTCTGCAACCTATAATAATTACCCACATTGTGTTTTCTTTCTTGTGGTTTCTTATACGTACTAGTCACTCATCCCATTTCATGTCACTATAGAGTCTCGTTTTTGAGGGACAAGAAAATTAGATCAATAAAATGCAAAATTACCTAAAAGGAGATAACCAAGATCTGTTGTATATCCACTGAAGTAACCACACATTGTGCACTCCTTAAATTACTCAGCAAGTGTCTATTGATTAACTATTATCTCCCAGAGCCAGTGCTAGTAGTGGAAATCACAGTCCTTGCCCATGACGGTTTACAGTCTAGTGATGGCAATACAGATATTATCAGATAATTAAAACAGAGCATGTTAGACAAGGAAAGAGAAAGTTCTACAATGCTTAGAGGCAGAGAAAGCATCATTTGAGAAGACTTCATTTGAGACTTTCCTAATGCCAGGACCAACTTGATTCTGATGAGAATAAGAACAGCACTGACTGGAGGAAAGTTGAGGGAATATTTTTTTAAATGGTGAGGGAAGAACAGACAAACTGTGGCTGTTGGTTGGGAAATGGCGGCTACGTATAATTGAGAAAGTAGTCAACTCAGTATGTGAAGACAGGAATTCAAATCCTATTCTGCCTCTTACTAGGTACGTAACACTGGGTAAGTTATTTATCACTGTTCTTTTAGTGGAGCCTCTGTTGATTTAGTTAACAGTTAAGGATAAAGTTCTTATCTCTTAGAGTTATTGTGAGAAATCAATTAAATTATTTTCTTAAAAGCTGTCCACACATTGGAAGTGCTTATCAAGGTTTTTGCCAAAGACCCCATCTGTTTCACAGTCGTGCTCATAGCAGACCCTACCCAAGACAGCAATGTTCATCAGAGGGGACGTTGCTATAGGGTCTGGATTTTAAAAGAGGAGACAGTTTGAGTAAAAATGAAAACACAGAATCAGACCATCCTGAAAATTTCAAGATGACAGCTTTTGGTGTGCCTTCCATAGAGTTCTCAGGACAAATGATGAATTCAAAATGAGGAAAAATATGACTAAGGCACACGATTACCTACTAATCCAGCATGTTCCAATTAAACCCAAGAGAGATGATTCCCAATGTAACACTCACTGCTGCAACCCTTAAGTACTCCTGAGATTTCCTAAGGAATAGCTCCCTGCCTCCCACATCCTGGTATAAAAGCAGCTTCATTTTACAGCTTAAATGGACATCAAGAATCTTCCTTAATCAGAGCTTGGGAAAATAGGTATTTATCAGAACCAGAAGTAAGTCTTGGTGTTTTTACTTTATTTTGAGTTGAAGAAATTGTATTAATCTCAAGCCAAGAGCCATATATTCTGTGCATTTTCCACTCTTAAAGGTCAGGTGTATTTTTTGGACTTTGCCAATCAGTGGGGCTCATTAACCATGTGTTTTAGCTGTGAAAGAGGACATGCCTTTCTCTCAGTGGCTGTAGGCAAAGAAGTAGAAAGAAGAGGTCAGCTTTGGAAAGTCTTAACTCTACATCTTGCAGCACTCATTACTTGCCTACTTAATGCAAATTATTTTTTCTAAGTATTTAAATGATTTAAGTATTTTATTCCTCTTGGCAACTGCATTTCCCATTTTATGCAGAGAAAACTTAGATAGGACAGGTTAAATACCTTACAACAAGCATGGAATTCAGAACTGGTGTAGTCAGAGTCAGAGTCACTGACCAGGATTAGATTCATGAAATTCTGACCCTAAATACAAAACTATTGACCCCTTAGACATCTAATATGTTAGAGCAGCCCTGGCAGAAATAAATTCAGAGCATAAATAGGGATAATTTGAAACAACCAAAACAGAACAGAGGAGGGGGTAAAGGTTTAAATTCATAAAGGGAAGCGATAAGGTGCGTGCACAAGTAGAACTATTGTGTGATCAAAACTTTCTTTCACATAAACTTCATGGTAACCACGCAAAAAACAATTCAGGGCTGAGATACTTAACATAAGAAAAGAAGGGAAGAGTAGGGTCAAGAGCAAAGAAACAAAGAAAACATCAAGAGCAGAAAACAAAAGATAAAACCAGGAAAATACGGAAATAACTCCATTCACGCTCCTTCCTATAAACAGAAACTCATTTTTAAAAAAAGGTTAGTAAACAACTTTTCTTCATCTGCAGTTCCCAATGGCATGGATTTTATATATATATATCCCTGTGGACAAAATGTAGATCTACTTCTCAAAAAATTGCTTTGTACACTCAAATTCAAAAAGCACTTAATTCTCCTAAGTTTATGACATTATAAAAAGCTCCATAAGGATCCAGAGGTGAGGAAAACACTTCGAGTAATTCATTCTTTAATGCTACACTATTTTTTTAAAAAAATATATGGTATATAAATATGTGCTTTGAAGTCACAGTACAAAATGGTTGGAACTTGTCCCTGCCTCTGAAGAACTATTATGTAAATAGAAAATAGATGCATAATAATGACAGGATGTTTTAGAGAATAAGTTAGAGGTATAGAGGGTATACTAGAGGCATAAAGTAGGAAGGGGTGAATTCGATCTCAAGTATGATGCAAGTGGAGTAAGAAATGCTTCACGAATAATGGGCCTTTAAAGTGGGCCTTATAAAATGAGTAGGAGTTTGGGTGGTAAAAAAAAATAATGCTGAGAGACAGAGGATTTTTGCTCAGTTGTATATATGGACATAAATATGGGTGTAAAAATAGTTATCTATGGGTATAACTATACATGTAACTGTAGGTAAGATAGAAATAAAATGGTAATTCAATATAAAGGCAAATGATATAATGGCTTAGTAAAAATATAAAGTAGATTTACAGTAGTTTTGCTTTTGAACAACACATGATTTTTAGAGGAAAAATCATTTCAATAATCAGTAACATGATTTGCATCTTCACGTCTTCCCTGTTTCCGTTTGTTTCAAGAGCAGACGCTCAGAAAATGCCCATCAGGAACGACAGTGCAATCACAGAATTCATTCTCCTGGGGCTCACAGACCGCCCTGAACTCCAGCCTCTCCTCTTTGTGCTGTTTCTGCTCCTGTACCTGGTCACCATCTTGGGCAACCTGGGCCTGGTGGTGCTGATCAGATTGGACTCCTGCCTTCACACGCCCATGTATTTCTTCCTCACTAATTTAGCCTTTGTTGACTTGTGCTACACCTCGAATGCCATCCCGCAGATGCTGACTAATTTCCTGTCAGAGAAGAAGACCATCACCTTTGCAGGCTGCTTTACGCAGTGTTACATATTCATCGCGCTGCTCCTCACTGAGTTTTACATGTTGGCGGCCATGGCCTATGACCGCTCTGTGGCCATATGCAACCCGCTGCGTTACAGTATGAAAATGTCCGCGCGGGTCTGCATCTGCCTGGCCGCATTCCCTTACGTCTACGGCTTCTCTGATGGGCTGTTCCAGGCCATCCTGACCTTCCGCTTGACCTTTTGTAGGTCCAATGTCATCAACCACTTCTATTGTGCTGACCCGCCACTCATTAAGCTGTCCTGCTCTGACACTTACGTCAAAGAGCATGCCATGCTCATATCCGCTGGCTTCAACCTCTTCAGCTCCCTCGCCATCATCATGGTGTCCTATGCCTTCATCATCGCCGCCATCCTCCGGATCAAATCAACAGAGGGAAGACGCAAGGCATTCTCCACCTGTGGATCCCACATGATGGCCATTACCCTATTTTACGGCACGCTCTTCTGCACGTATGTAAGACCTCCAACGGATAAGACTGTCGAGGAATCCAAAATAACAGCTGTCTTCTACACCTTTGTAAATCCAGTCCTTAATCCATTGATCTACAGCCTGCGGAACAAAGATGTGAAGCGCGCATTGAAAAAGATCCTCAGACGAAACATGGGCAGTGAGTGGGCAGTGCCTCCACTTTCTAATAAACCGTAACTCTAAACCTTTGGCTCAAGTGTCTTGGCATTTTGATGACCAGTTTCGTATTCTCTATGGACATGTCTCAAGTAGCTTATCGGCAAAAAAAAAAAAAAAAAAAAAATGAGCTACTCTTGTTAACTTGGGCCCCGGCGCCTCAGCATGCAGTCCAGGGTCCATCAGCAACAACGTTACTATGGAGGTTGCTATGATGCGGGAGTGCATTCGGCACCTCAAATCTGCGATATCAAATTGGTGTTTGAATCAAATCCTAAGTGATTTGTAAACACATTAAATTAGAGGAGCGGTGCTTTAAGTGAAAATTCCCCTTCGGCATGCCTGGGGCGCTGGTGTGCTCCTATCGTTTTTCACCGTAGACAGGATGAAACATGCTCTCACTTCAGTATCTTGTCTAGACTATTATTCCCATCGATCTTTTGGGACTAAGAATCTTTAAGAAACAAACCCTTCTGTACTCCTCCCTACTTGCTAGGTAAAACCTGAAACTAAGGGTCATGATAGTGGTTTCCCGGTTTCTTGTGAACATGCTTATAGAATGTGCTTCTGAAGGCTCTTCTGAAGGCATGGGAATGGGAAGAGGGAAGAATAGAATGATGATTCTTTCCTAGACCTGAGTTTGTGGATCTGGTTTGTGGCCTCTGGGTCATAGGATCCCACTTCCTCTCTTTGACCTGCAACCGTGGCTCTACAAATTCAGGTCTAGAAAAAAATGACTGCTTTCTGCATCACTTGGATTTCAAAGATTTAGAATTTACTAAAGTTATTTATCTTCTTTTCTAGCTTTTAAAAATGGACGTTTGGATTATTCGTTTCACTCTCACGTTCTTTTATCATATTAAGTGTTCATATATTTTAACTAAACACTGCTTTAGCTGAAAGCTAATTTTTTATAATTCACTTTGAAATATTTTCTATCTTCCCAAAGATGTCTTTTTTAAATCTATGAGTCATTTAGCAGAGAGTGGTTAAGTGTCATACATTTGGGACTTTACAAGATATTTCATTATATTTTTGTAATTTAGTTCTCATGTCAGAGTACTTACTAGCTGTATGATTTTATTCTTGAAAATTTATTCACTAGTATTTTTCCAGCCTTATTCAAATATAATTGATATATAACATCATATAAGATTATAGCATACAACATGATGCTTTATAAATATATATTTGAAAATAATCATCACAATAAGGTTAGTCAACACATCTGTCATCTTACATAATTACAATGTTTTTTGTTGTAGTAAATAATTGGATATTTGGTAAATGGGAAGAAAGGGTAGATTACTATTTCATCTTTATTCTGTCCGTTTTCATGTGTGTGGGCAAATAAATAACGTTGGTAAATTCCATGCTTACCAGGTTTTTCATGACATATTACTTTCAAACTCCTTGACCTAATTCTTTGAACTAACTTATTACAACGCATTATATCTTGTCCAAATGATTTTATTTATGGGTTTTGTAGTTTAACCACTTTATTCTAGATATAAAAAATTTTTAGCAAGCACTCAGTAGTAATTTTGTGAAAAGGACTATACAAAACACAATCCAGACTAGGAAAATACCACAGAGACACCAAAGTCTGTGAATTATGTCATTATTTTATATCTTTATTAATTTTCAGCTGATCCGATTGAAGTAAATGGTTATCTAAAATGCAAAAATTCCATGAGAATAAACTCCTGATCATCCAAAGGAATCGGTTCAAAATAACAAACTGATACAATCACATTGTGCCAATCCCAAGATTATAATGAGTATAAACCTACATAAATTACTATTTGCCTGCAATTTTCTCTTGTAGTAATATTGCAAGTATTTATTCAGGGTGTATTGAAAAACATTCCAGGAATAAAAGTTTCAAATTACAAGTTGGGTATAAATCATTTCCAATAACTCATCCCTTGAGCCACTAATGTCTCTGAGAAAATCTTTTCCAGAATCAGATAAGAATGAAAATTCTGACTTCTGTGCTTGCGATTTCTCTTTGTATTTCTGTTTTGTACCTTCATAAATAGGACTCAGGTAACAACGGAAGCAGTTTTGAATGTTAGCATAATTTTTAGCCTGTATTTCTCTTTTTGATTGGTTAGTAGAAAACAGAAAATCTTATTAAAATTATGTGTTTACATTAATCATTTTGCTTTACAACTAGCATTTTCTCCATTCATTCAATAATTTAACACACATTCAATAACCTATTGGAGTAAATACATGACAATTATAAACATTTTTTTTAGAATATCTATTGAAAGAGGAATCCCCCCCCCAATAAAAAACTAAAATTGGTAAACAATTCAGAAGATGGACAAATACAAGCATCCTTATAGTCATTCTGGCAAAAATGAAGCTCTCATAGAATTTATAAATCTCTCTTTAAATTATTGGAGAGAGAGACCTTAGGAGCAATTTAATATTCACTAACAGATACATGACTGGTAATGAGTGTAGGATTTGTAACACGATGACTCAGAATGGTATAAACAATGGGAATTTTAGAAATTATTTAGTCCAATATGATACTGAATAAATGAAGACTCTTAAGTCTATAGAAAGAAAACCACTCTATCAAAGTGAAAAAAAAAAAAAACTTTCTAAATGAAGACTCGAAAAGAGATTTTACTAATATGTCATTGGCTAGTAGGAAGTCATGTGTATCATGATCTATAATTTAGATTAACACATTGTAATCAGGTAACGTACCTGCCTTTATATTTGTAAGACACTGGAATGGAAAATCAGGAGATGGGGAAGGTGCTGGAGTTCATTACAGCAGAGTGGAAAGTGAAGGCGTTTCTTGGGAAAGCACAGGTACGTGACATGTGTGGCTCCACCAATTCTATGACCCAGCTAGCTTTTCTCCATTTCTTCCTTTAAAATATCGTTTTACTCAGCTATTCTTGCTTCAGTGTGATCCTGCTACCTAGGACATTTCCATTTTAACTGGACCCTGAAGAGTGCAAATTTTACCCCAAATGACCATTTCGAAAAGCAATATTTCAGGTACCAGTGACACTTGAAGACGTGAGCTTTGCACTTTCCGTTATTGATTGCCATTTATTTATTTATTTATTTATTTGTTTGTTTGTTTGTTTGTTTTGAGTGGGAGAACAGGATGGATATTCTTGGGACTCCAAATTTTTATCAAGTGTTTATCATGTTTACCAATTTACCATAATAGTCACTTGTAGATTTTTGTTTAATAATCTCTACTAAACTACAAATAATGGTTTTTTTTTTTTGCACTTTACATATCAAGAAAACAAACCTATATATGTATAGATAGCCTGTGAATCAAATTCATCACATGATAAAAATGAAGCATCATTAAGGAAAAAAAAATTTCTTCACCATGAACAAAGCTGTGTTGTCTGTGTTAGATAGTTTATTTATGATCATTCCCACCCAAAGGAAAGCAATTTGACATTATTGGGCCAGTGAAAGCTAATGTGCAGTTTTATTTTGGTTATATTTCTTGAAATAAGAAACATAGACTTTAAAAAACTCATTGCTACCTACACTGATTCCTGAACACCAAGAAATTTCAAATTGGGCACCAACATCACAGGGAAAACCCTGTTTTAGAAGGATGTCCGCTTTCCTGCCTCACTAAAGTTTCAATAATTTTTTTGTATGATATTTCTTATGCAGAGAACAAATTATTCATAGGTATTATAAACCGGTTCAACAATCTCTTCATTAATTTAATATGAATTACTTGGCATTCTACATTAGGAGGTAGGAAATGTTAAGAGTCATGGAGCATCAGTTTTGTTACTTTTTTGCATAAATATCACAAAAATAAATAATCTTAACCTCAGAGCACACTGGGTACAGTAAAAATTAAATAAGGCAGATCCCATAGCCATTAAACATGAGGCTTTGACATATCCCAGCAGTGTAAGCTCTATAAGAATTTGCTTATAGAAAGAGAAATAATCTTTAGTTGAGTTTTTATTAAGTATTCCAAAATCATTCAGATACTTACCTTCAGTGGGCAAAGGTTTTAGCTCTAAGGCAGCAAGTTTGACTATGTCATAGAGTTACCAGAAATATTTTTAAATTGCCAATGATATTTCTCATATGCACAGCTGAGATCAAATATTACTTTTTATATGAGATGTTGAAAGTCATGTTTTCCAGCTACTTTTGGTCCTTAAAATGTGAATCAGGCAAGAAACTTAATTA
This sequence comes from Rousettus aegyptiacus, assembly GCF_014176215.1. Classification (NCBI taxonomy): domain Eukaryota; kingdom Metazoa; phylum Chordata; class Mammalia; order Chiroptera; family Pteropodidae; genus Rousettus; species Rousettus aegyptiacus. Next base: position 111,713,096 of record NW_023416308.1, read on the forward strand.
AAGTGATCTTGGAACAGGGTTGTGGGTCAGAGACAGAATCTTAAAAAGGGAGGAGAGGGAAGACTAAAGAGGTATAGTTTTAAAAATTGCTTAACATGTAGTAATTTTAATGAACAAAAATTAAAATGTGTGCAGGTTATATGAGAGCATTGAAAATATTTGTGACTTGTCTCATCTCATATCCATGTGTATTAGTTTAGCATATGCCTTATCCCAAATAGACACATAGTTAAGCAACTGTTATCATTTGTTTGATAAGAGATGATGAGAAAAAAGGTGTTAGTATTTAGGCAGGTGTACAGATGATGTGTTCAAAGGCAGAAAAGATTTGAGTCCACGTGTGATTGATGTACAGAGCTCTGGCATTACATTGTAATCTATTTTCTTCAGAGCTCTTAGATTTTTTCAGCTTGTTCCTATTCCCTCCCACTTATGGAGTAACTTTTACATGCTCAGTATTTCCTGCAGGCAACTTTTTTGAGAACATGAATCAATGACAAGATCAAAAGTGCTTTAGGACACTACCATTGGCACTATGAATGAAGGTAGCTTTCCACGTTGTACAGAATATATCTTACTTCCTTGTATTTTCTCTAACTTTAGGGGTGCAATGATTCCAGCAAACTCTGGTGCTTTTTGTGAAATGAGGTTTTCTTACCCTAAAGAGAACATTTGAAATGCTCCAGGCTCTTTGAACAATTAAGCTCAAGAAAGACCGCACATTCTTGTCCAACTTTTGTAGCTTCAAATGTATGCGAACATATAGATTTTGAGACTTCCTGCAAGAGGGAAATCCATCCTCTCTTTTTCCCCCAAACTCAGCATTTTTCAAACTTATTTTTACCATAAACTTGTTTTGTTGCCTGATATCTAGTTGTTCCAATGAACACAATTTTGGAAACACTAATCTAAAAACTCAGGTGATGGCCAGCTTAATGTTTGTTTATTTGCTCTATTTTCTTCATTCTTAATTGTCCCCGCCCATTCAGTTGCAGGATTCTTCTAAAGGAAAATATAATAGAATAGCATAAATTGCTTGGTAAAACTGAAGTGCCTGGGCATTTGGGAAGAAATAATATTATCGAAATATAGACTTTTCTTCCTAAACTACAGAGTGTGGTCGCTAAACTTATTTACTGAAAAGGGTAGGAAATAGGCAGATTAAATTCCTATCCATTTTTAATATTTTTATTGTCTTTATTAGTTGTTTAATGTAATATGATAACTGAACTGGTGCTACTATTTAAGGCATAGTTGTCCTTATTTAAAGATTAGATGAGTATCTTCATGTCGTTACAATGGAGGATTTACATTATTAAGGCAAATATTTTCCAAATGGACTCCTCCTTCTAGTGAGTAAGGAAAGAACACTTTTTCTATCTACATAAATCCTGATTGTCTAATTATTGTATTTTCCTACTAGAGACCAAAGTTGTAGATTTAAGCCCTGCAAACTTTATTTCAAGTTAACAGAGAATGTGGGTTCTACGTTACCACTGTAATTTGAATGTGACACACATACAAACTCCAAACAAATGTCAAAGACAAATTCAATGACATGTTACCTTTTAGCTTTTAGACATGTTCACATGTCTTAGCCTGTGTTGGAGACTTTCAAGTTCTTGGCTGCTTGCTACTTTCTAAACATTTTATTTGACACAATAGAAAATTTTCTTTGCATCTATGTGAATATGTTTGATTTCTCTGCAAAGCCTCCTGTTACTGCATGTATAGCTCACACTAGCTGAAAATCATTTCTAGCTTGTCTACCTAGAAAATTATGAGTTATTTAATCCCCAGTTAAAGATTATTGTTCTTTGATTTTATCCTGATTCCTGAACTGGAGTAGTTACTTTGTTTAAATCTTTATTATTGAACTACACTTTTAACTTTAATTTTCTCTTCTTTAGTCTCCTTTATCAAGAAGGCATTAATCAGCTCTTTCAAGATAAGTACTGTTCCCAATTATCATTATTCCCCTGGCAAAGTGACTTGCACATACGTAGTGTTCAATGCTGTTTGTGTGCAAAGGTTACCTTATTATAATGATTAAATCATATAACATCTTGGAAACATCACAGAGTCCAAGTAGCAAACTTTTGAGGGTACTTGTTTCTATCTTCAGGCAAAGCTTAGACACTAGAAATAGAGTTGGTGACATTGACATTGCACAGAATTGTTATAGCACTTCAGTAAATCAAGGCTACAGATTTTTTGGTTATTCCCTGGTTAAAGATAAGTTTAAAAATTGTATTATTTGCCAAAATGTAAAATAAAAATAATAAATTCTGATACCTCTTTAAAATTGAAGGGTCTTAAGATCTTGGAACATGGGCCATGTTACCATTCAGTAAAAACTCAAGTAATTTGAGTGGCCATTTCAGATAATATCTGTCCTTTCTAAAGGGATACAGCCTTGCCTGTAATCCAGTCATCCTAAAAGTGTTTAAATTTTGAGACCATCATGTGAAGTCTGTGACAGAAAATAGTTAAATCCAAAGTATGACAGCAGAAATAAGAGAGAGACAGAGAAACAGAGACAGAGACCCAGTGGTACAGAAAATTACAAGCCTATGCTAATTCAAATTAGCTTTGTGTTCCTTCTTTGAAAAAAAAAAACCTGAATATTCCATTACTGTATGTTGAAATCACATTTATGCATAATGAGAGAGATAGGACTTGGAAGTAACTGTTTATTAAAAAGTTTAGTTTCAAGGAACATAGGATAGTTTGTTTAAAAAAAAATGTCATCTAACAGATGATCTTTTTATTTCTAACAGTGAATTTTTAAAATTGTGGTTAGTGGGTACTTTAAGTTCCAGATGCCAGAAGCAACTTCTTGTCTTCCATCACCCTGTGTCTTCAATTGGAAGGATTCTTTTTTTATTTTAAAACTTTTATTGATGGCTCGCTATGAAGGCAGGGAGATATAAAGAGGTCTCTTCTCTCAAGGAGCTTTCTGTGTTAGGAAACATCACATTGTATTTTTATGATTTGCTTCCGTGACTAGGAGCTAGGTTAAAGTTACAATATCAGAATCACAGAAGCAGGAAAGATGGCGAATCATAGAGAAGGTTATACATGTGCTATGTCTTAAAATATGGGAGATCATCTGAAAAAGAATGATGAGATGGACAAAAACCATTGGATAAGCAACAGTATTATGTATTTTTAATATGCAATGCCTGAAAAGCAGAATAAAGGGAGATTAAATACAAGATCTGGTTTAATTTCTTATCTAAAACCATAGGCTGGAACTGAAAGCCCAAATATTACTCAGTCTCTTTTAAGTGGCTGCTTTTCTATTAAGATGACAATCACTCTTTCGATGACAAAGGGATATACTAAGATCACACCTAGTATATTTTACCCTGACCCTACCAATTTAAAACATTTTCTGTTGACATTTCAGTGGTCACTTTCTGTAAAGAAAATCCAGTTCAACTGGGGAGATATCCCGGTCACGAGAATCCCAGTCGAACCAGCTGAAATCTTTAAACTTGTCCCAATCCTATTGCAGCTACCAATAAACTATGTATGTGTGGGCATTAAGAAAAGGATGTCCAACCTACCCTAGCTCTTTAAGCTCAAATGACTTACCTATTCTAAGATAAAACAACATGACACTTTATCTTCAGGATTATGAAGAATACCTCATTTTTAAATCCCAGAAACTTTCACTCCATAAGCCTTGGAGTTCTTTTTCTGTGATTCCCCCTTATATTTACCATGTAGTTTTTTCCCATTATTTTCTCCAGCAGTCTAGATTACTTGCCCCGTTTATAAACACCAGTTGACTTTGGCACCTCTATCAGGATTAAGTTCTGATATTTCTCTCCGGGTCACTGGAATAAGAGGTGGCCTTGTTTTAGTTCTCTGGACATATTTTGGCTCAGCCTACTCCTTATCACCTGTCTTCTGGCAGTTACGTACACCACCATCCAATCATGAGAAGAAGTTGAAGTCATTCCTCCCACTACTTGGCCTTTCTCTGTCCCACCTACTTTCATACTGGGCTTTATACCTTTGAATAGGGATATTTGGTTATTTCCACAGGTTCTGTGGAATGAATGGAATTTGTACAGAGTGATCATGTTCCTCAGAATGCCTGGGGTGTTTGGTCCAGCTCCTTTACCAGCAAACAAAAAACAAACAAACAAACAAACAAACAAAAAGCTCCTTGAGAAAATGGAATGGAACCAGGATAAATGAAGGTAGATTTGGTCATTTCTAAGTGTCCTATACCCTGAAGGTAACAGGCATTTAGAGAAGTGCAAAAACTATTTAATGATCCTGAGACTCCATTGAACACATTGAATAAATTAAATGGTAAACAAGTGATCAGATCCTGCCTCTAAATTTCAGAATTCCACTCAAAATCTGACCCCTACTCATTTCTACTAGAATAAGGTTTTCACTGCATTCGTTAACTTATTTATGCAATAAAATTGAGTGAATTTGTTTTATGGAGGAATAGCCAACAAAATCAGTCTTGTTACCTCCTCATGCAGCTTGCAGCTTGAGCTGGGGGAAACAGCTACTGTACGGTGAGGTGAAAAAAGTAAACTCCAAAACCTATTTATTACCTACAAGTCTTATGGGACCTGCTGCTCCTTTCCAACACTTTCCTTATTGCAGTTTTTTTCCTCCTATCATTGCTCACTCTGGCCCATACCTATTTGTCTTCTTACTATACCTTCAACAAACCAAGGAGAATCTTATCTCTGGCACTTTGTATTCCATACCTGGAATGTTCTTTTATAGACGTTCATATGATATCCCTATTTGGGCATTGCTTAAATGTTATTTCCACAGAGAACTCCTCTCCGACTCCCACGTCCTATTCTATTGCCTTCTTCACTTGTCTTCAAAGCACCACTCATAGGTATGCAAAGCACACACACCCACACACACACATACTTATGTACACATGCATGTACATTTGGTTTAGACAGTAAAGTCTTTCTCATTTGAATATAGATTTCATGAGATCAGAAACTTTATCTGATTTCTTACCTTCTAGATTTCCAGTACATGTTATATCTTATTTTTTCCACTAATAGATTTTTAAACAGCTCCGTTGATGTATGCATATGTTCCAATTCATCAAATTATACATATTAAATATGTGAAATTTTTAATATATCAACAAATAGTTTTTAAGTGGATTATAGTTTTAAAAAATATGAAGAGTATTCATTTTCTTGTTCCAAGCACAAACTAAGGAAGTATAACAGAAAATACCACTTGTAATTTACTCATAGAGAAAGATATTTAAGCCCAATGACACATAAATACGATGTTAAAATACAATTCCTCTTCATATACAAAACATGATTATTTGATAGATGTCCGAATATGATAACTAAGCAAAGACAGATAATTTCTTAACCTTTTAATGTGTCCCTGGATGCCAATATATAAATATAGAACTCAGAGGTCAGAGCTAAAGATATGGATTCTATAATCATAGCAGGCTTCTTAAATCACCTACGAAGTGGATGCAAATGGAGAACCAATGTTCCAATGAATGCATGTAAAGGATTATATCTTTGTCTCCAAGATTTGGAGGTCAACATGAAGAAGGGGAAGAGCCATCAGAATCTGAGAAAAAGTGGCCATGGAGGCAGAAAGACAACTGAAAGAGTGAAGTTGTACAGAAACCTGAAAAAGAGTATTTGGGGGATAGCTGGAGGAATTAACTATGTGAAATCCCACTGAGATAGCAAGTAGAAAGTAAGATAAAGGGTGATCTTTGGATGCAGTTGTGTTAAGTTTTCATATGTCATTGAACAAGATCAAGTTCAATGGAGAGATGATACAAAAATACAATTGGAACATTATGTGTTATGAAACACATATTATGTGTTTATTGAAAACTGTGTAAAAGTTTGAAAGTAGGGACAACGACCAAAGGTAGTACTTTTGAAAAAACATAATAGTAAGAGGATCAGAAATAAGTTGGTGACTGGATGGGACTTTCAGTCAAGGAAATTATTAAGAAGGAAAATATTAGATGATGTTTGTAAACAAATAAGAATATTTCAGCAGAGTTTGAGAAAGTGATGCTTGGGAAGAGTAGACATATAATTTCTAGATTAAAGTTCAGAGAAAGCTCCAAAGGTGTGAAAGAACGATCTTAGGTAGAAGCAGGGATACATTATTCATTATGACAAGAGGGAAGAAAAATGTATGTTTAAATGATCTTATTTAAATATTTATATTTTGGAGGATGAATTATGAGGCAAGATCAGAAACAGAGAGTGAAATTCCGAGTGGTTTTCTCTAATTATACTAAGCAGCATAAGTGTAGGACAGAACGAAGAAACAATTAAGTTTAACTAAGTTGGGATTTAATTGGATGAACAGAATGGAGAGAAAGGGGAACCATGTAATTGAGGGTGATTGGAGCTGAGTCATTATATAATGGACGATGGGATCTCAGTGGCTCAATAGTGACATATGGAGACAAGAGCAGTGAAAAATTAGTGATAAAGTGCCATTTTTCTTAGATTTGTGAATAAGAAGCAGTTGAAGGGTGGCTATTACAGGAGATGACTTAGAATAAAAAGAAACATGAAGGATTCCAGCCATGGTACAGTTCTGAATGTCTTTGAAAGAAACTTTGATGAACAGTTGAAAGTGGAAGTTACATGGAGATGGGAAGACTATTCAGGGTTAATAGGAGGAGTCAACTCCTCCTTCGTGGCCTCTAACGTTGTTCAAGGGTGAGGTGATCTCACTTAGAGTATGTGATGCATGAGTATTCTTCCTCTTGGTCTGCAGTGGATAGTGAAATGGAAAGAAATAATGAATAAACATTTACCTAATTCCAAATCATCACTTAGCCCTCTGTCCACATGCCATCTCATTAAAAAGGTTGTTTCCCCATTGCTCCAACACTGACAGCTTCCTGCCCCACTACAATGAAGAATACATAGATAATTTAATTTGATAAATGTTTATTGTAAACTGTGTACAAATTTGAGAGATAAAAAGTTAAAGTACATCGGTTATTACCCTCAAAATATTTCAATTCACAAAGTTAGTAAAACATTCTCTTTTGTTGCTGTGGTAATCATATTATTATAATACCTAGAAGACTCTGTCTTGTATCTTATTTGGTACTCCTGACATCCTTGTGAGTGCAATAGTGTTATTATTTATAGTAGATGCCATGGTACATGAACCAGATATGCCTTTCATGGTTGAAGTATTTGTTTTTCCAGCTTCCAAGTGTATTGGCAACTGATGCTTCATAGCTGAGTTCTGCTCTTAGAACTGCTACTGCTGAAAGAAATTGTAATGCCCAAGATCATCACCCCTCCCAGTGGTTAAGCCATATCCGAAGGACCCGATACTAATATCTGGTCTTTTTTTTTCACAACTTTTACAACATTTATATATAATAAAACTGAGATTAAGAAAAGCTAAATATTAAAATTGCAACTTAAACCCAGGTCAGCTAACTCCAAGTATTGTGATATTTTACCAGACACTGCCTTCTCCTACTGTGTGAATTTATCGTATAAGCCCATGGATAAACACTTAAGACACCAGGAGATTCGGAAGTTTATCTTACTTTAAACAATCTATTTTAAAACCGGGAAAAGTATTAATATGAAAACTTAATACAAAAATTAATATGAAAACTTATTTTCCTCTACATAACAGGATGATGTGTAACATGGCTTTACAGTATGCGTTTCTGTAAGATCTTCTTTAGGGCCTCTTTTACATCCTTATTTTTCAAACTATAGATGAGGGGGTTTAGCATAGGGATCACTACTGTATAAAATACAGAGACAACCTTGTCCTGCTCCATTGAGTAGCTAGACGTAGGGCGTAAGTACATGAAGAGAATAGTCCCAAAGAATATGGTGACAGCCATAAGGTGGGAGGCACAGGTAGAGAAAGCTTTATACCTACCTTCTAATGATGACATCTTCAAGATGGCAATGAGGATACACAGATAGGAAATGAGGACAATCACAACACAGCTGATGACATTAAAACTGGAGAAAGCCATGATCACAATGCCATTGATGTGGGTATCAGAGCAAGAGAGTTTGAGCAGGGGTGGGGTATCACAGTAGAAATGGTTGATCTTATTAGAGTCACAAAAGGACAATCTGAAAGTCATTCCTGTGTGTATGGCTGCATTCCCAAAGCCCGCTAGGAATGAGGTAGCTATTAGCAAGAAGCAAATTCTCCCAGACATGAGAACTGGGTATAGCAGAGGGTTCCAAATGGCTGCATAGCGGTCATATGCCATCATGGCCAAAAGGAAGCATTCAGTCCCAAGGAAGGAGCCAAAGAAGTAGAACTGGGCAGCACATCCATTAAAAGAAATGGCCTTATTCTCAGCCACGAGGTTCACCAGCATCTTAGGAGTAACAGAAGAAGAGTAAGAGGCATCAACAAAGGAGAGGCTACTGAGGAAGTAGTACATAGGAGTGTGGAGACAGGGGTCAATCTTAATTAACACGATCATCCCCAAATTACCCACCATGGTTGCCACATAGACTAACAAAAACAATACAAAGAGGACAATTTGCAGATCTGAATTTTCCGAGAGTCCTAAGAGGATAAATTCTGTCACTTCTGTTTGATTCCTGCCTTGGACATCTTTCATATTTCCGATCATTTGAACTGCAATAAGAGAGAAGATAGAACATGGAATTTGGTCGGATAAATATATGACAAAGCTATAAACACTTTTTTGCTGACACATACACATATAAATTCTAACAGAAGAGTGCAAAGAGAAAAACATAGTAAAAAGTGTGTTGAACTTGATAAGTGCAGTCCTAGATGTGCAGCCCACTAACAAATGACCTTGAGAAGGATGACTTAATCTCCATTAATGAAGATCACTTCTGGCGTTAACTGCTTATGGGACCATTATATGAACTCATCTTTAAGATGTACCTCTTTTAATTTTTTATGATAAATTAATTTCTACATTAACATAATCTCTAGACACAACTTCTGGAGAAAGACGGCAAAATTAACTTAGGCCACTAACTATTCTTCCATAGTACTAATGAATGAATAAAAAAGACAAAATTAGTAAAATTAGTCAATAGTGTCAAACAAGAAGAAAATAATTGAATCTCCTGGGATTGCAGGGAACTTCTTACCTGAGCCTCACCACAAACCAGTGAGGGAGACAGTTAGGTACCATCCCAATAGTGTTAATAAGATTATCTTTTGTTAGATGACCTCAGCAAAGTATAGGGCTTTCTTGGCTACTCAGTGGTGAACTCTGGGCTAGAACACAGCCCTCTTAATGTCAAATTATTTGTTATTCCTTAACACTACATTACCTCTCTCTGTATTTCACTGAACAAATATGTAGCCTAAATCCTCTTCCTTGGAATAATCTTGCTGTAAGAACTTCAGAAAGAATTAAAAAGAAGAAATGGGTCTTTTTCTCTTGTCCTCAACCAGAAAATTTCCCTGAGAGTATTATTCTAACAAAAATAGTGAAAAGAATAAAGTGCCACAGACGTGTGTGTGTGTGTGTGTGTGTGTGTGTGCGCGCGAGCTAAGTACATAAGGAAAGGTAACAATGAGTAAAAATAAATACTAAAATGTACTAAAATTTATGGAGCATTTCCAGTGCTCAACATGTACTGCATGCGTATTGTTTCTGCTCTATTTTATTCAAATTCTATAAGATAGGCAGTATTATAATCTTTTTGCACATGGGAAATGGACGATACAAAAGATTAGCAACTCTTACCCAATGTCACAAGGTTAACCTAGTACAGACTAATTTATATCCAGCCAATGCAACTCTCATATTCTTATATGAGGTCATTTATAATAATAATAATTATAATAGATGTAAGCTCTAATACAAATAGCAATTGATATTGTAATTCTCAGAGCTTTGTTAATATTCCAGAATATATTTGGTTTCATTTTAAAAAGTCCATATATCTCATGAAGAGAAAATATAATTATAGTGGCTGAAAATTGTCTTTCTAAGAACTTTCATTAATTTGCATCATTAGCAAAATACCATTTGTTTTATATCTGCTGCTGTGAATTACATCCTCTGGTCTCCCCTCTACTCTGGCAAATACATTTCTTGCTTCTCCACAGTATTCCTGCCCCCCCTGCTGAGGTTTTACAGCCAACTGTCTAGTCCAGAGATTCTGATCTTGGATTTCAATTTCTAAGGATTTGTGAAAATAATAGTAAGATTTCCTGAGAATTGCTGGTGTTTAAAAAAGCCTTAAAATCACATTATTTACTGCTGCTTATCTTTCTCCCAATGACTTGCAAATTTTGTAGTAATAAAAATGGCAAAACGTTTACTTAACATACTTTCTTAGCCACTCAGTGCTCTTGGAACTTTGGGTCGATGAGTGATTGGAGAAATTAACAGAATTGTGAATTTTTCTTCATGTCAGTAAGTTACATGAACAGAACGTTCTATATCTTTTCCTTACCTTTCTTAACCGCTGGATTTCTATATGATGCCTTCGCTTGTTCCAGGTCAATGCCCAAATTCATTAGGAAAAAAATTAATAAAGTCTTCTTAGAAATATCACTCACTTAGTTTCTCTCAGGTTAAGCAGGAGGCACAGTTGGAATGAACTTCAGATGCCACCAGTTACAGGAAAGGAAAACTTGAACCCTTTACCTCTTCCTTGTCATAAAAGAGTTACTCTGCATTCAACAGAGACACTTTCTTTCTTTTATTTTCCCTTAAAGATAAGCACCCCCAGTTTGTTATCTCAGGGTAAATACATTTTAAAAGATCGATTATATTGCTGCAGAGCAGCTGTAATATTGTTTGAAGTTATTTCCAATTGTAGAGTCTCCAGACCAGACTGTGAAGTAAGCATCCTAACTCACTTTAAATAGCACATATTTCTTGTTTAGTCTCTAGAGACTGCATTCCTCATTTCACCTTATTTTAATCTACTTGTTTCTCCCCTCTGAAACTAAGGAGATCACATGTTCTTTTCGTATTTCTCTTCTTTACCCTTGGGATTCCTGAGCCCCATAGAGAGTGACTTTTCATCCACATTTCCTACCACTCTTGAACATCTTTTTTTTCTACAGAGAGTTGGCAGTCTGATACTTAATGGTCTGGTCCATTTGGGAACATCAAAAGAATCCACAAAACAGTAGTTCTAATCCCTTGAGAGTCTTGTCTTCTATAAGGACTTTGTGTACATGTAAGTTATGCTGCCTTGCTCATGGTAAGGAGCTGATTGGAGAAGGCACAAGGAGCTAACAAGAACAAGGACTGTTTTAGTTTTCGATCCTGACCCTGTGTCTCACTAATTGTGTGACTTTGGCCATTGTGCCTTAGCTGTTTCATTTCTAAGTGAGAATACTAATGTCTACTTTATAAAGTTGACTCTGGAGATAAAATAAATGAATAAATGTGAGCTGCTGTATTAAATACATATGGACAAGTGTTTAATAAATAAGAGTTTGCCCACCTTAACACTATTCCCTACTGCCCAGAGCAAGAACCAGTTATCAGCCTTTGCAGCCTAGATTGAGACTAATCAGGTTCCCCAAATACATTTCATATAAGAGACACAGAGTTTGAAACAAATTGATCAATATCTGATCACCATTTATATTATCAATGTCACTTTGAGAAGATATTCTAATTAATATGTCTCGGCACCATTTAATTAAAAGATGCATTGAATTATCTCTACAAATTCAGACAAGATTTGCATTATTGGGGTTAAATCTTAACTGCCCCCCAACTTTCTTATTGGTACCTTGGAGGGAAAATATAGTAGGCATCTATCAACACAGAGTCTGAAATATTGGCAAATAACGTAGATTTATTTAATAACTAAATAAATAAATCTTCCTCAATTAAGTGTGAATTAGTCGTTATGTGAGAACAAACTGTGATTAAATTAAATGAGATTAAGTTTTGTGTAATTGGAGTATAGATGGAGGTTGGAAGAAAGATCATGTGGCATTAAGAGGTAAGTGACACAGGATGTGAGGACCCTAGGTGATGACAGAGTGGTGGAATGAGACTTCTAGGCAACGAAGGAGTAGTTAATCGTGGACAGGATAGGTGTTAGGTTCTAGTCATCCCTGGGTTATGAAACAGGACGTCTCAAAGAGTTTTAGAATAAAAAAGGACTCATTTCTAATCCTCTCTTGAGTGTCATTCAAAGAGATACCAAGGGATGTTATAGCTCCCTGCCAGTAGGACAGGGACCATCAGAAGTTAGGCCGCAATGTAATCTCCATGGAGCATTCTGATAATTCACGCTGGATACAGAAATGTGCACTTGGTACCATAAGGGATAAACCATTGACAGGTTACAACTAGCTTTTCATGGAGAACCGTGGGACTCTTAAAGTCCAATAAGTAAACAACAAATATTTTTTGATCAACTAATAGTGGTGATGTAGAGTAATTATGATGTGATCACCCTTTTAGAGAATTATATATAATATGAATTATGAATTCCAGAAACACCTGTTCAGCCAGTCCTCTCTCATATCATAATTAGAAGATACTAGGGCTGAGTAATAATAGCAACTAATATTAACTGACTGTTAATGATTTGCCACTGACTGATACAGTGGTGTTGATTGCTGGGAGAAAGAGTGAATCAGAGGCATTGGGGTGGAAAGGTAGAATAGCTAAATGTTTACCTTAGTAAATGATATTATCTAGTACAGTCCCAGATAGCAATAAATTATCCATGCCCCATACAATTTTCACATATCCTGTCAGTTGATGTACTTAATAGAATTATCCGAGCCTTGAACTTATATCCATTTTACAAGTAAACACATTTTTCATATAAATATGGAGTATTGTTGAATGAATTTTATATGTAACAAATTTGCCACAAATGCATCTATTAAGTAATTCAAGGAGAAAAAAAAAAACACTAGCTTTGGGTTTACCAAGAGCTGTATATCATTTCAGAAATTCATATCATGAACTGAAATGTTGAAAAATTGTTTCAGATGTCTCTACAACAAACCTGTAGCAGCTTGCATTTTTAACTGTCACATTTATGGAGGTTTTTAATATATGTGCAAACATCTGTATTTTTAATTATGTAGTTAATGCCTGACCAGTTAGTTAATAAAAGATGTATTATGTAATTACAAACTGGTTTTTTTTTTTACTTCTTCTATTTAAATTATGTGCATAGGTAAATTAAATTATTTATGAGTACCATTCAGGAGCATAGAGGGAGCAATATAACTTACTTACTATAAAAATGTCATTTGGGTCTGAAAGGGTAAAGACACACTGTTCCATAGGTCGCTTACCATACCAGTCACTAGCCATCAATAGTCCCAATTAAATAGATTTTATATCATCTGGCAAAACCAAGAAAAGAGAGAAAGAAATTTCAGTAAACTAGTAAAATGTAAAGGCAACCTAATAACCTCAGGTAAACAAACATCTCCAGTTAGGAAATTTATGTGGAAGGACAGATCTCATTTATAATTACCAAATATAAAAGACCTAAGCACAACCAAATGAGAAGAAAAATTAAGAGAACATTGAGATAAGAGTCTGTGAAGAAAAAGAGTAAAACTTCAGAAACATACAAAAGTAAATTTCAATATGTATGACCACATACATGCTCTTTGATTGTAAGACTTGGTGATATAAGGTGGAAATTCTGCTAAGTTAATTTATAAATTTAATGCTGTCCCAATAATACTTGTGGGAGTGTTGGTCCACCTTTAGGAAGGGTGAGCACCACTGGGTATCCCACATGCCGCTGGCTACCACATGAACAGTTGAGGCAGATGATGGTAAAAGAGGTCAAATATATGGTAACAGAAGGAAATTTAACTTTGTGGAGTGAACGCACAATGCAATAAACATATGATGCATTATTGAATGGTACTCTTGAAACCTATATAATTTTATTAACCAATGTCACCTTATTTATTAATTAATAAATAAGGGCACTCTATATAACATGAAAGTATTAGCCTCTTTGAAAGGACTTTCAGGCATTGGCAAACAGGCTTTTGTAAATTACCATCAAAATCACACCTTTAGGCAGCTCTGGGCTGGTAGAGGGGTCCATATAGCACTTATGGGTGACTTAATCATCACAACTAGAGTGGCTCATGAAAACTCCCTTGTGCGTCTTTCTAAAATTAAGGCTTAAGGAAGAGAGAGTGAAATTCCTTGGGGGACAACAGCTCATCAAGTCTTTGGGTCTCCTGTGAATGCAGAAAAAAAAAATCATCATATTTCTTCTGGGGATTTTTTGCGAATGAGACTTAAATACTTCCTGCACACAGGAACAAAGATGGGATGAGCAAGCAGCTCAGAGACGACTACCAGAGCGACCAACCATCCTTGGATACTTCTCAGAATATTTGTTCAGTACAACCCATCAAGAAAAGAGAAGACATTCAACTTCTCATCAACAGGTAGAGAACAGGTCAGGTCACAGGTCAGTACTGGGGACAGAAAGACAAAAAGATGTGACCTATTGCGAATGGAGCATAACATTGCTCAGCACTCCTTTGAACAGGGCCTTGCCATTTTTGAATTTGAAAGGAGACATAGACTGTGGGTTTGGCTTTTAAGCACCTCATGATAAAGCTAAATTCAAAAACATGCTAGATTCAGAAAGTTCCATAGAGTTTCATTCTCCATTCCATTCATTTCACAGTTAAGAAAGCTGCATCTAATACGGCAATTCATTAAGTCCAAAAAATTTATTAGTGCAAAAAATAGAACTACAACCAGGATTCCAGACTCTTATCTCAATAGTCTCTTCATTTAAACATGGAAAAGCAGTTGATACATTGAACTCTAAAATACATTTGATCTGTATTTGCTTCTATAAAACAATATTTTTGTTGGTCTTTTAAAAATATTCTTTTATTGTTAACTATGAAATGTGCTTGTTTGCTCACTATTCTACTATGTCTTCAAGTGTCAGATGAACTTTAGTTACATGAGACTGAAAAAAAACATAAAAGTTTTTTCTTAATCAGCCCTGACTTTAAACTTTATAGCTTCATCTCTACTTGTTTTGTCATTTAATAGAAGTGCTGGTAAGAGTCCACGATACATCACCTCTATGGAATAAGCATTGAATTTTTTTTCCTGGGAGTTAGGAGCACACACTCATTGATGGAATTAAATCATCTACACACTTACACACAATTGCCAAATGCATTACGAACTTAGCCCACAGCTGACACTGAGTTCAGCAATACATATATATATACACACACACATACATACATATATACATATATATGCACATGTACACACACAAATATTCTATTGCAGAAAGTTATTAAGGCAGGTATTAATCTTATTTAACAAATAGAAAACTTATTTTAAGAAGACAGGTAGTGTGCTAGAAATCAATAGTAGCGAATGGCAAAGCCTGGATTTGTCTGTGCACTGTAAGAGAGAACAAGCAGAGTGTTTTATGATTGGTGAAACACCTTCTCGCAAACTTCTTCATTTAACCAGAACCTCGAATCTATAAGAGAAAGAGAATGATTTTTTAATCATATTTTCCAATTGAGTAAAGCACATTAGTACATACCCAGCTATGGGTCAGTCATTCCTCCTGGCACTGTGTTCTCACCAGAGATCTCACATGCTTCTAACTCCTGCAGTCTGGTATCACCCCTGGATTTTCAAGCTTGATATCTGGGTCTGTTTACTATACACAGAATGATGAGGTTGGACTAAATGAGTCCTTTCAGTGTCAACAATGATATTATTTTCTCTCTTTCTGAAGTGGAAGAACAAACTGAAAAATGGAAGGACTATGGTATGTATATATATATTTTTTTCATGGTGAGTTATTTTCAAATTCCCATATGAAGCTATAGGGAGAAAAAGAAACACAGCGCTCTACATGAAATTGGCAGTCCCAGATTCAATTGCTGATTCTGCAACTAACTCATTGTGCGACAACAAGTCCCCTCAGCCTAAGGTTTTTTTTCTCAATAACTAAAGTCTGAGATAACGTGTATTCACATGTAGTGAGAATGAGTTGAACCAGGGTAGGGGCAAGTATTTGTTCTTTTTTTTAATAGCTTTACTGAGATATAACCGACATACAATGAATTGAATATATTTAAAGTATAAAATTTGGCATGTTTTAAGATATGTATACACACATGAAATCATCATCAAAATTAGGATAGCAAACTAATCCCTCACTCTCAAAAGTTTCTTCATGCCCCATAGTAATATTCTTTACTGCTCCTCTTCACACACACCTCTACCCAGGCAATCATTGACCACTCATCTGTCACTATTTATTAGCTCGAATGTTCTAGGTTGTTATACATGAAATCATTATGTGGTATGATTCCTTTTTGCTTGTTTTTGTCTTAGCCTAATTATTTTGAGGTTCATCAATCATGTTGCATGTATCAATAGTTTATTCCCTTTAATTGCAAAGTACTATTTCTTTTTATGAACATACTATTATTTGTTTATCCTGTCACCAGTGGCTGAGCCTTTGGATGGTTTTTCTGGAATGGTTGGATCATGGGGTAGATGTGTTGTATGTTTAATTTTATACTGCGAAAGTGTTTTCCAAAATGATTGCACTATTTTACTTTCTCACCAACAGTGATGAAAGTTCCAGTTCCTCCACTTCCTTCTCAACACTTAGTGTGGTCCATGTTTTAAAACTTTAACCACTCAAATAGATGAGTAGCAATATCCCATTGTGATTTTACTTTGTATGTACTTAATGCAACTGATGTGAATATTTTTATACGTTTATTTCCTATTCATATATCTTCTTAGCTAAAGTGTCTGTTCAAGTTTGGAGCCCATTTTTCTTGGGTTGTTTGTTTTCTTAAAAGAAATGTATTTTTAAAATAACTTCTCCAAGGTTTGTCTTTTCATTCTCTGTACAAAATGATTCATACATTCCCAACATATTAAAAATGACTTTATTTGGAGTAAATATAAGTCTTTTATGAACTATAAACTCTCAGACTGCTATATGATATTGATGATTCATTATTATATCCCCTTCTTTGTTGTAGTTAGTTATATTCTATGCACAAATTGTAAGATGGGAGCATTACTTTCATCCACTTTAGGATTTAAGATAACCTATTGTGAATGTCCATGAAAGACACATTACACTATCTGCTTTCTTGTCTTTCCTAAGTGGTAAACCAGTTAAAGTAGATACACTCTGACTTCTGTCTTCAAGTTTAGGTAGAGGATGCTACTTATTTCTGAATTACTTTGTGTTTTGGTTTGGTTTGGTTTTGCCCACTTTCTTTTTAGAATTTTTCAATAGACTAAGTATTCATTCAATTAAAGAGAAAGTAGTTTAACAAATGCATGTCTCTGTGTGACCACAGAGTTGGGTAATAATTGATTTATTCTCCCTGAGTGAGAGATCTTTGAATGTTAACTTTGAACTGAGCTATGCAACAAGCTGTTGGCTAAACAATACCATTGCCCCAAGACACAGCTGTGTCTTCACTCTCATCATGCGCCATGCTCCCTGGGTGCTTCTAAAGATCAGAGAAACAAAAGGACTAATTTTGTGACTATGCATGACAGGCGAGACAGGAAAAAGAAAGGTAGGCATGAAAACGAAGAGATTTAACCTCCATCAAACACATATAGACAGAGAACAACAAAGTGAAGTGGACTCAAGAGTCAGAAAGACCCAGCTCTGCTACTTGCTAACTGTTCACTTGTTGAAGTTACTTAATATCTAGCCTTGTTCTTTTCAGATATAAGATGAATATAACAGTGGCATCTACTTCATAAGGTTGTTGTAAGGATGAAATACATAATGTGTTTAAAGCACTCGCTATAGTTAATAACTTCTACATTTTAAAAATTATTGTTGCTGCCTTTTCTAATATTGCTCACCCTCTGCTCCAAGTATTTTACTTTCCGTAAAATATGTGTGTGATGTGATGTTCTCTACTCTGAGAAAACTGTGTATTTTATTTTTTACTTTTGTGCCTATCTGTAATGAGAGTTAATATTTATTCATATCTGTGTTTATATTTGCTTTGTTTTAGAAAGAAAGAAGGGACCATCAGAACTTCTCTTCTTTACTAATTAATAAGTTGGATAAATGCACAGATCAGGTCATGCATTGGTATCACATGATAAATGACCTCAGAACACCAAGGTCTTTGGAGAAGCAGAATTTGCTATCTCCAAGACACTAACATCTCCTGTTTTGACTGGGCACCTGGAGAGAACACACAACCATCACCTTCACCAAAGTCATTTGAGTTACCCTATGAGTCGTAGAATCTAATTACTAGGAAAATTTTTAAAGATCACCCCAAATAATAAACCAAATCCAGACACACATAAAATTGAAAAGATGGATACAGAGAACCACTCAATGGTGACTGAGTTTATCTTTATGGGCATCACTCAGGACCCTCAGCTACAGATTATCTTCTTTGTCGTCTTCCTCTTGGTCTACCTGGTGAATGTAGTAGGGAATGTTGGTATGATCATCTTGATCATAACAGATACTCAGCTTCACACACCCATGTACTTTTTCCTCTGCAACCTCTCTTTTGTTGACCTGGGCTACTCCTCAGCCATTGCTCCCAGGATGCTGGCTGACTTCTTAACAAAGCGCAAAGTCATCTCCTTCTCCAGCTGTGCCACCCAGTTTGCTTTCTTTGTAGGTTTTGTGGATGCTGAGTGCTATGTCCTGGCTGCCATGGCCTATGACCGTTTTGTGGCCATCTGTCGACCTCTCCACTATAGCATTCTCATGTCTAACCGAGTCTGCTTGGCTCTCATGCTAGGCTCTTACCTGGCTGGCCTGGTGAGTTTGGTTGCTCACACTTCACTCACCTTCAGTTTGAGTTACTGTGGTTCCAATGTCATCAATCACTTCTTCTGCGAAATCCCACCACTATTGGCCCTCTCTTGCTCAGACACCTACATCAGTGAGATCTTGCTCTTCAGTATTTGTGGCTTCATTGAGTTCAGCACTATCCTCATCATCTTCATCTCCTATGCCTTCATCTTTGTTGCAATCATCAGAATGAGCTCAGCAGATGGCCGCCTTAAGGCTTTCTCCACCTGTGGATCTCACCTCACTGGCGTCACACTTTTCTATGGCACAGTCATGTTTATGTACCTGAGGCCAACATCCAGCTACTCCCTGGACCAAGATAAGTGGGCCTCTGTATTCTATACTATTATCATCCCCATGTTAAATCCTATGATCTACAGTTTACGGAACAAAGATGTGAAAGCAGCTTTCAAAAAATTAATTGGAAAAAAGACTCAACAATAACAAAAAAAATGTAAATGTGTTATTATAACAGGTAAATGATAATGGTAGAAGGATGGTGATATGAGATGAAAATGCAAATAACTTTCCAATAATCACTATCTAAGTTACTATTTATTTGCTGAGTGAATCTTAATTACTAGAAAGTTTCCTGAAACTCAACTCTATGATCTGAAAAAATTATAACTTAATATTTTTGAAAGACATGCTGAGCAAGATTCATTAGCTTTTTATTTAACATTGGGTTACATATTGATTATAAATGGAGACAAAAGTTGATAGGGGGAATAAATAGCCAATTACCTTACAACATATTTTTTCAGAGCCATAAGAAATGACAAGCATAAATGTTGACTATTTCTCTACTCTGAAAATTCAGTTAAATACATGGGGAATAGGGATAGCATAAGGAATGACTTAAATCAGCCCAGGATCCATCTACTCATATTCAGCAAAACCTTGTAAATGCTAGATACATGCCAGGTTATGGAGCATACAAATATAAGGCATACATTTGCCAACAAAGAGTTTATTGTGCTTTCAATTATTGCATTAACTCTCTGAACTGCTGTCACCTTTAATCAAGAGCCTTTTCTTTTCTATCTTCAGTCTTCCCTTCTGGAAAGTAGTTGGTTTTACCAAATAATCACTGGAACTCTTTGATCTCCTCTGCCTAATATTTAAAGGGGTGAACATCTAAGTTTTGTCAGCTTCACATATTGACATCCTTTCAGCCCTTGGGGAAACTGCAGGACTCTAGGACCCCATGAAAGATACAGTTTGGGTCAATCACTAAGGCTAATGATAACAAAGTTGTAATGTCTATAGGATTAGTTGTCCTGCTCCCATCTGAAAGTTTCTCTATGCCTTTTTTTCTTCTGATATTCTTTAGATCCCTGACTTTTCCTTGGGTGTCAAGGGTCTCCCCGCTTTCCACCATCATCCCCAGGTCTTTATTCAAGAATAGTCTAATTAACCCTGATGTATCAGTGATTGATAATAGATGATATAACTCCTTTTTTGTGTGTTCTCAAAGCTACAAAATTTTAATTAAGAAGCAAGAATGTCAGGTGTCAACAGCAGGTAAAGGCAGAAGACTGGGATCTGAGGGAAGCTAAGTTTTATCAGATATGCTGAAGCTCCATCACACCATCAGTTTTAAATACTTACAATTGGTAATCTTTCTACCCCAATCTTTCCTCCATGCAATGTAATCAAGTTCAGGAAAACACAATGCTTGTACTAAAATGTGGAGAAGCTACATTCATTATGAAAGACACCAAAGGTTTTAGAGATAAAAGATGCAGGATTTACCAAGCTCTTTAAATGGGTGTCATAATAATGAGTTGCAACTATACCAGTTTACAATTACCCAATCACATCATGAATTTCCAAAAACACATTCGTCTCGTTACATTATAGAGAAAGTATAGTAGCTAATAGACAGATGTAGAGTTGGCAGTTCAGAAATCATTCAGAGATTTAGTCTTCAGTTCCTTTTTTTTCAATCCAACATGTAAATCTATATACTGTGTGAAAAATAAGGAAATAGGTCATTCCTATTTTATTAACTGCATTAAAGAGAAAACCACAGGCCCAAAATAGTGTCATTTGTGATAATACCCATGATACCAAACCTAGATTTAATACCTGACCTGGTTGTTGTTTTAACCCTTCCCACAAACATAATTATGAGCAAACAGTCTGGAATTTTTTAGTCGACCTCAATGAAGTGATCTCATTTTGGCCCTCTCAGTCTCCCATAAACAGAAGAGGCAATCTACATATGGAAAACCTTTTGTGGTTCCCATTCCTCCCAAAGACATCCTGGTCTGAACATAATCCTTTTTTTTGTTTGTTTTAAGTTCTTTTCCCTTACCCTTCTTCCTATAAAAACCTTTCATTTTGTAAAACTCCTGGAGCTTCCTTCCAATTGCTAGATGGGATGAATAAATTAAAGCCAATCAGATCTTCAAATTTACTCAGTTGAATGTTGCTCTTTAACAACTACAAACTAAGTATGGATTATAACAAATATATGTTATAGTTCAAAGAGACGTTGCCTTAGAGTCAGGAAAATCTTTGAATCTCAGTGACCTTGTTGAAGACTGGCTTTATTTCTTAACTAATTATTGTATCTGGTCAATAAACAAAGCACTTTAAATCTCATTAAGTTTCTATAACAATTATTAAAGACAGGCATTATCTTCATTTGAAAGATGATATAAAATAAAGCTCAGACAGGTCAACAAACTTGTCAGACTAATGGAAGAGCTACACTTTTCATTCTGTCTAATGACAAACACCAAGCCTTAGACTGTTTAGCAAGAAAATTTCACCTAGGCCATGGTATCTTGAGCAAGTTACTGGACCTCTGTAAGCCTCAATTTCTTCATCTACTAAATGAGAATGACCATATTTACCTTTTGACATTTTTCAAAGGATATGCTGTAATCTCTGTGAAGAATCTGTCATATAAAAACACTTAATAAACATTAGTTGCTTTTATTTTTTCTTCATTTATATTTTAACTATCCATAATTAAGCTATCAATGTGACGTAATGAAGTACAAAAATTGTTTACTGTGTAGTTGGTGGTAGAAGCATACGTATCACTTATAATGGCAGGTGAAAAATGAATAAAAGTTTGATCACCTTGATCTTAGTTCATTCCCACCAATAGTTATTTCACATGAACACATTAATATCTTTCTACTTCAGTCTTCTTATCAATAAAATGGGGGCTATTATTTATATCTTATTTATCCTTTTAGTTTACTCAACTAGAAAATAAATGTCTTATATTTGAAAAGGCCTGAATTCTCTTTCATATGTAAAAATTTTGGTGCAGTAATAAATTCATAACAAAGGTAAATATATCAATTATATTTTCTATAATAAACTGAAGAAATCATATGAGTTGGTGTTCTTTTAATCAACAAAGAGTTGGTAATCACTATACCAGGAGTTGTGAAAGGCAAAAATCGATGCAGAAGTGGTTAAAAAGGGAGATGTCAGAGATATAGCTGAGATTGAATTCTGCTTCCTCCATGATCAAACTATATAACCTCAGGTGAGTTTTTTTTAATAATAATCTGTGTTTAAGATGTGGTGGACAATGCGATACATTTATGTTTTTTATAACATGATATACATATGTATACATAATTTCCTGACTTCATGAAAATATATGCATAGGGAGATAAGATAATGTCAATTCTCTGTATCACAGAAAAAATAATAATAATAAATGATGAAAGAGAATTACAGGCAAAGTGCTTTGGAAGCTCACGCTAGAAAGACAGTATTTTTTCTTGAGAGATCACGGTATCTTTTTGGAGGAGGGGGCATCTGACCTGTTTAAATTAATCAGGGAAGCAAATGAGGCAGCCAATGCCAGAAGAAGAAAACATAGTACACATAAGCAAAGAGGCTAGAACCATGAGACATGTTCATGGGCCATTTTATCTGGTTGCTCTCTGGGAGAGTGAAGCTAGAATGTAGCTCAATATCTGGAATTAATTGAAGGACATGGGAGTTTATTGCTTGGAAAATAGGGAGTTTATCACTTGTAGATTCTGGAGAAGATTCCTCTTGGCTCCCCAAAATACTGTCACATATCCATCAGCAGAGCAAACTTTAGGGAAAACAATATAACACCATAGTCTGTAGGCTAGTAAATCTGAATAGATTCTGGCTACTTGGAGCAGATTTCAAATGGTGTGCTTTTCTTAATAGGGTTTGGATAAAACTCTTATATTTTGACATATGTCTGGTCTTCTCCCAGAAGAGGAATTTAAACTGAAATCCCTGCCTTCAATCTCTGCCTTAGAGAAGATACCTGGAATAATTAGTGTCTAAGATTCTTTTTCTACTCCAAAGTTAGCCCTCTTCCATAATTAAATCAGGAGCTATACAATTGTCAAAGTCCTTTGTTTGGCATTCAAAGTCCTCTTCCTTAAATCACCTCTCTGGTAGTATTCCTCCCTGCTCTCTTAGTGCAACAGATTCTCCTGTAAAATTATATATTGAATGGTACTTGCATTTTTTTTTATCTCTTTGTCTTTCCCATGTCCAATCTCTGTGTCTTTGATAGCCTCAACTCCATGTCTCAGAACATCCATACTCTTTTCTTCTTCAAAAGACAGCTTAAATACCATTCCTTGAAAATCCCTTCCCCCCAACCTCGCTCTCTCTCTGTCTCTGTCTCTCTCTCTCTGTCTGTCTCTCTGTTGTTCACTCTGTCTCTCTGTCTCTGTCTCTGTCTCTGTCTCTCTGTCTCTGTCTCTCTCTCTCTCTCTCTGTCTGTCTCTCTCTCTCATTTACTAGACTGATTAAAAAACCCAGTCTTCTGAACAGCATGATTCTTTTATTTATAACTTACCTATGGCTGTGTGTTTGGATATTATAGCTACGCACATACATGTGTAAATGCCTTAAAGGCAGGCACTATATAAGATGTATCTAGGTTTCCCCATTGCAATAGTGAGTTCACAATGAATATGTAAAGAATGTTTGTGAAAAATGAGGAGACATGTGTATTGTGCTTTAAACAGCTTCAGGGAGTATTAAACTGTGAAGGTATATGAGGAACTTTGGAAGCAGCATTTCAGTGTCTGTGTGTTTAACTCTGTTAGATCAGTGTTAATGAGAACAGGTCCCTTCATCAAACCAGCTTTAGGACATTGAACTAGGAGCTCTTAATCAACACTATGAAAGGCACCCACAGATGACATCTGAAAATCTACATTTTTTCTACATCCCACTTCCCAAAAGTTCAAATCACATTAAACAATAATACCCCTAAAATTTCTCCCTTTGTATACTTTTGCTTATACTACTAGTCCCTATGCTACAAACTTTATTAACCCACCTAAAAACCACTTCTGTATTATGTTACATATCAATCATCACTTCTATAA
This sequence comes from Rousettus aegyptiacus, assembly GCF_014176215.1. Taxonomy (NCBI): domain Eukaryota; kingdom Metazoa; phylum Chordata; class Mammalia; order Chiroptera; family Pteropodidae; genus Rousettus; species Rousettus aegyptiacus. The sequence continues at coordinate 111,737,301 of NW_023416308.1, forward strand.
AGCATTCCTGGACTCACCAAGAATACCAATAATACCTACAACATGGAGTTGTTGTGAGGAGTAAGCAAGATAATGTGACCATGGACAGTTGTCCCTCTTACTCAAGGCAGTTTGGTTTTCATCTGTTATTCTGGAGTAAGTATCAATAGTGCTTCATTTCAGTCTCAAAAATGCCCTAGTTCAAATATTAATACATATGAAAAACATAGGTAGTACATTTAACCACTCAGGTCTTAATAATGTTATCTTTTTTTTATATACAGGAGAGAAATACGATGCACATAATTCTGCTATAATATTTATACTCCTGAATATGCAGGCTTCCTTAGTAGGCTATGAGATTTTAAAGTAAGCTCATTTTTTTAATTTTCAGGTCCTGGAACATAATAAGTGATCAACAAATGCTCATTGAAAAAATTAATGTCCATGGCCTGCTAGATTAGAGAAGAACTACCAAAATCTAGTCTCAGTTCTGGATCTCAGGAAACCTACAAAAATTATGTACAAGATCTTGAGATTCATAGAAGAGCATTTTTGTCCCCATTTTTTAAGATGATGAAACTGGAGTTATAGAAATTTAAATGGTACATCAGTATTCTCTTAGTTTATAAGTAATAGCACTTGGATTAGAACTAATTTCTCCTGATTTCTCATTCAAGGTTCTGTAGAATAGGGAAATGTAAAGCATTGTAGGAAGCTACAGATTGATCATAATTTGGGAAGAGGTTTGGAGAACCTTAATAAAGGGCCGGATTCATGACTACATTCAGTCAGGTGATTTGATTATATTGATTACTCTGGATTTAGGCAAGATCATATTGTGAAGCACTTATTGAAAGATTCACACTTGCCTATGAGTAGTGAGCCGAGTCTTTGCAAGGTCAAATAGTCTAGAAAAGTCACTATAACATGAATAAGTGAGGGAAAGAGACAGAATAGGAGATGTTATCAAAGAAGCAGTTCAGCTTTCAGATTGCACTGAAAGGGTGATATTGATGATGAATAATTAATTTCATTATAACTATATTCCTTTTCAGTATTTTACAATCTAACTGGAATATTAAATGAATTTTTTTACTTTAAATGGAAAAATACTTATTAAGAAAGCTTGTAACATGATTATATGATAGTAGTATTTGTTATATCCTCAATAACTGTAGTGACGACATTAAAATCTCTCAACATTGCATTATTATCCTTAAAATTAACCAACTAAAACCAAAAAAAAAAAATAAAAATATAAAGCCATTTCAAATTTTGACAGGTTTGTAACATATCAGTTTTATAATAAATCTATTCTAGAGAAAACAGAGATAGCTAGATATAGATAGAGAGATGATAAAGAGATATAGATAGATTAATAGAGGACAATATATAGATACATAGATACATGCATAGATACTTATCTAACCCAATAACTGTCTCATTTTGTAAATGAAGAAAATGAGGCCCATAGAAAAGAAATGACTTACTCATATTAACATAGCTTAATTAAAACTTTCGAAGTATAATTTTATTATTCTCATTCTAAAAATAGTCTCCTAGATTTATAATACTGATCAAAATAAACTAGTCAAAATGGACTAAATAGGTAAAACAATAATAAATTGCTAGAAAAACAAATATCTAATGTATAAACAACCAACTAAACATGTATTTTGTGCTTATAATGTTTGGGAAATTTTTAAATACTACCTTTTACTTCAAATCATTTGCTCAGGGGAAAGTTGGTTAGAAGTATATGTTTCTAGTCCTCTCATTTTTTAAGCAAATATGAAACATATTAAGTCATTTATATATCAAGGCAAATATACAGAAATGTATCCTATTATGTAATGAATTCAACTATTCATTAGTAATTTTTCCTTTTACTTTTAAACGAATTGTAAACCCATGAAATTTCATTTACTGATCTATGTGACCTTCATATCTAGGTTAAAGAAATAGTTGTATTTTAGTAGTTGGTTATCTCCAAAAGGTGAATTACATCTTTTTTATTTTACTCTAAATTGTGAAATAAATGAGAAACAATTTTAGAAAGAGTTTATCTCTAATTTAGCAGCATGTTAATCACAGACCTTATTTAAACTTATTGAGTATATTATTGCTAATTATAATCTACTATTCTCTTAATTCAAAAAAATAATTCTTTGCAAAGATACCACTGGTTGAAAAGATTCAAAACAGAAAATATTCATTTCTACAAATTGGTGATATACTTATATATCTATGTTTCACACAGCATCCAGAAAAACCTTTTGTAAACATAAGTTGTATCATATCATCCTTCTTCATAATACTCCCATTTTACTAAGAATAAATTCCTACTCCTTGCCATAGTCGACTTAGCCTTGCGTGATCTGGCTGCTGCCTGCCCGCTCAGACTCACCGCCCCAGACACACTTCCTGCTGTTCTACTTTTCACTAGTTTCTTTTATTCCCTCAAACAGAGAGAACTCTCTCACTTCTTCACAGTCTTTGTTCACAACCACTCTCTACCTAGAAAGCTCTTCCCAATCTCACTTATACCTCTCTTGGTCTTTGTAGGCAGCCTCCTCAGAGAAATTCACCGTACCTATTATAGTCTGTCGCTGCCCCTTGATGAGTATTTCCTTTAATGCATTTATCACAATTTGTCAGTATAAGTGTATATCTTATATGCATATTATAAATATTTATATAGACATTAAAAAAGAAGTATTTTTATTTTATTTAACATTGCATTATATAGTAATTCAATGACATGTAGTGAATGAATTAATTAATCCAGTAATTAACATTTGACCAAATCTGTTTCTGATCATTATTGTCCTTTATCCACACAATTATCCTAAGAACACCAGGAATAAAACTGTCATCAAATAAAATCAGATTTATTTATCCACTACAAAAAGAAATGTTACACACCAGGATTTTCAGGAAAGGTGAAGTTTAGATGAAATTTAAATGAAGCAATATTTTAATAAAGGTCTAAAGCACAAAGTAGATGCAAAATCCTGTTTCCCTGGAAACTACAAAATTAAGAAGTGAAATGTTGCATCCAAAAATCCTTTATCCAAAGTTCTGACTCAAGTTAGAAATTAAGAATGCCTCTCTATATCAAAATACTTTAGATCCTCCAGATAGGAGTAAGATGTTTCATCTTACTGACATAATTTTAAGCCATTAATTTCAGACAGTCTATGATTTTAGAGAACCAAGATTTTTCAGGAAGTAAGGAAAGAGTAGTCGGTCACATAATGGAAGGAGTTGCTCTGACACAGTAAAGTTGCGGTTTGTCCTTGGGAGAGGCAGGTTTCCTGCCAAGTTTGCAGCTGGATTTATGTGTCTTTTATGAGTGCCAGGGAAGATGTTAACTGTCCAAGCTATTTTTTATTCCCTTACTTCATATTCAGAAGTCAATGGTCTTAGATAAACAGTTAACCTTAGCATCTCATTAAGAGCTCTCATGTCCTCTGTTTTGCAATAGCTCTCCTTAAAGCTCCTTTCACATCCTGGTTCCTTAGGCTATAGATCAAGGGGTTGAGCATGGGTGTAATCACAGTGTAGAACACAGCAATGATCTTTCCTCCAGCCCTGGAGGACTTTGACTGAGGTCTCATGTACATGAAGATAGCAGTTCCATAGAATAAGGCCACCACTGTCAGATGGGAGGCACAGGTAGACAGTGCCTTGTGCCTCCCAGAGGCTGACTGCATCCTGAGAACTGATAGAAGTATCCGGGCATAGGAAACAACAATGAGGAGAAAAGGAATGAAGACAATGATGATACTGAAGATAAAAACGACCATCTCAATGAATGAGGTATCGGTGCAAGCCAACCTCAGGATGGAAGGTACCTCACAAAAAAAGTGATTCAGGACATTAGGCCCACAGTAGGGCAAACTCAAGGTGAGAACATTGATAACCATGGAACTCAGAAAGCTACTGGACCAAGAAACGGCTGCCAACCGGACACAAGTGCTTCGGTCCATCATTACAGTATAATGAAGAGGATGACAAATGGCTACATATCTGTCATAAGCCATGACACCAAGGAGCACACATTCAATCATTCCAAAGGAGAGAGAGAAATACATCTGAGTGGCACAGCTGGAGAATGGGATGGTCTTCTTTCTTCCCATCATGTTGGAGAGCATTTGTGGGACATTGGTAGATATGTAGCAGATATCCAGAAAGGATAAATTAGTTAGAAAAAAGTACATGGGGGTTTGGAGACGAGGTTCTATCTGGATAATAGTGATAATAATAATGTTCCCAGCTACCGTCAATAAATAGAAGAATGAGAACATAACAAAAAGAATGAGCTGCATCTGTGGCTGGGATGAGAGCCCCAGAAACACAAATTCAGTCACAGTGAAGTTTGTTTTTGTCATAGCCATTTTTCAAGCCACCTCTCACTAAACTATTTACTCACATGAAGACAAAATCAAATGCCCTATATGTCACAATGTTGGAAATTTAAGACACAAGAACAAGAGATCTTGGTCTGAGATTATATCTTGAGTATCTGAGTTGTGCTACAAATGGAAAGATTTTATCTGCTTTTAGAGGAAATATTCTTCTAATGAGATAAAGAATTTGAAATTCAAATACTCATTAAAGTTAAGCAGATATTCTTCTCCTTTTTTTAAGGAAATGTGGGGTTTTTTTTTTTACCTGTTTATAGTCTTTCCAAAACCTATTTATTCTTCAAAGCCATGCTCTTACTTTACCTCTTCAAAAAGATCCAATCATGTCTTCGTTCATATCTAACAACAGAGTATCATGATGCGCCATGCAAGTAAACAGCAGTGAAGGGCATTGCTTCATATGCTTCCAACTAACCTATAAGTAAGTGTAGGAACAGCAGTTTGTGCTGCTACTGTGTTACCCTGATGCAGCCTACTAGTGTTTAGACACCCTAGTACCTTAAGAACAAAGACTGTGCATACCAACAGCAAAGACCAGTCATAGAGCACATTAATTGCCAATTCTCCCATCACTACCACTTCCATATTTTGGAGTCTAGGATGGTTTCATTATGGTCTAAAATAAGAATAATAGTAGAACCAATTTTGTGAGAATTTTGAGGATTAAATAATCTGTATAAAAAATTAAGGCAATGTTTACATATACAAAGCAATCCACAAATAAATGCCATCTATTACTAATAGCCCTAATAACATACAATAGTTCTACATTTAGCTGAAATTCACGTCACCAATAATAACCATTTCAGAGAAAAAATATTAATGAATTAATTAGTATCATATATTAACTAAATTGTTTTATATACTATTAGCATATTATATATTAATGAAATTTAATTATTAAGTTAAATCAAGACAAGTTAAAGTCACTAGGTGTAGGTTACTGAAAGCTACTTAGTCCCACCCTGTGCTTTCTTATTCTTAGCTCATATATAGAATTCATAAGTTTGGTAAACTGACTTCCAGTCCGCAGCCAATTAAAAGAAGTGATTTAGAGAGAGATGAGATAATGAAAAGTCCTAGAGAGAGGCACAGTTACAAAAGTAAGAAGTTGTCAGCCATTTATCTACTCATCTGTTCATTCTTTTTTTCTTTTTCTTTCTTTTTTTAATTTTTTCATCCTTTCTTCCTTTACTGTTTCTTCCTGTTTTCCTCTCAAAAATATCTTTTTGACAAACTAATATATACCAGATGGTTGGCATACTCTAGTAACCACAGCATACATTTTCAATACTCTCATCCAGTTTACAGTCCAGTGGAAAGTTGCAAATTGATTCCTGAGGGAATGGGGAAACTTATCAAGAAAACATTTAAGAGCCAAGTAGTTACAGGTCACGAAAAAGACTATTTGATGTAAAACTTGCTTTTTCAAATAATATTGATTCATATGTAATAGATTTTAGAAAGCTTTCTTATATTTTGATTTAAATCAGGGCTTTTCATATCAAATAATTCCATAAACTGGTAAACTAAATTATGTAAAATATGAAGTCTGGAGATAAAAGAAAAATGAGCCTAGAAAGAGAAGAGAGTAATTAAGTCACAGTCCTGTTTTCATCAAGTTAATGGTAAAGGTTATGAAGTTTCTTTCCAGGCCCACCCCTCAAACAGCATTTAGAAAGTTCTGCTGCAAATAAAAAATGTTCTGTTGATTTTTAGGCATGATCATAATGATAACAGTTAGTTTCTCAGTTGACAACAAGATGACACACAATCAGAAAATCTCACACCTGCTGGTGAAATGCATGGGATCCACCTTTGGGGAGCACCAGTGCCATGCCTGGCTCCGCCACTCACCAGCTGAGAGACCTTGCACGATTCATGCCAAAATTCTGTGCCTAACTTTCCTCATCTGCAGGATGGGGAAGCATCCTCATAGAGTTGATGGATGAGGTAAATGAGAAAATGCTTGTAAAACACCTAAAACAGAATTAGACACATATAGTAAAGTCTCAATGTATGTTAATTACTGTGATGATCCATGTGACCCTCATTAGAGGATCTTTGTCAAGTGTACAGACAGGAATTATTGGCACTCTTCGACCCAGCCCAATGACAATGAGATGAAGTCTTTAAAACAGTAAACAACGTATTCACAATCACACAAGGAATTACTGAATATATATGTAAGCATCTAACACACACACACGTATATATTTATATCTATATTGATAGTAATAAAACCACACCAAAAATAATAGTCTTGATTCCATAGGCATGCTTGTATATGTAGAATTGTGTTGACTTAAAGAAACATAAATATTGTGGACCAACATCTAAATACTGTCTATATTTTAAAGACTCAATAAAATACAATAATCTCTTAGTCTCTCTTAATGCACAGTTGTCTGAAAGAGTACTTTTAGTTCCTTTATGACTGTAACTACTAAAAACAAGCTTGAACCCATTCAATTGCCAGTTTGTCAAGGTATAAAATATTCTGTTCCTGTCAGAACACACCGAGTTGCATCTCCATCACAAAGATGAGAGAAATAAAGGAATTTTTGTAAATAAAATAACATCCATAGTATGAAGTAAGCTCACAAAATTAACTGCAGGGTTACAAAAGCCCTGGAAGTTTTATAATTACCCACAGATTCCATATTGGCATTTCAATTAACCAAGCAATTACCTACTTACCATACACTCTCCATTTTTCTATAAAGGCAAAAACTACTCTTGCCAAATACCTTCTAATTTGTCTGCCTGGAAAACTCCTATCTGATCTTTTTGAAATTCTCCCTAATTTCATTCACCCAGAGTTAATCAGAGTGTCCTCTGCTGAATGATTTCCAATTTCCATTTTTTGAACATACTTGTGAATAAAAATTTATTAGTCTCTCTCCAATTGATGGGATTTCCAGGTACCCTGTCATATTTGTTCATGTTTCTCCTGTCCCTAACACATAATAAACATTATTAAATGTTGATTAAACTCAAATAAACCTTTCCTACTTCTACTTATCTTAAGTCTTGAGCTCAAATTAAAAATAAATTCACCATTGTGGTAGCTATGACTTGGTCTAAGTATATAGTCAAGCAAAGTCATTTACTCCCTATTAGTTTCTTTTTTCTAAACAATGCTATCTATTGCTCAAAAAATCCATCTAATTCAGTTTGAGAAAAAGAAAGAAAAACTTGATATGGCTTGATGCCAAAAACGTACATTGTGTGCTAACATACTTTACTCAAGGTCAGGTTATTTTGGCATCACTTAGACACATCATGTTAGGCATTTTATGTCTTCATGGATAAATGACTTATTTTTCTACAAATCTAAACTATATTTTATACCAAACCAGAAAAGGCTGCTGCTTCCTCAGAAATTCCAGATTTTCAAAAGTGAACTCCTTAATCTTTGTAATTTAAACTACTTATATAACTGAATATGTTATTTTTCCAATGTATAATTAAATTGTTCATTAAGTTTGGTAGATAGATTTGATAGATAGTAGCAATATTGTTGGTCTTTGGGAATACCTTATTTTCCAGGGATAATTTTTCAAGGCACTATAGTGTAGAGGTAAAGGCATGAACTCCGGACAAGGACAACCTGAATATGAATTCTGACCTCACTATTTTTCTGCTAGGTCACTTGGGCAAGTTTCTAAACTACACTGAATCCCCTATTTCTCCAGTGTTGAATAGGAACTATGTTAGTACTTAATTACTAGGATTATCTTGATGATTATATTAGAAAATATGTCTGGAAGTTTTAGCAGAGTATCTGACATAATAAGAACTTAATAAATTATAGCTAAAAATATCATATAAACTCCAAGTTTACTCTATTTACTTGTGTTCTAAAGGACTATTAGACATAACCATATTAGAAGTACTTGACGTATTACTACAGAGATGTTTAGAGACTACACAAAACTCATACTATGTGTGTTATTATTGCCAAAATTTGTGATGTATTTTTGTTGGTTTTCACTTTATCAATTAACAAAATTTATTGTTAAAAAAAAATCAGCTTAAGGACTAAGAAGTTTAAGGACTAAGGAAAATAAAAATAGCATCATGATTCTGTTCCCCACCGAGTTAAAAAAGGACATTAGGAAGGGCTACCAGGAAGCCCATAAATATTTTTCTAATGAATCCATCAGAGTTATGGAAATTATGCTAGAAAAAAATTTTTAATAAAAACACCATTTACAGTGTAATTGCACTGTAGGTGATAATTTACCACTTATTATGAACTAGCTTTACAAATCCTCTTGAGCAAATAATTGGAATCTGAAGGAGAAAGAGGAAAATATAAAAGTAGGGTCTCCTAGAAGGCCATGCTCTAAGAGAGAACCAACCCCCAACATCAGCCAGAATGCTATGTAGGAAAAGATCGTAACAAAGTTAACAAATTTTGATCTCCAGCAGAGACAAATAAATCACTCCCCATGCCACCCCAGAAATAAAACTTTCTCTATGTAAAAGAAAAAATTACCAAAAACAAGAAAGAGAGAGAGAGAGAGAGAGAGAGAGAGAGAGAGAGAGAGAGAGATTAATTGCTGCCCACCATAATTCTTCATTGTGTAACAAGCATTTTTAGGTACTTTGGGGATAATAAATTGCATTTTGGCAATAACTCCAAAATACATTTATATCCATTTTGAAGATAAGAAAATTGATGATCGGAGAGGTTATACAATTTTTCCAAAGCCAGAGTATTTAGTAGAGCCATAATTTGTACTAGAGTATGCCTAATTATGTCCGGTAATAAAACAACCAAATAGACAAATAAATAAATAAATGGATGTATAAATAAATAATAAATAAATAAAACATTTTTCCATTAAATAACTGATGGTTTTATTTTATTATTACTATTATTTTTTTTAATATCTCAATAATCAATTGCAAGCCTAAGCATAGTAGACAAAACATACCGTAAGGCCATACACCCTTAACCAATGTGTAGAATTAATCTGCTTCATGCCTGACCTCATCATATACTCATGCAATCAATTACCAGTAAAAAACACAAAATATGCATGTTATCCATTGGCAAAAAATACAAATCCATGGAGATATGATAACTATGACTAAGATACTGCTATAATCCAACTCTGTTCTTTTATAGAATAAAAATAAGAATAATGAATGCATACACAGTGAAGTCCCTAAGTCATCTGAGTTTTCTCATTTTAGGACCTTAGGTTGAATTTTTAGATTCTTGAGGGATAATGTCCCAGATCAGTAATTAACATTTAATTATTTGTTCTGAGAGATTCTTGATTAATGCATTTGTTAGTTGCTCCCCCTCTTCTCTCTGCCCTGCATATGAACCTTTGCCATGGTTAAAAGTTACATGTCTTTCAAGTGTCCAGGGTGCCCTCATCCTTCTCTATTGCCTACTACTGGTAGGGATACAAATGAGTTCATGTATCACAAGAACAGCAAACTCTAAAATTCAGACTTCAGAGACCATATAAAGAGACATTTCCTGGAATCAACTGGATTTTAGAGACGGATCTGATCCTAGTGTACTCTCAAATGTCCACATAGCAAGTATGAATCTTAGGCTCTCTTCTCTCTGATCATAGCAAACTCTGGAACCACCTACTATTGCCTAACAACTAAACACAAAACTATTTATTAGAAAACAGTAAGGCCAGGAAACTTATTAGCCTCTTGAACTCAAATATACCATTTCACTTTCATGAGCTTCAGCTTATTCATCTTTAAAATATCCATAAAAATATCTAGACCATTAAATCGCTCCCTTGTTTTAAAGCTAAAGGTAGTAAAAGAAGGAAGAAATGTAGGAACAGAGGAAGGAAGGAAAGTTAAATGTTAACATTAATTAACTCCCTCCAACGTACAAAGAGCTAGATGAGCCAAATGATGTCTTTGCATAATAATATCATGTAATCTGATGATTCTCAAAATTTTAAGTGCTTTACAGTTGGTCGTTGTAGTTCGTTTGTTTAATTAAATAGGAATCTCTGCAGATAGGACTCAGATATAGGTATTTTTAAAGCTCCCCAGGTGAGCCCTTGAAGCCTTATTTTCCAATATTTTTACTGGGAAAAAAATACATTTGTGGATTTAGACAAAGCTAAACCTAAAATATTCATCCTTTTAGGAAGTTCTCTTTTGCTACTTCCATTTTTTGCCCCCTACCACAGGAGGAAAAAAATTGCAAGAATTGTTGTGTGAAAACAATCTTAAAAGTACCACATCTATCTAAGACTTTTTAGAATGCCCAATTCTACTTTGCTTTGATATAGCTGGAGTCTCCCAGAATTAGGTGTCCCTAGGTATTGTCCCCTCAGAGTGCATCGACTCTGGATTGTAATGGAAACTATTCATTATCTAAAGGAAAAACAATTCATGGCATACATAGCATCTTTTAGCATATATTTTCTCATTTGAGCTTCACAACTCTAGGAGACAGAGAGGACTCTACTAGACTTAAATCCAGAAGGAACATATCGCTTGTCTAAGTTTATATAATTTGTAAGTCACAAGAAAAGCATTTAAAGATTTCTTACATTGTCTAGGGCCATGGTCAGCACCTATTACATATTATTTAAAATGTCCATACTACCCAAAGCAATCTGTGGACTCAATATAATCCATATCAAAATTCCAATGCCTTTTTTTTCCCAAAAAGAGAAAAAAACAATTATAAAATGCATATAAAACCATGACTAGTCAAAGCAATCTTAAACAAGAAGAACAAAGTTGGAGGCTTTACACTTCCTGATTTCAAAATATATTGCAAAGCTACAGTAAATAAAAGGTATGGTACTGGATTAAAAACAGACATATGTCAGTGGAACAGAATAGAGAACTCAGAAATAACCCCACATGTATACAGTCAACTGATCTTAAACAAGGGTGTCAAGAACACAATGGAAAAAGATGGTGTCTTCAATAAATGTTGCTGGAAAAACTGGATATCCTCACACAAAACAGTGAAGTTGAACCCTTATCGCATACCATATATAAAAACCAACTCACAAGTACATATGTAATCTTAAAAAGAAAGATATATAGGGGAAAAATTATGTAGGATCTTTTAGATGAATGCTTATCAAACTTTAATGTGCATATGAATCACATAAGTTTCTTGTTAAAATGCAGGTTGTAGTTCAGTAGGTCCGAGGCAGGGCCAGAGAGTCTTCCTTTCTAAGATACCAGACGATGCTCATATGCTAGCTCTTGAACCATACTTTTAAGTTGTACAGTTTAGGTCATGGTAAGGAGTTTATACTTTATTCTGATTATAATATTTGGAAATTTTAAGCACTGATATATTATTATATAAATTAATGATCTTAAATTGCTTTGGCTGTTATGAAGCAGCTTTGGGAACAAAAAAGAAGCATTGGTAGCATATAGGTGAGAAAAGTTAGTGGTGCCTCTGGTTAGAATAGTCTTGAAGATGGTTAAATGTGGAAGAAGAAAAAGAGAGAGATAAACCAATTCTGTCAAGTTTATACATAGCTTCCATCCTTGCTACCACAGATACTTTGTAATGTGCCCACTTTTCAAATACAGAGCTTTCCAAGGAAAGCAATCAACATTCTCAGTGTGGATCATTTGTCTCCCTGATTACTGAATATCTTTTCTGTAATCAGTGTTTTCTAGCAAACACTTATAATGGAATATGAATATCCTCACACTGTCCTTTCCAAGAGATCCATTCATATGTCCCTCCCCTACTTTCTTGTCACTAATTGTCCTATCTTATTCTAAGTCTCTGCTCAGTCAATCTAGTTACAGCTCATGAAACCTCATGAGTTACCTCAACTCCAGGAAAAGTTCAAATAATATTATTAAAACATAAAAAAAAATTACAAATAAGCATATAAATAATCTTAGGATGTTACAACATTAAATATAGATATAATAAGGAAATTAATAAAGTTTACGGTATTGATGTTAACAATATGTTTTGTTATTGCATTGGGAATGTTTTGTCCTCAGTATTTAAACATTTCAAAAGAATTAATCATATTGAATGTTGAATTACAGTATAAATTCTGAAGGTTCTTGAGGAAACAATGAATTCCTGAATCCAAATGGGTGTACCTGCGTTCATAAATTTGGTTTAATTAAACTTTACACTTCATACTTGTTGGTTTACCACTTTTGGAAACCAAACCTATACACACTCCTCAAATTCCTGTCAAAACAGACTGGCGAGACCAGATAACCTTTTTAGTGCATATTTCCTCTAAGAGCAAGTCTTCAATTTCTTCCTCTGAGCTACCGATATTCAACTTTCACTATAGAAGCATTGTAGAATGGTGAGGTTGGGTGTAGTGAGGATTACATGAGCTCATAAGGCAACTCCTTAAATGTAGTCATTGGAGATTTTTGTCCAGGGGAAAGCTGATTCCCTCAGATTGGGGGAAAGTTAGGAGCTGCCTCTTCAGATAAGGATTTTTGTGTTTAACTTTGTCTTTGTCTGCCCAATGCCCATGTCCTATTATTTTATCATCCCAATTTTTCCCTCCATCAGTTCCTTTAACTTACCGTAAAACCTCTGGCAAGGTTAGGCTTTTAACTGGTATTGCTTTTCTGCAGTTCTTACAATTAGGCCCTGGCTTGGACTTCAACCATACATTTCCTAAAGAACTAAAAGAGATGAGAAGTGCCTTTAAACCTGCAGTCGAGGCTTTCCAACTGCCCTATCCTCTTCACAGTAGGATCATTAAAGTTTTCAATTCGAAAGACCCCATAATTTTTACAACCAATATTATTGTGGTTGTGATCGATGATACACCCAATCAATCTATCAACACTTTGCCCTCCTATTGCACTTCATACTATGACATTGTTAGTGATCATTTAAATTATCATGATGCCATTACATGCCATGGCTTAGTAGTGTCCCATTTCCCTGGCAAGTGTATATTTGCACATTTTTAAGAGTTTGATTCTAGGGCTGCACCTCATATTTATTAATATATCAGTCAGAGTCCTCTCAGAAATCAGATGGCCAACTCAAACTGGCAATTTAAGAAGAATGTAATAAAGGGACTATTGACATCAGAGAATGGGAAAACTACAGAGTATGGGATAAACTAGTCCTTTGACAAAGCATCTAGGCCTCAAGGGAGAAGAGGAAAGAGCAGTTACGAGAACCCAGAGATAGAGGGAGAAAGACTGCATGATGAAGGCCACCAGACAGAAACTGTGGCATTGGTTTGGAGGTAAACAAGGTCTTCACTCACCCTGCAGGTTTAGATTCTGAAAATAAATATTCCGAACTCAGGCTTTTCTCCATTCACTTTCTACCCCATTGGCCAAATTAGCTAATACAGTTCATATGAGTTCGTGTCCTAGAGCAGAAAGCAGGATGGAAAATGTTGGCAGTTGATCTAGAGGGGCAAATGAAAGATATCCAGTACCCTGCAGATGTATCAGAACCTATGTGTTTATCAATATTCAAATGTACATATACGAATACATATCTGTTATATGAATTGTATTCAGCAAAACTCTGTAGAATGGAAAAGAAAATTGTGATTGAATACATCTATTCCTAGGGAATGGCAGTTCCTAAACAAAACCTCTCTGAGTCTTATTAAATAAGATTGACCTGACATTTGTCAACACCTGGTTACCATCTAGAATTTGTGGTATACATGGGTAATTCCTGCCATTAAATCTCTGACATCTGTGCACCACAACCTGGGTTTCTGACTGCCTGTTTTGTTTTGTTTTTCAGTTGAGTACCAGGTGAGTTGCTGAAGGCCACTTAAACTGGTTAATTTGGAGAAGGTTTATTAAAGAGATTGTTACAAAGAAAGGTAAGGTATGTGGTGTAGTGAATTCCCAAGGAATGGTGTAACATTCTGACTAATAACTTCTGAGAGTTGTTACTTCCTCTATCCCTGAAGATACAAGAAGAGGGAAGAGGGTATGAGCATTAGAGGAACAGGGTCTCTTTTGGTATATCTTCATGATCTTCCTACTGAAGGCTTGAAACTACCGAGAGTTCACTAAGAGAAGTAATACCTCACTCATAAAGACAAAAAAAAAAAAAAAGAGCAATTCATATTACAGAAAAGGACAAATGAAAAAAAAACTAAATCTAAATGCACAAATGAACTTACTACTATAAAGCTACAGAATTAGGATGATAAATTATTGCCATAAAAATAGACATGAAGATCAATGGAATAGAATGGAGAGGAAGATGTAATAATGGAAGAATAGTCATAGAGATACAATGGTGCTGGCTTTGAAGATGGAAGAGAAGGACCATGAACAATGAATGTGGGCAACCTCTAGAAACTGAACCAGACAAGGAAATGGATTCTCCCTGAGAGTTCCCAGAAAGCAACAGTCCTGCTAACATCTTGATTTCAGCCCATTTGGTCCCATGTTGTACTTCTAATCTACAGAATTGGATGATAATATATATTTGTGTTGTTTTAAACTACTAAGTATGAGGTACTTTGTTATAGAAGCATTAGAAAACTAAAACAACGGTCGACCAATTTTTGACAATTTAATGGGGAAAGAAAATTCTTTCAACAAATGGTGTTGTGACATGTAGTTATTTACACGCAAAAAAATGTTGAATCCCTTTCTCACACCATACACAAAATTAACTCAAAATGTATCATTGATTACCTAAATGTAAGAACTAAAACTATAAAAGTCATTAATAAAGAGAGCAAATCATTGTGACCTGGGGTTAGGCAATAATTTCTTGAATAAGACATCAAAAGTAAGCAAGAAAAGAAAAAATAAATTGGACTTTATCAAATTTGAAAACACTTGTATATCAAAGGAGACCATTGAGAAAGTAAAAAGCTAAAACAAAATATGGGAAAAATATTTACAAGTCTTGAGTCTGTAAAGAGATTTGTATGCAGATTATATAAGAACTCTTACATCTTAACAATAAAGACAAAAAAAAATCTAATTTAAAATGCCCCAAAGATTTGAATAGATATTTCTCCAAAGAAGATAAATAGCCAATAAGCACATGAAAAGATTCTCAACATCATTTGTCATTATCAAAATGTGAATCAAAACTACAATATTATACCACTATTATTACTAAAATAAAAAAGACAAACAATAATTTGTGTAGGTGAGAAAAAGAAAAAATTAGAACCCTTGTACTTTGCAGGTGAGGTAGAAAAATAGTACAGTTAATTTGGAAAACAGTTGGGTAGTTCCTCAAAATGTTAAACGTAGATTCACCATGTAACTCAGTGCTTCCACTCCTAGGTGTCTACTCAAAATAAATAAAAGCACTCAAGGTCACTTCAAGGCCTTCTCCACATGCTCCTCCCACCTGATCTCTGTCACCTTATACTATGGCTCCATTCTCATCCTCTGCATTTACTCTCATCCTAGGTCCAGCTAGTCCCTTGAGAGGGACAAAATAGTTTCTATATTTTATACTGTGCTGTTCCCCATGTTGAACCCCATAATCTACAGTCTGAGAAATATAGATGTGAAAGAAGCTCTGAAAAAATTTTTCAGGTTCGCATTATCCAAAATCTAAGTAGACATAAATTCCTCAAATCAGTGTTCAACGAAAATGGACTGCTTTGGGGAAAAGTTGGAGAACTGGATTAAAAAATACCTCTTTTCATATCAAAATAAATACAATGAGGAAGAATTTGTTCGTATTAGTTTATTTTACTTTAGAGATTGGTTTAATGCAAAAAAGAAGTATACATATTATATCTGGGATCCCAAAGGATTAAATTCGACTTTAGTATTTCCCATCAGATTGACCTGGTTTATTTTCCCTACATGAGAGGCTTTATGGGAACATGAAGATGTTATATAAATTCTGGAGATTTGTGGAATACGCCCCTAATCTTTATAATCTAGTACTTATAAACTGTATAAATAGGAGAATGAGGAATGCTAAGAATATTATGATGAAAAGAGAGAGGACAATGATGTAATATCTAATGAATGCACATGAAAAGAATGGTTAAAAATAGTGCTAGTACAAATGGTGAAGTGGCTACAAATGTATTTTATGGTGAGGGCTCATTATAGCAATAGTTATAATCCTTTATTGATGAGGTTCTAACCTCTGAGGCTCATGCTGCTCATTTGTCATATGTAACTAAAAATTCTAATTTGCAGTGTTCTCACAAAGAATATTGAAAAAATATAAACTAAATCTGCCAAGTAGTGAATATGGAGCTGTAAGTTTTTTGTTCTTAAAATCTTCTGGTGGAAGGAAAAAACGGTATTGCATCGGATACTGCATCCGGAATATAGTGGGGGGTTGTTTGTTGGTTCATTTGTTTCAGTTTGTTTCATTTGGTGTTGTTTTCCTTCATGGGGAATATGTGCTGCACTTAAATGAAAGAGAGTATGATAGAGTTCTGGTTCTCTGTGGAAAGATCTTTCTTCCAGAGTAATGCACAATCCTAGAGACATATTTCTGCATGGCTTTTGAAAGGTGTTTTGGGTTTTTGTTTGTTTGTTTTTGTAATCTATTCTTAAAATTTTGCTGATATATTAAATTGATGTAGAGGATACAGTTTACAAGAATATTTTCTATATACTCAGAGTTTTATGAAGGAATATGGATAGAATACTTTACTAAAAATCAAATTTACAAAATCTTGAGTAAATTTCCAGCAGTTTAACCATTTCAAATATTTCCCCCACACAATAAAGTTTGCTTGCCAGATTTCAAAGTCCAACTATGTATGAAAACTATCCAATTCCTCTATTTCTCTTTCTAAGACCTCCTGAGGATAAATTTTACTAAGAAGCAAAATACAGTATTGTGGAACATCAAACAACCCAATACTATTGGTTTAAAATAGTTTAATCACAACAAAGCAATGATTAACAATTAAAAAATAGTTTGATCAGTTTTACATATATTTGATCAGTTTTAAGTATAACTTGTATTTACTTGAAATATTGTAATGTTTACAAACCTATCTATAAGCCAATAATTTGGAAAATGCAATGAGAGTCTTTTGCAATAAGATAACATTTATCTCTGTGGCCTTAGAGACTGTGTGGCTTTCCAGAAGGCCTCTTTGATGTCTTTGTTTCTCACGCTATAGATGAGAGGGTTGAGCAGTGGGTTGACCACAGTGTAGAACAAGGCAGCCACTTTGTCCCTCTCTAGGGAGTAAGTGGAACTTGGTCTTGAATACATGAAGAGCAAGGATCCATAGAAGAGCATGACCGAGATGAGGTGTGAAGCACAGGTGGAGAAGGCTTTGCGCCTTCCTGAGGCTGAGCGGATCCTCAGAATAGCCACAAGGATGTTAAAATAGGAAATCAGGATGGCAAGAATGCTAGAGAGGACTGTGAAGCCCACCACACCCAGGAGGACTTTTTCATAGACCCGGGTGTCTGTGCAAGACATTTTTACCAATGGTGGTGCATCACAGAAAAAGTGGTCAATGATATTTTTACCACAGAAACTCAGACGAAAAGTGTTGGCAGTATGGGCTATGGCATTCAAGAACCCTCCTATGTAAGAGCCAGCAACGAGACCAGAACACAGAGAGCTGGACATAGCTCCTGAATAATGTAATGGGTTACAGATTGCCATGTGGCGGTCATATGCCAT
The DNA here is from genome assembly GCF_014176215.1 of Rousettus aegyptiacus. NCBI lineage: Eukaryota > Metazoa > Chordata > Mammalia > Chiroptera > Pteropodidae > Rousettus > Rousettus aegyptiacus. Next base: position 111,755,313 of record NW_023416308.1, read on the forward strand.
GACTGCTAGGAGGTAGCACTCAGTGTAGGCTACGACACAGGAAAAAAACAACTGGGCTCCACATCCAGCCAAAGAAATGCGCTTATCTTCTGAGACACAGTTGGCCAGGATTTTGGGAGTATACACAGAGGTGTACCAAAAATCTAAAAAAGACAGATTGCCAATGAAAAAGTACATAGGTGTGTGCAGATGGGAGTCGATACGAATTAAGATAACCAGGGTCATGTTCCCTGACAAGGTCATCAAATAGAGTGTCAGAAATATTGCAAATAGAATCAGCTGCCACTGAGGGTTCGCCGAGAAGCCCACCAAAATGAACTCAGTCAGGACGCTACGATTTCCCACTTCCATGTCCGCAGAGAAGAAATCTGATAAGGATTTTGAGGGGGAAAAAATAAATTAGTGATTTCTCTATAGAAATAAATAAAGCTATCGATTAAGTCAACAATTACTAGGAGGCTTTTATCTATAACTATCTAGAATTATAGGATTTTAGCCTGTGACTTGAGAAGACCACAGGAATTGATGTTAGAACCTAATTTTGGAATTAAGACTTTTACTTGTTAATTTTTTAATGCAGGGCAAGTTTCTTAGTTTCATCAAACAAACAAGAAAAATAAAGCTTCTAGGTTGTCTGATTGAGTAAAGAATATATGCACAAAAACACTCAGTATAGTAAACATTCAAAATAATTTCAGTATCCTTCATGTTATTGAGAATTTATGTGTCAAGCATTGTGCTGATCGTTACACAAATACCAATGTACTGTACTATTCTTGCAACTATTAGTACAAATAGAAATATATATATACATATATATAGTTATATATGCATGTGTGCATACACACACATAATTAATTACTTACTATGTGTCAGTCAATATTCTAACTCTTAATTTTAATCCACTTAATCCTTTCCACAACTTTATAATGTAGGTACTATTATGATCCTCATGGATTTTAAGAAATAATGCCAAAGTCACTGAAATAGTAAATAGCAAAACAAATTTGAACCCAGAATATTCCTTATCAAGAGTATATGTTCTCAACTGTTAAGCCATTTATGTCTTTTTCTCTCTCGTTCTCCTAGCTAAAGTAATGCTAGAACCCTCTGAATTTCTTTACTTATTAAAAAAAAGCTTTAAAATATCCTCTTTCTAAAGAACGATTTTCGCCAAGTTTCTTTTGTTGGTGTGAAACTTGTATATATGGCCAAGGCATTTTTTGATATAACGGATGCTGAATATTAGGAAGAAACCAATTTTTGGTGTCAAGAATTCATTGAGAAACCACGAATCCTTCAACGTTCATATCTTGAAGCTACACAGCCCTCAGAGAGAGGGTAAAAGGAGGGACTGATTAAAACTCACAGAGTTAGGGCTTATGTCCCAGGAGCTGGCTGACTCTCTGCTAGCTAAAAAGGCATGGGAGAAAGCTAAGCCGAGAGAGCATTGTGATTTACTTCGATGTTTAAAACATTCGCCTTTGAGCGAAACCAGATCAGTTCATAACTAGAATGCAAATGCAAGTGTTCTACCTCAAGGTCTGCTATTCTTGCTTGTTAGGAAGCGAGGTATCTCAATCTTTAAATATTTGGTGTCCTAATCTTTCAAATATAGCTGATAACATTTAGAGAGGGCATTCCTTGATTGGTGACACTGGTAAATATAGCTTGGAATCCCAAAAATCATTCCACTTCTCCAACATTAATATAACTGGATCTCTTCTCATTAACACACAAAGCACAGAGGTTTTTGTCCTATCCCCAGTGTTCCATAAACTGGCTTTAATTTACCTTTATAATTCTCTCTCTCTCTCCACTTGTCTTCATCTACTTAGGTCTTCAACCGAACTAAATTGCTCACATAATTTCTTCACAATAATCTCACACATCCTGAGTACTTTATACTTATAGTACTATGTTGGTATTTATTTCTACATTATAATTGTTGTCCTTAATCTGCTCAAGCTTGAGTAGAATAACCTTGGAAGGAATTTATGGTCGATATATTTATAATGTATAAATAATGGGTTATAGCCATCATCTCAATAACAACTATGAACTTTCTCTGCTGTGTTATCACTTGTCTATACAGTGAAAAATATCCGGGACTTATTAAACTCATCTTTAATGTAATATAATTTCGGAGGTAATGAACACATGTAGACAGCCAATTGTTACTCTTCTGCCACTACTTCCCAAAAATGCAAATAACTGAAAAAATTAACGTTTTTGTCTATTGCTCAAATTAGACAAAAGGTATTTAAATGAGACATGAAAAATGAGCTCAACGCCACCCACTATAGAGGTAAGAAGAGAGGAGAGAGCTGTTCCATGAGGAGAAAGAACACGCACCGTACCCTCCCATGAGTAGGAGTCGGTGAGTTCACAGAGCTGAGAGAGGTTAAATTAAGCTGAGATGGAGAGAGGTAACAGGGGATGAGCCACAAAGCTTATTGGAACCATATTAACAATTTTAGCCTCTAAACCAACAAAAATGGAAGCTATCGCCATTAAGAGAAATTAGCTTGATCAGACTTACATTTTTAAAGTGTACTCTGGGTGCAGATCAGAGACAAGACTGAAAGGGAGCAGGAGTTTTCTCTTGACTGAAATCTCTCTGAAATCTTTGACTATTACCTGTTGAGGCCAGGCCCCTGATAAAGACAGTAGAAAGATGCAGAACTAGGAAAACATGTATTTGGGGAGAAAGTTTAGGGGCAGAAGAACTTATTTTTTCTACTTAAAATGATTAAGTTATTGTATAATTTTAAACAAGATGCCTTGAATGTAGGACAAAACTATTTCAGATTTCTTTGTTTGAAAAAAATTTACATATTTTGTGCCTTAATATTCATTCCAACTTTTAATAAATTGCTTTTAAATTTTTTTTAAAAAACTTCTAGGTAGAATTAATTGGAATTGTATAAACTTGGACTTTATTCTGATAGGTCTCAAAGACTGTCAGTCTCAATCTCTCTTCTAACCAGAAATTTTTATTTATATAGTAATTTAACCTCAAAATACTAGAGAATTTTCAAAGACAAAATTCTTTCAAAGTATGGATTGCTAATAAAAGCATCTCCTCTCTATTTTTACACAGGAAACTACAAAATCTTGTGAATTTGATGAAACATAGGACATTGTACTGAAAGACCCAATCTTATAGTCATTCCTCTGAGTTCTTTGTGAAACATAACTATACTGCAAATTCATTGCATTGTATTTTAGTACCAACTTTAATATTTAAAAGGGAACTATGGAAATTAACTAGAAACCTGTGACCTATACAAAATATTAAAACAAAATTAAAAAAAACAGGACCACAGTTCTTTACTAATTTCCTGATTTCAAGAGTAGATTCTGTTATCCTACCCTATGATTTGGGGCGGCCTTGTGCTTTACTCTGGCCAAAAGTTTAGAACATAGGCAGGCAAGACTGGGATTCAAGAGACTTTGCATGCTTCTCTTATAATTTTGGGGATTCTTCTACCACCATGTAGATAAGCCTGGGTTAGCTTGCTAGATAAGGAGACATCTGGCTATAGTCTCTCTGTGACGATAGCTAACAGCAAGCTTGCCCCTACCCATGTGAGTAGGTCCATTGTTCATTATCCAGCCCCCTGCTCAACTAATAGCTAACCACATTCATATGAGCAAGGCTAGCTGAGAATATATAGGTCTGGCATAGGTAGACTTGCATAACCGCACAATTGAACTGGCAATCAAGTTCAAATATTGATTTCACACTTTGGCAACTCTGCAGTCTTGAAGAAGTTTTTAACAACCTCCAACCTACATTCTTTCACCTTTAAAAGGTAAAAAAATTGTCAGTGCTATGTAGATAGAAAATATACCTAAGTAATGGTAGCTACATTTATTCTGAGTGAGAGGAATAATAAGTGACTTATTTATAAAAGCTGAGCTTCAGGAAACAATAAACAAACAAAGCCAAGTTTCTACAAGAAGACAATTTAAATCATAATGGTGGTACCCTTCAGAATCTTTCTGACATCTTAAAAGTTAATATTTTTGTCACCTACTCTCACACAATTGGACAAAGGAGTGGTAAGCTTGGGAGTGAAAGTTCATTGGCCTTGGATTAAGGAGACCCGTGATAAAGACAGAGTCTGTCACTATCACCTGCATAACTTTAAAAGTGTAGCCTGTCCTCTCCATAACACAGTTTCACCCACATGAAAAAATTTGTTGATTCAAGCACCCAACTTCTATGATTCCAATTTGTTAATGTTCTTCAGAATTTGTTATAAAAATAGAATGGGTAACCTCATAAGCAATAATACAGCATTGCAGAATAGATTAACAGTCCTTATATATACACATATCTTCAGATATATGGGGTGTTATCATCATGTTGGTTGAAGTGAGAGATGGAATTTACCAGACAACATTTCCTTTTTACTTTAAAATTTGTGTGTTCTTTCTTATTTTCCTAAAAATCAGTCCTCTGAGCTTGTTTATATTCTATAACTACTATGTTCCTTAGGTTTTTTTTAATCTAAGAATTTAACAATTCTTAAATTTTTGGAATCAAATCAAGGACATCTTTGAGAATATAATGAAAGTAATAGTGCTTCTACGGAATTTTGAAAACTGCTTATATGTACAAACACAAAATTTTAGAGTTTGCAAATCCTCAGAAATCTATTCATTTTGTAGTTGTAATTCTTAATTAAAAATTCTTCCACTAAAAGATACCTCAGTTTCTTTTCAGTGCTAACAGTTTATAATTTTAAGAGTAACAAATGCTTCAAATGTTTAAAGCTATATTCCTAATCCTCACTCCCTAAAATTGTTCTATCTAGTCATATCTTGTATAATTTAAAATTCTACTCTCCAGATTCTTAAGCCACAGATTCAGAATCCATATATTCTCCTTTTCTCTTACCTCCTCTTCAGTCTTCCAAGAAATCCTGGTGCCCCTACCTTTGAAGCACTTCTTATCACCTCCATTGCTATGGCCTCAGTTAGATCACTATCCTGTTTGGCCAAGAATATTGCAATATCTTTCTAATGTCTATGCACTTGTCCCTCATGCAGTCTATTTTCAGTATATGTCAATATAATCTTATTTAAGATATGGCCATTTATGACATTTCTGTATTTAAAACAACCCTAATACACAACCAATTTATACTGTTAGAGTCCAATTCCATACAAAGTCCTAAAGGTCCTCCATGAGACAGCTCTCCATTGCCTACAGGTCTTTACCTCCTAAGATTCACTTTATTTTCAATTTCATGCCCTCTTCCCACCAACAATCTCCATCCTTCTTATTCTGTTGAGACTCTGCTCTGTTTCCCCAAGACCTATTGTCATCTTCTAATTCCTGTTTATTAAGGTAGTTGCCCCTTTTTCCTTTCCAGAATGCAAAAACATGGATCAGTAAGATTTCTCTGTTTTGTTTACTACTGTATATAGAAAGTAAATGTCAATTAATAAATATTTCCAGAATAAACAAATGGGTAATTATTTTTGTGTCTTGAAGCTTTTTTCCCTTCAGTATTCAGTAGAAGTATTGTCTACTTCTAACCTAGCTCAAATTATTCAGGACAAATTTACCTTCATGTAAATTTTCCAGGCTCTGTGTACTATATCACTAGTAAGAAGGAAGAGTAAATAAAGAGAGGACTCATCTCCATCAAACTCATAACCATCAAGGTGACCTAAAATCTATCTTGAATTGGAAATTGCAATAAAAATGGGAATGTGGAATAAAACACACAGAAAAAGTCAGAGCCAATTATACTGAAACATTCCATATAGAGCAGCCTCTCTAGTTTTGTGTTTCCCTGTAGAAGCTCTGTTTCTTACTCCATCACTGAAACATTAACAATTTTGTGAAAGAATGTATCCCTCTAGCACATGAAAATGAGTACCAAGAAGTAAAAAAATATACTAGTGCTTTGAAAAGCTCAAAGTACCACAACCACTGGAGTCTGAAAGCATTCCACTTTTTTGTCCTCTTGTTTTCTCTACTGTGTAAGTGAATACATGATGACCCAATATAATTACCAGACTGAATTTTGAATTCTAGATGAGAGCTGCAGATATTATTAGTGGAGTCCTATTTAGATGAGAGAGAGAGAGAGAGAGAGAGAGAGAGAGAGAGAGAGAGAGAGAGAGAGAGTGTTTAGCATAACCATAAACTTTTGAGAGGCATGCCAGATTCTATATCCTCCCTTCTAATTACAACTAAAATCACAGAGAAGCTAAACCACTCAGCTGCCCCTGATCCTAGTTGCTTACCTTTGATCACGAAGGACACTCTTAGAAATGATACCCTTTTTCCACTCCTCTGATATTTTAGTGTGCTTTTCTGGACCTGACATATGATTTTCTCAACAGCCCTTTGGGACTTCTTCTACACTGTAGCCCAGAAATATATACCTTAGTCTCCAAAGAATCAATTAGAGTTTATTTGGATTATGAGGATGATATATTAATTAGGATATAATGAAATAAGAAGTGTTTTATTAAAAGTTGACTCTCTTAATGGATCCAGTTACAACATAACCATAATTGTGTCTGATAATAGAAACTCTTTAAATTGAACTAATTAGAATTTTCTACAAATTATCACAAGATCCGTAATTTTTTTCCTTGCCATATGCTCTTCTATCTGTCCAGGCTACTCTTCCTTGTCTCATGCATCAGGAAACTCTCATCAGTCCTTCATAATATGGGTTGAATTGTAATCCCCCCAAAATTTCTATGCTGAAAGCTTAACTCCCCGTAACTTGGAATGTGACCACGTTTGGAGAAAGGGTCTTTACAGATATGATTAAGTTAAAATGGGTGGTTACCATGAGCCTTAATCCATCTGATTGGTGTCTGGAAAAAAATAATAAAAATGGAAATTTGATATCAAGGATTTTTGTGCACAGAGAAAAGACCATGTGAGAAGAAGGAAAAGGATGGCCTTCTGTAAGCAAAGTTAAGAGGCCTTGGGACAAATCAACCCTGATGGCATCTTGATTTCAGCTTTTTAGCCTCCAGAACAGTGAGAAAATATATTTCTGTTGTTTCAGCCACCCAGTCTGTGGTACATTGTGATAGTTCAAACAAAGAATTATACTTGATTATTAACCCTAAGGATTTTTATATTGACACACTCTCATGTTTTCTATATGTGAAGACTATTAAAATTAGGAAATGTAATACCTCAATACCTCACAAAAGTTTCTAATTTTTATTAATTTATGCATAAAACAGAACAAGCTAAGAAATACAAATAGGCAAAGAACCTTAATTGTTATCAATCATAGCTTTACCTAGTAGAGATTTTCCCTCTGAATCTTGGATGTAAAAGTCTTCGAAATTTATCTATATTTCTTTATTTAGCTCTCTATTTCTATCTACACTTCCATTTCTGTCTGCTTCATACAGCTGATACACTTTTGCCCTTGATTCTATAATTGTTGGGGGAATATATGCTTTTATTGGAAGCTCACAGCGATTCTAACATATTCATTCTCTCTTGTATCTCTTGCCAAAGAAGCCTTTGTATCATAGCAAGCAAAAAAATAAGAATCAGAAAAAAAAATTAACTTGTTTCTTGGGTCATTTTATAGTAGAAATTTTACTTATGACTTCCCAACTCACTTTGTCTCCTAACAAATAGGTTAAGAATCTTTGAAGTCAGAAGTTCTGGGTTTGCGTTCCTGCTTTTTCACCATGATTTGAAGCAAATCATTTACTTCATCTAATGCTGACAATGATTCTATAACCAATTTCAATAGTCCTATTTATAGATTTAAATATGTATATACAGGCTATGTATGAACCCTGAAGTGAAAAATCAAAAAGCTGCTCTCTTTTAACATTCTCAGAATCACAATGATTTTATGGATTCTGTTCCAAGCTAGCAGACATAGCAGTTTTTCCAAATGTGCCAGTCTCATTTACTTTAAAAATACTTTAAAATACATTATTTTAAAGAGACATTCAAAAGACAAATGCAGACTGGTGTTTCCACATTATCCAATGATTTTGTTTATTTGTTTGTTTTATTTTATTTTTGAGCGTATAGCTGATAACAATGACAAGGAGATAATCTGTAAAATAAAGTACACCCATCGTTTACCAAGGATTTTTATTTAAGAACACTTTGCTCTATCTACCATTTTCCTCAGGGCATCTTTAACATCTTTATTTCTTAAGCTATAGATCAAAGGATTCAACATTGGAATCACCACAGTATAGGACACCGACACCACTTTATCCCTCTCCAGGGCATAGCTAGTGCTTGGTCGGGAGTAAATGAAAAGAATTGAACCGTAATACAAAGTGACAGCTGTCAGGTGAGAGGCACAAGTGGAGAAGGCCTTGAGGCGACCTTGGGCGGAGCGGATCCTCAAGATGGCAGCGATGATGAAGAGGTAGGAGGCAAGAATAAGCGTAGTAGGAGTAATGACGTTAGAGGCAAGTATAAAATAGAGCACAACCTGGTAGCTTTTCTTCACATCACAAGCCAACTTTACGAGGGGGGGAAGATCACAAAAGAAATCATCAATAATATTATTCCCACAGAAGCTCAGGGTAAATGTCTCACTGGTAATGATGGTGGAGTTAAGAAAGCCACCAAGGCATGAAGCTGCAACGAGACTGGCACATAGCCTGGAGGACATCACCTGGGAATAAAGCAGGGGGTTGGAGATGGCCACATAGCGGTCATAAGCCATGGCAGCCAACAGGTAACATTCACTATAGGCCAATCCAGCTGAGAAGAAGAACTGAGCTAGGCAGCCAGCAAAGGAGATGCTTTTGTCATCAGAGATGCAGATCATAAGGATTTTGGGAGCATAGACAGAAGAGTACCAGAGATCCAGGAACGAAAGTTTCCCAATGAAGAAATACATAGGTGTGTGGAGCCGAGAATCAGCACAGATCAGAGAGATCAGAGTTATATTTCCTAAGAGACTGATGATATAAATGATGAAGAAGATGAAAAAGAGTACTCTCTGTAACCGCAGGTCTGTTGTGAACCCTAAAAGTATGAACTCTTTCACTTTGGTGAAATTTTTCTCATCCATCAGTTTTGGGTTTCCAAGGTCCCTTTCTGTGAAAAGATTAATAAGTATATCATTATTTAAGACATATGTAAGCTCTCTTCTCATTTGCCATTCTAGATCATCGAAAAACCCAACTAATACCCATGTGTTGTTCATTGTGAAACATGTTTATGTGAAATTGGTGTCATTCTTGTTGGATAACTGGAAAACCATCCTATGCTGCTTTGAGAGAGCAACTATTATGAATGCGGTATGCTATGTGTCAGCTTATTTTTAATCTAATTTTTCTTCCTTTTTGGAGAGGGTGATTTGTATATCTTCTGTTTCAACTTAGGATGATTAAGGACCATGCGGAAAATATAAAAAAACGAGTTAGAATGGATGTGCTGATCATCTCTCTTCATGTCTTTGGATCCTGTTGTCTTTTTCCAGAGAACTCCAGGAAGAAGCACACTACCATTCTTCTAACCATATTTTGGAATGACCCTTGGAAGTGCATTTTACTGTAATTTCTTTGAAGGCTATAATTATATTTTATTCAACTTTTTATCCACAAAACCAAGACCACAAGTTTACATTAAGTAGAAAATGTGCAACTCAAATAAAAGATTTCCTCAGATAATAAAAATCTGACACCGTAGCTATCTGTATGACCCTCAAATGTACTCTGAAAGGGAGTAAAAATATTAATCGAACAATCATTATGTTCATAATGTGGATGATTTTTCTATAGAATAAATAGTAAAAACAAAACAAAACAAAAACAAAAACAAAGAAACAATGAAGCTGGCAAACCTGAATGAGGAATATGGTAGGCTGAAGAATGGCTCATAAAGATATCCAAGATCTAATTCCTGAAACCTGTGAATGTTGGGGAAAGAGTTATTAAGAATGTTGAGATAGGTAGATTATCAGGATGAGCCCTAAATAGGATTACAATATCCTTATACAAAGGTGGCACGTGGAGATTTGACTACAGATACAAGAGGAAAAGGCAATGGGATCATGGTAGCAGAGACGAGTGACACAACCACAAAGAATGTCAGCAGCCATAAGAAGCCAGAAGAGGCAAGGAATGGATCCACTACTTAGAACTTCTGGGTGGAGTTTGGCCCTGCCAACATCTGGATTTTGGCTCAATGATATTGGGTTTGGACATCTGACCTCCAGAACTCTGAGAGAATAAATTTTTGTTGTTTTAAGACACAAAGTTTGTGGTAAATTGTTAACACAGAAAGTTATGGAGCTCAATCTGTAACAGTCTTCTTTCCTTCAGAGGTAGAAGCAGGTGACCAGACTGTTGCCCGCAATGGGAGAAGCATCATCTCTGTTCATCTATGTTACAACCCAGAGGGTTCCCACTACAACGTAAGACCATCAAAAAGGGCTAAATTATGATTATCAGAGCTCTGAGCTGGCAGAAGATGTAATATTTCTGCTATTTGATCCAAGGTTTAAAAGCTTCCTCTGCTAATGGAAAAATAAACTTAATCTTTGTCAGATACTCAGCTATGGACTTACGATTGAGCTAAAAACAAAAACAAAAACAAAAACAAAAACAAACTAAAGAATTGGTCTCCTGGAACTGTATTCATTTGATGATAGGAATCTATAATTTTTAACCTTATAATAAATATTATTGGTATAGTCATTATCAAGGTAAAAATTCTTCATAATAAGCAAAAGAACATTGGAAGAGTAACATTTCAGTTCCCTTAGTATTTCACAGCTGTCAGGTGCTATGGTCATTTTTAACAAAGCTTATTTCTGGAAGCAGCTTAAGACCAAGAATCAAGAGAAATGAGTTATGGTCTTGGTTGCTCCTGCCAATTTTAAATAAACTTTCAAATTCTGTTTTCTCACCTATTCTTAGTTCAGTGGGATTCTTTAAGCTCACAGATGTGAGAAAGCCCTTTGAAAACTAGAAGTTAAAACTATGTATTGTATTCTCTCTGAACACGATGTCTTCATCTTCGTAAACTACATTTCAGATTTACTATTTGCTTTACCTCCCAAGGATTTCCCATTATACCTAAGCTATGACTCCCTAGAGTTTCATGTGTCCTTGTGCAGAAACTCCCTTTTTTAACAAGTCTTTTACACAAGATGGAAAATTTCAGGGCTTGTTTGCAAAATTACAATTGGAAATAAAAATTGCAAGAGACACTGCATCCCTGATCTCTCTTGTTTTCTTCCACAGTAATTAAAATATAAAATAAACATATATGTGAATGTAGCCTCATTATGAACATGTATATCAAAACTTTTATAAACAAAAAGAGGTCAAAAGTGGATTAAGACAAGACATAAGACACTGGTAAATAGCATAAATGAATAAAATGTGAAAAAATAAGAACAAGACTGAGCATAAAATGAGGCAAGGGTAAAGCCTGCTGCACACCAAAAAGTCCTATCTACTGCTCTGTGCAGACCACAGATCTCACTAGAAATCTTCTAGCAGACCAAATAACCCCAATATACAATTAGCAAAATCCAAAAGATGAGCTACCATCCAAAAGTTTCAGCAACGCATTACCATTCTTGACACTAACTTCAAAATCATTTTCCCCAAGTTTCCTCGAAAAGAGAATGGGAAGAATTTAAGGCTTCATATATTGAACAGTTTTATTATATATGTAGACACATTTTAAGCTACATTTACTTGCCATTAATTTGTAGACATAAGCTGGCTACTTCACTTGTTAGATTCAATGGACACTCACACCTTCTTCCCACAAAACATCTCTGCTCCCCAACTTCACACATCTCCCTTAACCAAGTAGTCCCTTTCAGAGGTAGATGCCTCTCAGAGTGTTCATCCAAAAGGAACTGATCTCTCAGTCTTCTCCAGGCTTAACACACCTGTTATCCCTATTATTCAGTTGATAAATTAATCAGATACTTCTTGAGTTATATATTAATTATAAATATACAGTATGATCTCAAAGACATATCTGTATCTCTATGATATATATAGTTGCACTCCCCTGAAGGAGTTTCTAACCCGTGCACAGCCCAATGAAGAAAAAGAAACAACTTAAAGTCATGGAAAAATTAACCTATTTTGATTTTTCTATACATTGACCTACTCTATAACTCGTAAGTTTCCTAAGAGATAACAGAAGAGACGATGATGGGCCACACACAGCTACAGAGGGTTTATGAGAATGAAAACATCCATCAGGTACATGTCTAATTGCTTATTTCACTGAAAGAGAAAATTAAGACCTGAAGAAATGACATTGGGAGACATTTAAGCTTACTTCATCAAATATGGTTATAGGAAAAAAACTTAATTTCACAAAGTAGAATTGTGTTATGGTTTGATGATATTAAGAATTGTTTTGTCTTTTATCCATATTGTGATTTACTGATCTTTTTCCTCTGGTTAATTAAACATATTAATTCATGAACATAAAGTGCGATTTCATTTGAATTTCAACTCAAATCCAGAATTTCTCTCATTACCTTACAACAGAAGGTGCCTTCCACTCACCCAAAAGAATCTTCTTTCCAATGGTAACAATACTGGGAGAAAATATAAGCCTGAGTAGCCTTTTGGGATATACCACTAAAAGCAAAGAGGATCTTTATGTGCTGTTCTGGTGTCAAGTGACCAATTAATTACAATACTCAGTTATCTTTCTGGAATAAAGTAGAAAGATATCATTCATCACGAATATAATTGATCCAATTAACCTGTAAGGCCCTTTTGCTTTGTGAGTTTCATTCATGAATTCGAGATAAAAGAGAATTTGCAGAAAGAAATAACCAACAGAATATTCTTTACACAGTAGATGCTTAAGAATTATTTGCAGTCCACAATAACAATAACAATAATAAAGTAAATACTATAGAATTTTAGCTCTGAAACATGTTGACTATCAATTAATAAAGTATGCCCTTTTGCAAACAATAAAACTGAGAAATAGAATTTGAGAAACTGAAATTGAAAGACAAAACCAAAGTCATATAGTTAAAGCTAACTGTATCTCTTCATTAGATCATGATTATATTTATTCATTCAAAACATATTTATCAAGCAACTTAGGTACTCAACACTGAATTACCGATGGAGATAAACTCTAAGAAAGATAAGGTCTTAGGTGATCTTTGAAATGGTTAAGATCCAAGCCCAGGACAGAGACTGAGTGAACCCCAGGTCTACAGTTTATTAGTTGTGTGGCCAAGAGCAATTCACTTAAACTCAGCAAACCTCAGTTTTCCTATCTATAAAATGGAAATAATTTGTCTTCACAAAGTGGTTTTAAGATTAAATGAGATAACATATAATAATGTTAACAAATATCAATAAAATATAAAACAGGTAAAAGCAAAAATAAAAGTGAAATAGTGAGAGATATAGTACCTGCCGTTGTGGAACTTACGACTTCATAAGAAAGATAATCAAATAATATTATAAATTTATATTTATAAATGATGACTAATGTGGGGGGTTATACATGTGAATAACTGCGTCATTGTAACTGAGGAATAGAAATGGCTATGCATAAATTGTATTAAGTCATACAGCCAGTGACATGTAGATATAGATGAATCTCAAATACAGGTCTTCTCGACTCCAAAACATATTATGTGCTAATTACCAGAGATACCCCATGAACAAAGTAGAAAGAGTCCTTGTCCTTGTGGTGTTTCTAGTTTAGATTGTCATAACTACAAAGCAGAAAAAATTGCCTGGTGCGATTATGAGAGGTAACGTGGCTTGCCAAACCATAAAGAGAGTTAACGGCAGAATTAGTATAGTCAGAACTCTTGCATGTACTTTGTCTGTCTCAGGGGTTCTAAAGCTTAGCCTTCTGTCCCCCTTTTGCCCCTGAATATGTTTCTCTACCTCCACTAGAGCAGCAAATCTCAATTTAAGCCCATTATTCACTAGGAAAAACATAGATGAGCTTCCAGGGGTCCACCATACCCCTGAAATGCACCCGAGAAATCTTGTTTGTGTGCTCATTTTTTCAAGAAGATCTATTAGATTCCCAGTAGGGCCTGTGGGCTATAAATACAGGTTTCAGGTTCACCTCTCTCAAAATGAAAGCTTTCTAGAGTGATGTTGACGCTTTCTAAAATGTGTTTTACCAAAGGCATTTGAGTCACAAAAGGTAAAATAGATGAAATTCGTTTTAGAGTGCTTTAGAACTCTGGCCTTCTAGACTTGACTGCTGAAAAGAGTTTTTAGGCAAACAGTAAAATCATTTCTCATTTTGTCATTTTAAACATAACCAGAAGAAGAAGTAAATTAGGTAAATCTTACGAAAACATGGCCAAGAGGAAGATGTAAGTACAGGTATACTGATATTTTATGTTGACATTTTCACCTAGAGAGAGAGAAGTAGAGAGGGAGAGGGAGAGGGAGAGGGAGAAGGAGTAGACGTCCTACGTGAAGAATTACTGGTTTTCATGTAAAAGAATTTCAAAACAGCAGAGCAATCATGGATTTTAAATGTGAATAACAGCATCATTATAAGCAAACATTTGTAGGGCAATGGTTTGTTCTTCCATTTAATTTTATCTTAAAAGAAAAAAAAAGTGTCCGTTTTCAAAATGCTTGCCCTCTACTAAACATACACCGTCTAGATGTTCACCCAGCCATTCCCTCTTTCTGGGTAAACAGAAAGGCTACACTTCTCAGCTCAATTTGTAGTTAAGCCAGGATCATGTGACAACATTCTGGCCAATGAGATGTAGACAAAAGTGAGGTACACCGTTTCTATTTTTGTCCGTAAAACCTCATACACAATCATCCATCCTCTCTCTTCCCCTTTTGCCAAACTTGGTGGTGGTAAATTGGTTATGGTGACACCAAACAAGAAAAGGTATTTGGCTCTCCAAGTCACAACTAGAAAGATGACACATCCCAAGAACTTGAAATGTAATTTAGTTCAGCCCATCTTGACTGAAATAATTTTGGCCACTCGTTAAAAAGCCCAACAATGAAAAAGGCATGGGGATTGTTAAAAAGCAAAAGAAAACTGTAGTTTCTACTTTCAAGGAAGACAATGTAATCTGGGACAATGTAACTGCAAGCACTTATAATATGATATCTTTTGCAACCAAATGTAAAGGGGAAAAAAATCTTATCTTTTGAGTTTCCACTCAATTTTGCCATGAACCTAAAACTGTTTAAAAAAAAAAAAAAAGTCTGTTTAAAAGGACAGGAAGAGGTGGTTGTTATCTCATGAGAATAAAGTTGAATTTGAAGGGGGCTGAACATGAAGGCGAAGGTTGAAGGGGGTTTCCCTTCTTCCCTTATGTACTTTGGTGCTGTTTGACTCTTTGTATTAACAGGCAGACATTAATATACTACCTGTGTAATAGAAATAAAAAAGGATGCAAAATGATTTTGCCAGAGTTTATAAATATATTAAATATAATTAATGACATTCGAATAAATGTTACATTTGACATTTTTTTGCCTTTTTATTTCATTATTAATCTACATGGGGACTGCCAGAAAATACATTTCAACTTCAGCTTAGCAGAGAAAGTCACCTTTCTTGGTGAAAATGTGCCACCTTGTGGTGTGTAAAAATAACATCACATGTTTAGTGTAGCCATAAAAGTGTTCAACAGGAAGCTCCTTCTATTAGCCATGCTGTTTCCATGCTGCTTTAAGTACTTTTATAGAATCCATGCCCTTCTCAGTATCCATGACCAAGAATCCCTACTTTGTAGCACTTACTATTCTATAAAATATATTTAGGGTTATATATTTCCTTGTCTCTTCCCTAAACTGTAAATCCTATAAATGATGGGTCCGTATTGTTTTTGCTCACCAATGTATTATATCCCTACCCTAAACTAACATAGACTCTGCATAGCACCTAGCACAGCAGCAATTGATAAAGATTTGTTGAGTTAATTAATTAATATGCCAAAATATAATCACCTCTGAGTTATTTTTTAGGTTATAAAGAGCATAGCAAAATAATATATATATATGTAAAAAATATAGAGAGAACAGTATGTTCATCTTTCCATCTGCCTGGATTTGCAAAGATATAGGCATGTATATTCTTATACATGGTTAAAAATCCCCTGGAAGAAAACACAAGAATTGTTAATACTGACTTCAGTTAGAGAAGGAAGCTTAAAGCCTAGGTTGTGATCACTTCTTATTGTCTACTCATTTGCATACTTTATTGGAGTATTTACCGTGAACATATATTATTTTTCAATATAAACACAGAAAGCCAAACAATAAATAGTCAAACCAGTGCTAAATGTAGATGGCATGCTTCTTGGTTTTCGTGATTAGTCAAAGAAATAAAATTAAATTCTATATTTTTTATTTTTATTTTTTATCAAAAATTGTACCCTCATGCATTGTTGGTGGGATTGAAAATTTGTACAGTCGCTGTGAAAATAATTTGGAGATTCTTCAAAAAACTAAAAATAGAACTTCCTTATGGCCCAGCAATTGCACTTTCGGATATTATACAAAGAAAATCAAAACATTAATTCAAAAAGATAAATGTACCTCTGGGTTCACTGCAGTGTTATTTACAATAGCCAAGATATAGAAGCAATGTAAGTGCCCATCAATAGATGAATGGATAAAGAAGAAGTGATACATATGTACAATGAAATATTACTCAGCCATAAAAAATGAAATCTTACCATTTGCAACATGGATGAACCTAGAGGTTATTATACTAAGTGAATTAAGTCAGACAGAGAAAAACAAATACCATATGATCTCACTTATATATGAGATATAAGGAACAAAATAAATGAACAAACAAAACAGAAACAGACTCCTGGATACAGATACAAACTGGTGATTGCCAGATGGGAGGGGCATTGGGGAGCTGGGTGGAAAAGTTGAAGGGATTAAGAAGTTCAAATTGGCAGTTACAAAATAGTCACAGGCACATGGACTACACAGCATAGGCAATATAGTCAATGATATGTAATAACTACCTAGTGTGCCAGGTTGGTACAAGACTAATAGGGGGATCACTTTGTTAGTTACATAAATGTCTAAGCACTATGCAGTAAACCTGAAATTAATATAAAGTAATAATTAATGTCAACTCTAATTGAAAAATAAAAAAATAACCTCTTCGATTGGAGCTGAAGTCACTAATTAGAAACTACAAAAGCAAGTCCATCCGAATTGAAGAGATTTTGCTAGAATTTTAACATATTTCATAGCTTATATTTCAGATACAGGTATTATAAACTAAAGCAAATGAAATTCACTTTCCAAATGTTAAAAAAAATTATATCTATTTAGGGTGTGCAACATAATGTTTACATATGTGTATGTGTTTACATATCATAGTAAAATGATTATTTTGTAGATATGCAAAATTTACATATATAAGAAAATACACAAAATATATGCTATATGTAGTCAGAAGATTGTCAATTAAATACCTCATAGAGGAAAGATACAATTTTTTAAAATGTTCTGGTAGAATCAAGAACAAAGTAAAGATAAAGGAGCTCTAGCATCATTATTTCCCTGAGGGCTCAAACTATTCCCTTCTCCTATTGGCTTCATTAGAAAGTACCAGGAAGCACAGGCTTTCTTTTCAAAAAATTCTCCTTACTGCTCTGTTACAAATTTCTAAAATTCCACAAGAACATAATTGCCTTTTTTGTGTGTAAATGGAAGGTCCTTTGGGAATAGCTGTGAGTTAATGGTAAAATGTTATGATTCCTTTTTCATTCTTCATTTCTTTCCTTTGTTGCAAGCTAGTATAAGGATACCCTACAAGGACCAATTGCCCTAAATATCAGGAGGACCAGGTTCTTGACAGGGTAGTGCCTCTAACTCTATGACCTTGAGTAGATCAGTGCTTCGCTCCACTTATTAGTTCCCTCACCTGACAAAGAAGAGGCTCGACCCACATCATCTCTAAGGTAGTTTTTACTTCTAACATTTCTGTAACTCAAATAATGGTATATGAGTTTGATGCCTGAGCAATCAGCAGTAAACTTTGTTAAAAAAATTATTACAGCAAAATGCTAACAAATCATGCTTGCCAGTGTGAAACCAAGGCTCCAAATCCCAACACTGTTACTGATCCCCTTTCTAACAAGATGTCTTGGGCATATTATGATTGATTGGGTGCTCAGATTCCAGTAATTACTCAACTCAAAAGATATGATTTGCCTCATTCCTAAATAAGTTTCAGAGGAACTAATTAATCAAGGCAATTTTAAATAAGAAAATTTCCTAGATAATAATTCCCATTCAGCTGTGAAAGTTAGCTCCTGAGACCCATCACAAGAGCAAAGAAAGACAGATCCTGAGGATGAATAATGGCTTTGTAAATTGATTTAAAGCAGGAGGGCCACATGCCACCATCATCGGCTGATTGGTTGCTGTCTTCTCATTTTGGGGTTTGATCCCTTGCCCTATGAAACAAAATAAAACAAAAATTTATTCCAATTCAGCAAAATTGGCAAACCCGGGAGATTCAATTAATTTATAAATATTGGAAGATATGGGAAAGGCTGTAATCCAAATCTGTTACGTTGAAGAACATGGGTCTCCCAGGAGGTTTAGACACTAGTTCTCAATCGTGAGCAAGTTCTTAAAATTCCTCAGTTTCATTGTCTTCAAATGTAACAGCAGGTCAAACAATAGTACCTGCAGTGGAGAATTAAATGAGATACTGCACATAATATGCCTAGAATAATGTAAAAGTTCAATAAATATTGTCATTACTGTTTAGTCATCGCTATCAGTCTCACCCAGGTTATTATTGTGTTAGCTCCCATCAGGTCCTCTCACCACCAATCACTCTTCATTTCTGTCCATCCTGCACAAAGGCACCCTTTCTATTGGGTAGCCCTACGTCTTAAATCTTACCATTCCCAAGTGTATAGTTCAGTTATATGAAATACATTCACATCGTCACACAACCATCACCACCATCCATCATCAGAATTCTTTTTCATCATCCCAAATTGAAACTCTGTAACCATCAAACCATAACTCTGCATTACCTTCTCTCCCGGCCCTTGATTACCGCAGTTGTACTTTCTGTCTATATGAATTTACTACTCTTAGTATCTCATATAAGTGGAATTATACAATATTTGTCCTTTGTCCTTTTGTGTTTGGATTACTTCACTTAACATAATGTCTTTAAAGTTCAACTATCTTGTCATATGTGTAAGAATGTTATTCCTCTTTAAGGCTGAATAATAGATAAATATCCATTTATCTATCAATGGACATTTGGTGTATTTTCACCTTTGGCTGTGATAACAGTGCTGCTATGAATATCAGTCAGCCTTTTCAGATATGCAAAGACAAAGCAAAGCTATCCTGCTGAGCTAAAAATCATTATGGTGACATAAAATATTGGCCAGTTGATAATCAACAAAAACACTAAGCATCTACTCTGTAGCAAACATTGTGCTAAGGGAACAGCAGTAAACAAAAAGAGCTTTTTAATCAGTTTGCAAATTATAAGTGTGCCAAGAAATATGGTGACAAAGATGGGCAGCTGGTCACCCTAGCCTGGTAGGCTGAGACCATGGGCCACCTCCTCAGGCACTCGTCAGAACGCAGCTCACACAGAGCAAGTCTGATGGCATGCATGCCCCATGATCCCCACAGAGATGAACCCCAACCTCCACTGCTTTGTGCTCTGCTTCACTGCAATGTGCTGGTTTGGCCTAACTCAGGTACCTGAACAACCACCTCGACAGCCCCACTGTGGACGAGGGACCACAGCATAGGTACCTGCTCCCAGTGTCCATAGAGATTTAGTCAAGCAAGGGTTGGCCTGGTGAGGTCTCCTGGCAAGTGCAGCTCCATGTGGACTCCCAAATCTGTCTTCCTTATTTGTCAGATATCTTTGTACCTTTCAGCTGATTTACATTTTATTGATGTCTAGGCTGCAACATGACTAACATTTTATGAATGTTGAACAAATCAGAGATCCATCTGACTTTAAAATATGCAATATATAAATTTAAGATTGGGATCGAGGTCCATTTTCATTATAACAAGAAATCTCAACAATGTCAAAAAAGAAAATGAACAACAGCATTAATATCATTTCTTTAAATTTAACTTCAACTGCTTTCAATATATGAATGCTGTATAAATTCAATTTCAAATTATTATTAAAAATTACTTATCGAGAATTGTTCATAGTAATTTCAGATAAAAACCTGAGAAAAAACTGTTGTGCTCATGGAAGCAAACTCCAATTTTTCATTCAAAAATTTGGAAAATACTATTTGTATGTTGTGTACAAATTCAAAACATCCTCCCTATCATTTTTGTATTTATTTTTATTATAATATGACATTTAATAAATTACAAAATGTCTAAACAGGCCCATTTAGATCATCCAGTTATTTCGCAATGTCTTCGGTATATTGTACAATTGTCATTTTTCTTTAATTTGCCATGACATGAAAAGTGTCAAGCACTCCGATGGGTAATTTTATGTGTCAAATTGGTATGGCCACAATAACCAGATATGTGGTATAAAAATTATTCTGGATATTTCTGTGAGGGTGCTTTTGAATGAGATTAGCATTTAAATTTTCATGGGTCAGAAAATTTTGAGTAAAGTAGGTTGCCCTCCATAATCTGGGTGAACGTCATCTAATCGGTTGAAGGTTGGCATAGAATGAAGTCTTACCTTTCCTGAGCATAAGAGAATTCTGCTGCAGACTGCTTCCAGACCTGAACTACAACGTTGGCTTGTCCTAGAACTTCATCTTGATGGTCCACAGACTTGAACTATAGCATTAACTCTTCCTTGGCTCTGTGGGCTCCAGCCTACCCCACCCAATATTGGACTTGCCAGCCTCCATAATCTCCTGAGTCCATTCCATAAAATAAATGTCATGCTATATATACACACACATCCTATTGGTTCTGTTTCTCTGGAGGACCCTGACTAATACAAATGCCAGTGATGACAGCAAACTAGTGCTCATTATGTCCTAAGGCACCATTCTCATTATTTTGCAAAAATTAACTGTGTAACTGATATTGTTATCGTCCCCATTTTACATATTTGGTTACATAAGCTCAGAGAGGTTAGGTAACTTGCCCAGGTTCCCCCAGCTATTAAATAATACAGTTGAAAATGAACCCAAGTTTGATTCTCAGTCATATGCTTTTATCCAATATTCAGTATGCTACCTTTCTAGAGCTACACAAGAATAGGGTTTCTCAAAATGCAATCCAAGTCTCATTAAGGGGACATGAAATCAGTTTAGTAGGTCTTGACCAGCATGGATTAAGGGAACAGAATAGAACAGAATAAAGTAGAAGTCATCAAACTTTTCCTGTAAAGCACTGTATAGGAACAATTGTAGGCTTTGCTGGTATACTGTCTCTGTGACAGCTATTAAACTCTACTCTTGCAGCACCAAAGCAGCTGTGGAGAAGCCATAAACCAGTAATTCAGGTTTTCATACATTTGCCCCACAGAGGGCATCTGGATGCATTTTGTTTTAATGACTAGAGTAGGGGTTCTACAGGCATCTAACGAAGAGAGGCCGAGACATGAGTAAACATCCTACAATGTAAATGACGATGCCCACATCAAACTGTTATCCTGTCCAAACTGTCAATAGCACTGCTGCTGGGAAACTCTGATGTAAATATGGATGTACCCCATAGAACTTTAACCCAGATACTGGTATTCGAATTCTAAATCATTTTCATTGGTCATGAAATATTATTGTGTTTTTTATTTTTCTGATTAAAAATGTAAAAACCATTCTTAGCTTGCAAGCAATACACAACAGGTGCCAGGCTGGAGTTGGCACTCAGCCATAGTTGGCCGGTCCCAACAATGTAGTGATCTAAATGCATTGCAAGTAGTAAAATCGAGTATATTTTGTGGAATTCTTTCAAGTTTTACACCTCTATGTCTCTACTGATTATCTCCCTGTAAAATGTGTTTTTTTTTTTTACGATAGGACATATTTGAAAAATATGATTCTTTTGAGATTAGTCATTTTTTTCTAAGTGTGAATTTAGGTTATGCGGCTTTTTTGATTTGTAGCTGACTCAGTGTGTTCTAGATTGATTAGATTCTCCTACACTCTGGGTTGGGACTCTACAGGAAGAAGCTTCAGATGAAGACAAGACCATAAGAAGATGTGAATTCAGTTTGGCTGAACTGGACCAGGACTTGATTATAAGGGTTCACCAGACTAAGTCACCAACCCCCAAGCAAATGGCCTGCAGATGGACACTTTGTCCTGATGAGACTGTCCTGCTGGAGTCCACAGACTTAGGGGAAGCTCTGTTCTACTTCCAGGTCATCTGTCTCATTATCTCCAACTTCTAACAAATCTCATTTGAAGTTGCAGCCTGGTCTCAACTATGCTGTGGGTGACTTAAAATAAAATGAGTCTGTTGTCTGGTTTCCAAAGAAATGGTAGAGTCTTGGAGGAGTAGCCACCACTGGAAAACAGAAGAGGAGACTTAGGGCAATGGGAATAGGGGCTGGAGGGTGGAGCAAACACAGCAGAAGGCAGGTGAGAAGGCAAGAGAGCAACAGTGTGGACTGTTTCCTTTCCCTGGGGATGCTCTGAACTACCCGAAGAGACCCAGGTAAAACTCTGCATTTCTCAAAGGCAATAATGATGGGGACTTAAACTCATCATAATTTAGCATTAAACGAAAGAGAGTATCATTGTTACCTACTAGCTAATGAAACCAGGGAATACTTGGGTTGTATGCCTATGCAATGACAACCACATCCCTGCATTTTGGATACTTTCCTTGGGACAATCCCCCGAAAGAAAGAGCCAATATTTGCACATCTGTCATGTAAAAATGTTGACACCAAATTCCAACTACTCCAGGCATCTTTTTACTGCTTTCATTCCAACCTCTTCTTTCCATCCCAGCATTTGATCCTGGTCTGGTCACACCCAGCAACTACAGAGTGGGAAAGGAGGGACAGTGATACAGAGAGAATCAGACCTGCCCCCTTTTATCACTACAGCCTTCAGAGCCTGACATGGGGGAAGGAGGATGTTTTAATTCGGAAAAGAGTGTGTAGATTGGCATGACAGTTGACTTGACTTTTTAATAGTTGGAAATGGAAAGGCTTTAATAGTTGGAAATGGAAAGGTTTCCTTCTTCTAAGTGAAAGGAAAAACTATTATATCTATCTAATGTCAATGAAGAGTAATGAGATTTGAGAAGACACATTTTGAGATGACAGCACTTTGAAGGAGCAATGACAAAAACTGATGAAGTTGCATCCTGTTTAGACCCTGTGAACTTCAGCTCCTTCAAGAAATGAATTACAAATCTCCAGTCAACTGGCCATGATTCTCCTTAGTTTATAGGTAAAATGGAAAGACAACACTAAAATCACAAAACTCCAGTGATAGATTTAAGATCAAAGTTCAGGATCCTATGTCCTGTGTCTTGTTGCCTCCACTTCCTCTCTGATTTTTGCATTCTAAAATCCTGCAAAGGAATCAATATCAGAGAGTTTGGCACACTTAGGATGACACCCAAGTTCCAAAATGTCGCTGTTTTCACTAAAGAGTTTTTATTAGGAAGCAGCATAATGTGTTTATAATGTATGAAGTGATTCTATATGCACCCTTCAATTTAATCTTCACAGTATAGTCCTATAATATGGTTATTACTTCCGTTTGTCTCATTATGGACTGAACTGATACATCAAAAGAATAATGAACGGAAGTGCATCTTAGATCTACTCTCCTTATGGATGCAGGAATGATGTTCATTTTCTTTGCTGCTGTATGCAACACCAAGCTCAGTGTCTGGCACACAAAAGAAGTTCAGTAATCATTTGTTGACTAAATGCATGAGGCTTCCCAGTTCCAAATTTGTTTCTCTGTTTTATGTTATTTTGCTTCTCTATCATTTCCAATGAATAGTCTAGAGGAAATTTTGTCCCACCTGGAAAACTCACCCTAAAACATGATTCCTGAAGTTGAAATGAATCTGCCATAAATACATGGGAAGGCAAGTCATATTTTGGGTTTTTATAACACATAATAAAAAGACATTTTTCTATAAGCTTCATCTCATGAAGATTAAGTGATCTCTAAGCCCCTATAGTTACACAGCATGTTATGATTGTGTGAGTAGTCACTGATCAAATTTCTATTTTCAGAGAGTATGAATTACATAATGATCGATAGAGAAGAGGCCATAACACCTTGTATGTAGAAAAGTACTCAAATGTTTAGAAAATTTATTTCTCTGGCTAACCAGCAGACAGACAGCAATTTTCAGACAACACTTCTTAATCAAATTTATCTTGAGCAAATAGGTGGACTTAAAATTCTGAGGACATTTCTATGACAGTTTAGCCATGGCGTTATGTCATCTAGGAATGCTGATCCATTTCCTCAGTGACACTCTATTTCTTTTGTATCTTCATTCCAAGGTCAAGATATCTCTTGACTAGGCTAGATTGAGAAAAATAAGATAGAGCTGGGTGGCCATCCAGGGTCTCTAAGAGGATATGGAGACCTTGGCACAGGTACCCACTGTCCCTATGCAGTGACATACATTGCTGCACTCAAACCCAAAGGTTTCCCAGCACTTGCCATGCCCAGGGGTCATAACCATCAAGTTGAGTGCATGTGTGTACTCCTTTGTGATGCTACAAATCTACTGACCTTACTATGAACAGGGAGGTTTAAGGAGCGAGCCTACAACTAATGCCAGCATCTATTTATCTGTACATTCTGGACTGAGTAATGAACTTCATTAATGGAGTTTAGAAGGCATTATCATGGGCATGACCAAGCCCCAATCTACAGAACTTCAGGTAATCCTCTAAACATCTACCAAAAAATTGAATCCTGAGATAATAATAGACTTAACTCATTCTCTCAGAAGTTCTTTCAGGTGTGGAATACATTAGAACAGGCACCAGTCTCTTGGTAACTATAAACAGGCCCTGTAGACCACCCCAGATGTGTGGGTTTTGGATACCGATCTGTCTTTAGTCCCAAAGATATATGTAGTTCTTTGTGTTACGGTCACCTCCAAAACTGATGTTTACAGCAAAGGATTTCCTGCTTTTCATGAGGTTAAACATAAAATCCCACATCATTTGTTTTACGTATCCCTATTGATTGAAGCTAGATGTGAGTACACAACCTAGGCCACAGCATTTTAAAATTCCAACACAAAGGAGTCCACAGAATGAGAAAGTATATTAGCGGAATGATAAAAATAATAACAACTGAAATTGACTGAAACTTTCTTGAAAGTCATTGGGCTGTGAGGTGTCCAAGAGAACCAAAGATTTATGGTTTGAACTATATTAATGGTATATGACAGAGAAAAGATCACACACAGGACTTAATGAATCTACACGAATTGACTAAATGAATGAATAATTAGATGGATGCATGGACAAAGGGATGTCAATCCACACTAGTTTGTCCATTTAGATTTCTCCCTGCGACTTTCTTTCTGGTAAGAATTCAGGCCCTACAAGACTTCCTCTTAGCGACAGTCCTGTGCAAGGCATCTTTGACTTCCTTGTTCCTCAGGCTGTAGATAAGTGGGTTCAACATGGGGATCACTGCTGTGTAGAACACGGACACCACTTTATTGATGTCAAAGGAGAAACTTGCACTAGGTCGCACATAAATAAAGAAAAGAGTACCATACAGAATGGAGACGGCTGTCAGGTGAGAAGAGCAGGTGGAGAAGGCTTTGCGCCTCCCATTGGCAGAGTCGATCCTCAGGATGGCAGTGAGGATGTAAATGTAGGAGACCAGGATGGTCACACCACTGAAGACTCCCACAGCTCCAGCCACGACAAAAACTACCAACTTATTGAGCCCAGTGTCAACACACACAAGGGAAAGCAGGGGGGACATATCACAGAAGAAATGATTGATGACATTGGGGCCACAAAAAGGGAGACGAAATGCATTGGTTGTATGAGTCATGGTGTTCATGAACCCGATGACATAGGGACCCACCACCAGCTGGATACAGAGTCTCTGGGACATGGCAACAGAATACAATAATGGGTTGCAGATGGCTACATAGCGGTCATAGGCCATGGACGCCAAGAGGAAACACTCTGTCGCCACAAAGAACCCAAAGAACCACTGCTGCAAAGCACAGCCCAAGAAAGAGATGGCTTTCCTTTTCACAAAGAAGTCAGTGAGCATCTTGGGGCTCACGACTGAGGAGAAGCAGATGTCCACAAAGGACAAGTGGCTGAGGAAAAAGTACATAGGAGTGTGAAGGCGGGAATCGATCCGTATCAAAATAATCATACCCAAGTTTCCTGTCAGGTTGATGATGTAGAAACTCAGAAAGAGCAGAAAGAGGAAGACCTGCATTCGGGGGTTGTAATTCAAACCTGTGAAAATGAACTCGGTGACCCTGGTGTAGTTTTCACTGGCCATTGACTGGTTGGGGTGTCCACTAGAAGAGCAGAGGAGTGATAACAGATTTGAAAAACATGTCTTCGAAAATGGGACACAGCAAAAACTGACTAGAAACTGGAAGAGTGTACGGGACAATATGAGTTAGTTGCCTGCTGCAGCTGGAGAAACAAAAGGGAAATGTAGACTCCTGCACAAGATCAACTATACTATGTAAGACTCTGTAGATGCCATCGATATGCAGATAAAAAAATGGAAGCCCAGAAAAGACGAGCAGATGTTTCAGGTTCCATAATTAACTGCTAGCAGAGGCGATTTCACAGTAGATGTCTATTAACTCCCACTTCAGCAAACTTTACCTGAGTTCAAAAGGTCGCCACACACCTGGTGAAATGATGCAGGAGAGTGGTAGTGAGGCAAGCTAGAGAAGATATGAGCAGCCACTCATTTTCAGGACATATGCTGTGTACTTGTGATCATAACTTAAGTCCAAGTGCATACTCTCCAACTGCTCCGGACTCCACCATTTCTGACCATGGGAAAGTTGTTTTTCTTCTCTGAGAAACCAGAAATAATGGCAATACCAGCCTTGCAAATTATTGTGAGGGTTAGATAAGATAGCACACCTGAAGCGTTTAGCACAGTCTTAGTAAGCAACTAAATAAGTGCACAAATATTGTTGGTATTTTTCACTTACATACTCTTTTTAATAACCCTGCAGGCTAAATATCATCCTCTTACTTTATATAGGAGGGAAATTGAGACTCAATATCCACATTCATAATGCTAGCGACTGGTAGAGGTGGACTTTGACAAATCTGTCAAAATGGACTGCTCTTTCTGACACTGCAGAAAAGTTTCTTATATTTTCACAATTCCATTCATTTTGAAGAAATCTAAAATTCATTCCACTATGAGTACAGGGCAATACGTTGTTGGTTCCCCATTTATAGCTAATGGTCATTAGTGAGAAGCCCATAAGATAATGGGAAATGTTGAGTTTATGTATCACCTTTATGGACACAGTACTAGGAAGAAATGTGCAAAAGAGCCTAGATTCTCCCATCTATGTATCTTCTGTAGATCCTTATGTCACTCCCTGTAAGGGAGACCTTGGTCAAGTCAGCTGATCTCTCTGAACCTTAAACGTGTCATTCATTCAATATAGCTCAAACTTTTGTCCTCTAATCTCTGAGAACTCTCCTCCACTAAGCATGAGAGAACCAACGTACAAGTGCCCAGAAAATCACTATACTTTGCTTTAAAACTTTTCATCAGCCCAGAAATATTGGAGTCCAGCATCATACTTAATGCTAGATACTTTTCTTCAGTTTTCTAATTTGAAATGTATTATTTACCTTTAGCAAGGCAGGCATTCTATGGGGTCAAAAACACAGTTTACATTACACCCTTTGCTTCAGGGGAATTAAAAAGGAAGATGGGATAGCCAGTCAAACGGTTTACCCATCATACTCACCTCTTGCACTATATGTCAGTCTTCCACTTGACAGTCACTTGACGCTCCTAACGTCTTCTCTACCAGTCTTGATTTCTACACCTGCCCAGGCTTTCTGCCACTCTATGCACATTTTATTTCTCAGTTTCTCTTTTCCATTTGGTGCTTAGCATAGAATACACTGCTTCATGCAAGTCAAACCACGCAGAATGGGAGACACAACCGGCTCTCAAGTTCAGAGCACTAGGATAATTTCCATACAATCTGCAAGCCTTTCCTTAGCAAGGAAATCACCCAGTTGCTTTAGACAAGGATGAAGCAGAATTCACTGCTATCTTTTCATCTTACCCTGCTGTTCAATTATCTCTATCCACTTTTATACTTATGTGATTATAGTTTGATCCAGCTACAGAGACTAAATTTATCTCTACAGTAAGTACCTCTTCTTAAATTTTGCTCCACATCCAAAAAAGGTGAGGATTATGCTTTTGAACTTAATGTACAATTTATTTCAAGTTTACTTAAAATGATTTATGTTCTCTTGGACATGATAAAAATCAAGGAGAAAGAAGAACAGAAGATGATTTGGAAGATCTCAACTTACATTCTGATGGGCTCCCCCTTCTTCAAAGATGACAAAACTAAAGTAAAAATGAGCGCAGTTTCTTAGATTTCACTACTTCCTTCAACATGGCTACCCTCACACAGAGAATGGGGCAGAGTTTTCAATATTCATGTGGTTTTATTCCTTATCCTCTTCCCAAAAGAAAATCTTTAACAACTCCACTGTAAAACATGTTCAGAGTCTTCACGGGTGTGATAACAGTTTCCTGAAATAGTTGCACCATTTTTTTCTTTGTTGTTGTTATTGAAGATGATGTGTCCCCAAAGCGAACCATATCTTGGGAACGAGGCCACTCAGGGAAAGCGCAATTATAGTTTTGCTTCATATCCTCGGTAAGTCCAATGAGATCTGCTTTCTGATAATTTTATGTTTGTTGTCTACTGGATGTAGACTCTCAGTTACCTCTAGTTCCAGGCTAAGTAAGGAAAAGCCACGGAATTCTTTGTACAGTGAAGTAGCACAGACAGGGTAGGGCCCCCTCTCCTCTGCATTAATACCTTGGGAACAAGGGCTAAGAATGCAGAAAATGGACTTTCCCCAGATCTAGCATTTACCACGGATTCCCAAAGGCATAATTTTTCCAAGACCATGTCCAAAATATGTAACTATTGTGGGCTAAGGCTGGGAAAGTATAACTTCTGATGACATATTTACTGGTCGTTAAACCTTAGCAGATTATCTCTGAACTGTTAGCATATGGCCAAGGTAATACATTCTTTATTGCTAAGAAATGAAAACAAATAAAACAAAAAAGCTCTAGGGTGATGTTTTTCCTGCAACACAAACAGCATGAGCTTGTCAAAAAAGAGTCCATGTGGAAACCTGAATTTTGGTTCTAGCCCTAGTAATGGAAAAACTACAAGTTCTTCAGCATGTAGCACTTCTCTACTCTAGAAGGTTTTGTTTAGTTTGTTTTGTTTTCTTCTTAATTTCTTAACACGTCATCACATTCTTTAAAGCGATTTTTTCCTAAGAGACCTTAATTCTTGATACTGACTTTCTGTTGACCCTATGTCTGAAAAAATTTTTTATTGAAATATAATTGACATAGACCATTATGTTAGTTTCCCATGTGCATCATAATAATTCAATCTTAGAATATATAGCAAAAATATACCACTATAAGCCTAGTTAACATTCGTTTCATATATAGTTACCAAAAAAGTTTTTCTTGTGATGAAGACTTCTAAAATCTTCTCTTAGCTACTTTTAAATATGTAATATTTATTACTCCCCTGAAGACCCTTTAGATGTTGCTCTTTTGTTCATTTATTTTTAATTATAATATTCTCAGAGGACTGAGAATTGATTTTTCTCCCTTTTGGGGGTATAGCACATTTTGACTAATTATTAAGAAAATAATTATTTTCTTAATCTTACAATTGAAAAATCTCTTCTAGGATTTGTGGGCTTCCTCTTCTTGATTTTGGTCTAAAACGGTGAAAATTATGAACCTACTACTTGACTCTGTTAGCTTAGAAAACATTCTGTAGCTTTGATCATCCCTTCTGCTTCAATTATCTGACCATCATAAACATACACATAACATCTATTTTTGAATCTTTACTTTATGTTTTTGATATCATTTGTATCTTCATATCTTGTTAAATATGTTATTCTTTTTCTCTTCACCTTGCAAAAGCTTTTCAAATTGGTAGAAGAATTTGGACTTCTAAGTGTCAGTTCTTATTTAAAGCCTCCCATGTGGCTTTTTTAAAATTAAATTTATTGGAGTGACATTGGTAATGAAATTATACAGATTTAAAATGTCCAACTCAATAATATATCATAGGTATATTGCAGTTGTGTTTGCAACACAAGGTTAAATGTTATTTAATTATCATATATTTGACCCCATTTACCCTTAACCACCTTTCCCCTCTCCCCTTTCCTTCTGATAACCACTAAACTGCTATCTGTATCTATGAGTTTCTGTTTGTTTGTCTTGTTCATTTGTTGCTTTCAGTTTTATAGACTACATACAAGTGAAATTTTAATTTCTCAGCATTTTCTGTCTGACTTATTTCGCTTAGCATGATAATCTCAAGATCCATCTGTATTGTCTCAAATGGCAGTATTTCATCTTTTCTTATGGCTAAGTAATATTCAGTTGTATATGCATGCACCACATCATCTTTATCCAGTCCTGTATCGAAAGGCACTTCTGTTGTTTGCATGTCTTGGCCACTGTGAAAACTGCTGCAACGAACATTGGGGTGAATAAATCTTTACAAATCTTTACAAATAAATAATGCTTTCGATTTGGGGAGTAGATACCCAGAAAAAGGATCTCTGTGTCATACGATAATTCTATTATTAATTTTTTGAGGAATTACCATACTGTTTTCCATAGTGGAAAGCAGTGTGTAGGGTTCCTTTTTCCCCACAACCTCTCCAACACTTGTTATTACTTGTCCTGTTGATGATAACAGGTGTGAGGTGGTATCTCATTGTAGTTGTCATTTGCATTTCCCTAACAACTAGTGAAGCAGAGCATCTTAACAATGCTTTTATTAAAGGAAGCAATAGACTTTTATTGTGATTGATAAGCTGATGCTGCCATCTGGTGGTAGAGTTTAGCAACATTTTCAGGAAGAAATACTAGTGTTACTTCATTAGGAACTCTGCCTACTACTTATTTGAAAATATCCTGTGGTTACACAGACCATATTAACAGGAGATAACTAAAGAGAAAATGTGATGGGAAAATGATGTTTCATTAAAAAATGTAAAATTGTGCCTGTCATGGATACCGAGAGCACATACTGTAAAGCAAACCTTCATGTTCCAAAAGAATACCAAATATTTAAAACCAGGTTTCTAAGAATTCAGGATGGAAGGGCATTTTGAGAGATCTTTATGAACATGAAATTAGAAAAAGAATAATATCATCCTTAACAGATAATGAGGTTTTCATCACATTGCTTTGAAAAGGACCCCTGGGGAAAACAAAAGCTTCCTATGCTTTAGTGAGCCTCACAAACAACATCTCTGCCATCTACTAGATGCCTGACCTAAGGCATATGGCACAAACTCTCTGAACTCTCAGATTCCCCAGCTGAAAATGGGATCTAATAACTCATACCAAAAGCAGGAGCTAAGGTGTTCAACGAGATGCTTACAGAACACTTCTCATCCTGTCTATGATATAGTAGATCTTCAGCAAATATATAATAAATTATTATTAAAGAATAAATGTTTTATACTAACAACTGATTCAAAGTGATATTAGCACAGGAACAAACAGAAAAAACATCAAATCTGCAACCTCAGGAAAGAAAACACACATACACACAGGCTTACATGTTACACGTAAGCAAAGACAGACTGGAGTGTCAATTCTGTGCCTTTCTGCTTACTTATCGTCATGGCTGTCAGGCTCATTATCTATAAAAATGGAATCGATACCCTGCCTACGACACAAAAATTAATAAATAACAAACAGTTACTACTAACACTTTATTCAAGAACTGCAATGAGTTCTGTACTTTACACGCACAAATCATGTGATTGCAGTGACAAAATCCCAATGACAAGTTATTACTATGAGCAGAGCGTACATGGATATATATAGAATGCCTTTGTAAAACATGAAGGTAATGTTAGAAAGTGGTAACATTCTACTTCCTGAGTAATCTACTGTTTTCCAGTATTATTGCCATATAATTAACATATAACATTGTATTAGTCCAAGGAATACAGCATAATATTTTCATACAGGTGTGTATTGTGAAATGATGACACAGTAAATAGACTTAGCATCAAATATCTCAGTTACATTTTTGTTTTCATGCGATGAGAACTTTTAAGATCCAGTCTCTTAACAACTTATAAATATATAACAATGATTTATTAAATATAGTCACAGTGCTGTTTATTACAACCTCAGAACTTATTTACCATGTAACTGGAAGTTTTGACCATAATACACTTTTTTAACAATTTATGTTTAAAGAGTCAAGGCCAAGTTCATAGACAGTTGATGGATCTTAACACCCTATAAAGCAGAACAGTTAAGTCAGAGGTTATGATTACTACACCCAGGATTTAACAAATCGTTCATTTTCTGATCGTAAACGTTGAGAATACTTTTAAAAACTTGGGGTTCAATAATCCACTCCAACTCTTTCCTACTGAATGAGAAACTGGAAAATCAAACGAAAACATTTTAACCTAAAAACATTGCATGACTCGTCAAGGACACGTGGTAATACTGAGTGAATCTCAACACAAAAGTAGGACTCTTGACACCCGGCCCTTGTTCTGGCATCTTGCATGTCGATTAGCTCTCAACAGGTAGTACCAATGGTATTCGGCTTTACCTACTCATCAGGAACTTCTTCCTTCTAAACATCCTTCTGCATGAATCCTTGACTTCCTTGTTTCTCAGGCTATAGATAAGTGGGTTCAACATGGGAATCACAGCCGTATAAAACACAGAAACCACTTTATTGATGTCCAGGGAGACATTAGAACTCGGACGTACGTAGATATAGAAAAGTGTCCCATAAAAGATGGAGACGGCTGTCAGGTGAGACGAACAGGTGGAGAAGGCTCTGCACCTCCCATCGGCAGAGCGGATCCTCAGGATGGCAATGATGATGTAAATGTAGGAGACAAAGATGATCGTGCTACTGAGGACCCCTACAGCTCCAGAACAGCTGAACAGTAAAAATTGATTGACCTGGGTGTCTGCACATGCCAGTGAGAGAACCGGAAGAAAGTCACAGAAAAAGTGATTGATGATTTTTGGACCACAGTAAGGTAGGCAAAAGGCAAAAGTCGTATTGATCATGGCACTTATAAGAGCCACAGTATAAGGCCCTAAGACCATCCGTACGCAGACCCGCTGGGACATAATGACCATGTACAACAAGGGCTTACAAATAGCTATATATCGATCATATGCCATGGAAGCCAGGAGGAAACACTCAGTCACTACAAACTGAGTAAAAAAATATAACTGGGCAGCACAACCAAAAAAAGAGATTACTTTTTTCTCCACAAAGATGTCAGTCAACATCTTGGGACCAATGACAGAAGAGGAGCATATATCCACAAAGGACAGGTGGCTGAGAAAAAAGTACATGGGGGTGTGGAGTCGGGAATCTATCCAAATAAGGATGATCATCCCCATGTTTCCCAGAAAAGTGACAAGATAAACCAAGAGAAATATCACAAAGAGAACAACCTGGTACTGCAAATGATTGGTTAAGCCCGTGAAAAAAAACTCAGTTACCAAAGTTTGATTTCCATAATCCATTCCTCTGTTTAATTCTATAATGATAAAGAGAAAATTTTTCATTTGCAATACATTTGTAATTGAGAACTTCTTAATTTTAAATCTGCACTTGACTTCTATTTTTCTACATTTCAGAGAGCAGGCTGACAGAGTGTACTCGAGTTCTAACCCAGTGGCCACCCTATCTGCTAACTATCTGTGTGACACTGAGTAAGTCTCTGAATATCACTGAGCTCTTCAGTTTCCTCCTTGATCAAACAAGATTTTGAAGGAGAATCATAAAATTTAGCCATACAGTGACCTTCGACAATTATCTGAAGCAAATCCTTTACTTGTGCGAGGTTACTTTTCTAAAATACCCTCACCTCTGACCAAGGATATTTTAGGAAACATTTTATATATATATAAAAAAATTATTTGAACTTGATTAATTTGGGCTGATTGATACCTAGTCTCACTCTAGGTGAAGGGTGTTGAGAATGTAGCTTCCTCACCAATTCCTTTCGATTCCAGAAAAAACATCCATTGTGTTATTTAAGACATAACTTCTAATGTCTAAAGAAAGCATGTAAGCTCAGACAAAAGAAGCTGGCTTTGGAAAAGGAACAAATTCTCAACAATATCTCCATGTGACATCTTTTCCAAAACTCCTGTGTGCCTCTATCCCTAGTGTATGGTACACCCATTAATTTCATCAAACACCATCAGATTTTTTACTTCATTCAAGAAGAAACCAGTGCCTCAACATTGAGTAACTATTAAAACAGTGTTATCAGAAACTAGGGAAGAAAACAATATTCTAAGGAGGTAAAAGGGCACATTGGGCATTTATCCCAGAGAATAAAAACTATGCTCGCATAAAAAATACAGTTTGTTTATAGAAGTATTATTTATAGTAGCCGAACATTCAAACATTGAATAAACTGTGGTATATACATTCCACAAAAAACTATTCAGTGATAAAAAGAAAGAAAATATGATACACACAACTTGGATGAGTCTTGAGGGCATTAGAGTGAATTGAAAACAGCCAGTCTGAAAAGATCACATGTTCTATGATTCCATTTATATTATGTACTCAAAATAGCAAAATTGCAGAGATACAGAACTGGTCATTGATCGCCCGGGATTAGAAAAGAGGGCAGTGGCGTGACTATAAAGGGATAGCACAGAGAGATCTTCATGGAGTTGGCATAATAGTGTATCCTGATTGTGGTGGTGATTACACAAAGCTACACACATGATAAAATGATGTATAACTATTCACATACATCACACACAAAGGTATTACTGAAGTGTGCAGAAAGAGAAGTATTGACAGTAGTCTAACAGCATTCTCTCCTGGTAAGAAAGCTTGAAAAGGGTGTTGGTTCACAGAAAATTAATGAAATAAAAATCTGCTAAGCTCCTGTGGGTTCAGAGGCAATGGAACTGGTGCAGATTTCAGGATGAATCAGAAAAACTATACCTTAGTAGTAAATTGTTTCAAGATTTAATAGTTTCTAAACATAAAAACTCATTTCAGATCTCTTATATCTGTCTTCATTATTACTCAAAGAAGATGGAAACAAAGCATTTTGCATTTCAGCGTAAATTTAGATAATGAAAAAATTTCATGAGGATGAAACATATATTCCCATCTATGATCTCAACCACTTCAAACTATTGTGTGAAAACAATAGTGTCTGACTATCAGAATGCATATTACTTTATTTTCCCAGCCTTGTCTAATCCAAAGATTCTAAAACAGAGAAGTTTTGATCCTAGGTATGCATGCAACTGTAGGCATGAGCAGCTGAAAATTAAGTCAGCTGATTGAGAGAAAAATATTTCTACCTATCACACCAAATCTAGGTAAAGTAAAAAAATTGAGAACCAGAGACGCCAAAGCCTCTCAATTCTAACATTCAATGAGCCCCTTAATCTTGCAGCACATTTCAAAATCTCTCTGACAAATGCAAAATCAAACAAAATGTACATTCAAGTTAGGTCATTTAAACCAAAGACACAGACCGAATATTCTATTTGTACCAGATTATTCCACAGGGCAAGCTTAGAGATGTTTTCTTGGGCTTCTAGGCTTATTTTTTAGATCTGGCCTCCTGTAGACAATTTAGAAAATCACTTAACTCACCTGTCTGAAGAAACATGCCCTAGACAATGCTTGTTAGTTACAAAATTAACATTCCCTGACGTGACAATGAGTCATCTTGTAAATGTAGCTTTGTCATTCTTCTCGGCTCCTTCAGGTGTCTAAGAACGATATAGTGGTACCATGTTGAAACCTGGTCCTTCCAAGAGCACTTTTAAAAGGGATTCATTGACTCAATTCTGCACAACACGCAGCAGAGGTTTTTCTGAAGGGCTGTTGTGTGAACTAGAGCTAAGTCCCTCAAAGAGCCAATGCTCAGGAGACCAGGCCTATAGAGATGATATTAAAGTTATCATGAGAGAGAATAACTTGGGGACGTTGAGGCAAGTGTAATTGCACAGAACAAAACTGTGTCTCCCTTTGGGACCACGCCACCCCCAGATTTTGAAATTCTGGTTTTGAGCCTTTAGCTGATACAGGATGAGTGCCGACTGTTGGGCTCCATGTAGATTTGAGAATCTGAAATACAGCCCTACTTCAGAGGGATGACAATCGGAAGGTGAGTCTGGGTACACAGCAGCACTGAAGATCCTCTGATGGGCCCAAGAGTTGTTAAGAGGGTGGTCTCATTGAAACCAGTAGGTTTGGAGATAGTGTCTTGGACATGATGAATCTCAAAGAGAGGATAAGGTAGAAGTAAAAAAGAATAAGGCGGACTGGGGTATCTATGAAGCAATGGAGAACTCTAAATTTAAATAGCATCTTGAAGATACAAAGAGTTCCACATTGGCTGTATAAAAATTTCAAATATTAGAGTGTAACATACTTTCAAGCTCAAGTTTCATAAATATTTTAACATTAGGCAAAATAGCTTAAATTCCTTTAAGCAATGAGGGATTTTTCAAGGTATGTCAGAAAACATTAATTTTGATACTGAAGATGTTTGTTCTTCTAAGAGCTTTGAGAGCATTAACTCTTGAAATCTCATAAGAGCCCTATGAAATGCATTAATAGAAAGACCTAGGTTATCTACCTTTTGACACCTCACTTAGTCCTCTCTCTACCCTTGGAACAAACAAAGCAGAATTATACCTCGGAAGCTTTCTCTCTCTTCCTTCTGCCGCTAGTGTCTATCTAGAGAGCTGCACAATTCTATTCACTTTATTCGGGTTTCTGCCAAAATGTCCCCTCATTATCCTTTGTAAAAGAGTACAGCTAAGCCCACCAAAATACTCCCTTGCTTTCCCTTTACCCAGTTTTGTTTTTCTTCAAAGCAATTATTACTACTTATTATTAAAATTGTATGGCTTCCTATCACTCTATAAGAATAAGGAAGTCAGCACAGGCTGGAACCAAATGAACCTAGAATGAAACACTGACTTTTTTCTTTCTACATATATAGCTTTGTATTATTAATGCATGTTTGAAAGGATTGAGGAATACTTAGCTCACAGTACTATGAAAAAAGTGGATTAAATAAAATAAGCAAAATACTTGTTACATAAAAAAGTGGATTAAGTAAAATAAGCAAAATACTTGTTACACGAAATTAATTCCCTGTTCTTTTTCTCCTCTCTTCTAAGTATTTCTGGAACCTCAGGTCACCCTTTGTTTCTCTCTCATCATGATTCCATAGCAACATAACATTCCTTTAATACAGCATTTATTGAATATGCTATATTATTTCTCAACACAGAACAATTTGAGCAAAGTAAATCTGCTTTACTAATGTTGGTATCCCCTGTGCTGATCAGAGTGCATGTAGGGGCAAAAGGTGTTAGGGAATTGAATAAACAAATGTGAGAGAAAGAAAATTATCAATATAATTTCAACCATATCTTCTTCAATTGCACATCACCTCTGGACAGTACCATTTTACAGTTATGAAGACAACATATACCTCAGTCTAATTTTCAGCAATGACACATGGAGAGAGCAAGTACACTAACAAGCACTAACAAAAACAAAGCCAGAGACACAATCTCAAGCGATGCTGTCATCTTATTTGGAAATATGGGCTTTAGGCTGGAGATAAGGTAGGGGAACACACCATCTTGTCTTCAAATATTGAAGGAGCTATTGTGACAAAGGGTTATTATGGACAATGGTGATGGTACTTTTTTCTCTGAGGAGCCCCAGAAGACAGATGATGTCCTAGCGGATTTCAGTTGTAAAATCACAAATTTAAGCTCAAAAGGTAAAACGAATTTCAAAAATTAGAAAATTACAAGAGTTAATAGCTGCTTTTGGAAGTACAAAGATCAACAGTACTTTAGGGGACGTACTCAGACAGCGACCATACAATAACTTGTCAAGAATATTGCAAGAATTTTGAAGTGAAAGAGTTGAGCAATGCATCTGTAAAACATTTGTGCATCTGACTTCCTGTCATCTCATTATGTTGTTCTAATTCAGAGTAATGACATTTTAAAATTCTTTCTCTATATTCCATATGAACACAATTCAAGATATCATAATGAATAAACAGAATGCTAATATTGATAAATTCTTGATCGATATTGCTGGTAAAATTAATATTGTTCACAAAATAAGAATAGGAAAACAAAAACAGGCCATTTTAAATGACCCACAGAAAGTCAAGTGTAGGAGACCGCGGGACAGTCTTATGAATACTCTACAGCCTCACTATTCAACATGTGGTTCATGAATCAGCCACATCACTGTCACCCGGGAGCCTATCAAAAATGTAGACTCTGAATCCCCACGATAGGCCAACTCAATCAAAACCTGCATTTTAACAAAATCCTCAAATTTCTATCTCTCTCTCTCTCTCCCTCTCTCTCTCTCTCTCTCACTCACTCCCTCCCTCTCTCTCACACACATACACACATATGCACATACACACACGCAATCTCATAAGCACTAATATATAGTGTCACTTACATTTCACTATATGTGAACCTCTCATAACAACCTGTGTAAACAAAGGTAATATAAAATGTCATTACCCTATGATATTTAATATTAACTATAAAGTTGAGATTTAAGTCATAGATTTTTTTAATAAAAAACGGAAAGTACCATTGTGTTATTTCTTTGACGTTTCAAAATTTGTATTTCCCCAAAATTCACATGTGAAAACAACCCTAACCTCTAATGTGACTATATTTAGAGACAGGGCCTTTAATGAGGTAATTGGAGTCAAATGGGGTCATAAGAACTGTTAGAGAATTCATTTCCGTTGTCTGTGCCACCCAGTCTGTGTTATTTTGTTATGATAGCACTAAAAGACGAATGAAATTTGATTAAAACTTTCCCAAAACAATGAGTTTTAAAAAAGGGAAGACACTAAAATTACCAGAGAAAATAAATGGGCATTATAGACAGGGCCAACAAAATTTAAAAAGGCAACAAAAGAAAATGTTGCGCTCTATTTATTTGAAAGACAGATTTTTACACATGTGCCTCACTCAGTTATCTTCTCATGCATACCTATGTTCTTCCTTATCTTCAGTTGCACTCAAGCATTCTATGTAATTTTATTTGAAGCCAGCCTATCTAATCC
This sequence comes from Rousettus aegyptiacus, assembly GCF_014176215.1. NCBI lineage: Eukaryota > Metazoa > Chordata > Mammalia > Chiroptera > Pteropodidae > Rousettus > Rousettus aegyptiacus. The sequence goes on from NW_023416308.1 coordinate 111,794,662, forward strand.
TGAATCTGATTCCGTGACCCTGTGCTTACTCAAGAACATCTAACTTGCATTTGGCCACACTCTCATGTCTTCAGTTTTCCCCTTCTACCAAAGCACTCCAGTCAAGTTTAATGATTTTATAGTGTTTAATATTTAAAGAAAACTCCCATCTGCTCCTCATGCATACTCAAGGAACTGCCCAATAACTACTTCCTACTCTAGTATATGGGAGTACTGTCTCTGCTCCCTCTCCTGATTTTCATTCTTGAACCCACTCCAAGCAGACTTTCATGCCCATCACTCCACAAACTGCTCTTGTCAGAGTCTCCATTGATGTCCACATTGTCAAATGCAATGGTAAGTTATCAGTATTCATCGAAGATAATGCAGTATTTAATACTGTTGACTGCTTCCTCTTTCCTAAAACAATTTTCTTAGGTGGCTTCTTAACGCAACACTCTCCTGATTCTTATTTTTCTTAGTTTCTATATTTTCCTCATAGTCCTAATTTCTAAATGTTGGAAAATGCCAGTGATCAGTTTCTGAGCCTCTTTTTTTTCCCTTCATTTCCTAGAAAAGTTCATCTAGTCCCATAGTTTTAAATATCATTGCTATGCTAAGACTTCCAAACTTCTCTCTCTTTTCTCTTCTTGCTTTAAATCTCAGAATTAAATATTCAACTGCCTAACCAGTACTTTACTTGGCTTCCAATGGGAAATTAAAGCAGGTCATATACAAAATCAAACTATTGACTTCTTCTTCAAACTAGAATAGAGACAATATTTATTGGAGATAAAAATAGGTTAGAAGCAAATATGTAGAATGAAGCATGAAGAGAAAAATCATGAGAAATATGAAAGAGAAATACATAGCACAGTGAAAAGACCTAAAATGTGTGATGATGGTGCCAAGAGAGAAGAAAGATGGAAATAGTGAAGATTTTCCAAAAAAAAAAGAAAGAAAGAATGTTGCAGACAAGAAGTACAACCAAGCCCCAGCATGGTAAAATATACTATAAAGAAAACACACTGAGATACATCATATTCAAACTGCCAAGAACCAAAGAAAAAAGAAAATACATTCAATTAAAAAAAATTACTTTTGAAGGAATGATGATAAAACAATTTGAGTTCCTATCACAAATAAAAGAAAGCAGAAGAAATGGAATAATTTTGAAGTGTTGAAAAAAAATAATAATATCCAACTAGAATTCTACACCAGGTAAAACTATCCATGAAGGTGAAATAAAGGCATATTCAAACAAAATCAAACTTTTTCATATATTGACCGAATTAAAACTAGACAAATGACTGTTCTTTAGTTAAAAGGAAAATTGATTTTTATGGAATCTCAGGGATATATATGACATTTTCAATGAAAAGAAAAATATGTAAATGATTTTATATGAAGATTTATTTACAAAAAAAAAAATGATAAGACCTTGATTAGAAAACTGAAATCGGTGATAACGATAACATAAAAATCAAGAATGGGGTAAATGGAATTAATGTGTTCTAACTTTCTTCCATTATCTGGAGAGTGAGACAAAAACTAATTCATATTAGACTCTGACACATCAAGAACGCATTCTGTAACTCTAGTCACTAAAAGAATAATATAAGAATGTATAACAACCAAATAATAGTGAGATTATCCACTCAACATGTGAGTTAGAACTTTTTATACACTTAAAAGCCACACCATCTAATCACTGAATAAATACTTATTAAAGACATACGATATCCAAATAGTGATTGAATGTATCAGTTTAATAAAATAACATGGTGCTTACATTTTAGTGAGGGAAGATAATAAACCATAAATTCAAAAACAATTTTAAGGGTATTACAGGTTAGAAGGTGATAAACGTCATGAAGAACTGAAAAGGTAGACAAGAGTAAAGGGAATTTAAGTTTCTTAGTATGGTAGTGGTGGTTAATACGCCAGAAGAAGATCCCCTTATGCTTCCAGCAGGGGAAGGGAAAAAGGAACCATTTTCAAAGACATCATAGCACTCCCTTCTTCTTAACAGAAACGAGTTACCCAGAGCCTGACCCGGGGTCATTATCAAAACCTAATTGACCTAGAGGAAGGGAAGCGGCCAATTCAAGCCCACTCTAACCTTCCAGGGGGAGAAGGAAAATACCTAACTTCAGTTCCCTCTAGCCATCCTGTCCCAACTTACGGAGGAGGAAAAAACTGAGAAACACTTGTGAAGTTCACAGTGCAGAGGCATGGTTTCCCTGAAGGACAGATACCTAATCAGAAGACTGTAGAATGTCCATGCCTGGTCACCACCTCACTAAAGGCTGATTTACAGCAGTTCCCTTTACCCAGTACATCATGTCTGGCTATCAAGAAAAAATTACAAAGCATACAAAAAGGCAAAGCAAAACAAAACAAAACAAAACAAAACCACAGTTTGAAGAGACAGAGCAAGCATCAGAACCAGATATGGCTGGGATGCAGGAATTATCAGGCTAGGAATTTTAATCAACTATGAATAAAAGGATAAAGATCAAAAACACTGTAATGAGTGAAAAATGCCTTAATGGGCTTATTAGCAAACTGGATATGGCTAAGGATAGAATCAGTGTGCTTGAGGGTATGTCGATAGAAACTCCAAAAACTGAAAAGCAAAGAGAAAAAGAGTAAAAAAACAGACCAGAATGTTTAAGGACTGTGAGACAATTACAAAAAGTGTATTGTATGCATAATGGGAATACAAGAGGAAAAAAAACAAAGGAACAGAAGAAATATTAATAACTGAGAATATCTGCAAATTAATCTTAAACATCAAACCACAGATCAATGAAGCTCAGAGAACACCAAGCAGAATAAATTCCAACAAAAACTATATACTTAGGTATACAATTTCCAAACTACACAAAATCAAAGATAAAGAAAAAGAAAGAATCTTTATAGAAGACAGAAACAAAAAATACCTCACCTACAGAGGGGCAATGATAAGAATTATATCCAACTTCCCCTCGGAAACCATGCCTTATGGAAGTTGAAGACCTCAACCCAGGAACCAGTATTACAGATCAGAAGTCCTGTGCGGAGGCCTTAATTGACAGAGAATTTCCCTACTATTATTGGGACTCAGTCACCCTTTCTTTACAAAATGAGATCACTTAAAGAGGGATAGGGTAAACAAACCAAAAAATGTGTCTCCAATTGAATTTCTGTCACTGCCATATGTGAAAAATCAGCTGAGAACTATCTTCACTAATTAAAACAAAAGCAAAAATCTATCTTAACTTGTACCACGTTACATGTATAAAGTCTAAAGGAAAAAAATATGACGCTATAAGAGAAAAATACAGCGGAGTTTTAATTAATCAGAGAATTAGGGTGATTCTCTAAGTAGAAGTAGCACTTAAGCAGTATCTAAAAAACAAATATAGAGTTATCCATGTGACTATAGTAGAAAGAGAATTTCCCCCAATGAAGAATACATTAAGATATCAGGACAGTAATAACTAAAGTTAGAGAAAGATAGTTGGTTTGAATATATTTGCATATACTTGAAGAAGGAGAATAATTCAGAAAATTTATAATTAACACTTGCTTCCCACTGTTCTCCCCACCACCCCCTTTCAATAGATTTTGCATCATAAATATTTACAAAACAATTTAAAAGACAGTACATATTCAGTTCTCATACTAAGAACTGACTATCTCAAATGGTGACTTGTAGCTTGAGATGTTATATAATAAAAAAAAACAGAATAGAGTCATTGAAAAGCAAAATATGACTGGAAAAAACCTTAATTTGTCTAGATAAAAATAGGAAAAATTACGTTTCCTTTGTCACACCTAAGCCAAAGTGTTAATAATTCTTAGTAAAATAGTGTTGAGAAACTTCACAAGACTGACAATAATATTAATTGTATATTCATCTTTGATCTAGATATCTTATATTTAGAAATCAATGCTATGGAAATATAAATATGAGATTAAATGTTGCAACATCATTTGTAGGGGAAATAAAAGGAAACAACCTGAATATGTATCATTAGGAGAAACACACATTCTTTTCATGAAATGTGCTGCAACAACTATAAAATATAGCTTTGCATGGGTATTTTTAAGATAATATTTAGCATATATTTCAAGTCACTATATTTGCATTGTGTCATTTTTAACTTAATTTTTTATTATTATTTCAAAGTTTTTAATAAAGAAAAAACTTACCACTATGTATAAAAATTATAGACTCTGGGAGTTGGGGGAAAATACAGATCCTGGGAGGAAAAAAGTGAGAGACTGAAGCATAGAGTTGTTGAGAATATCTCCATTTAACTTAGTTTTTGGCAAAGATTTTATTCACCAAAGTTTAGAAATGTTTCATGAGATCATAGAATGATAGAATGTAGAATCGCCTTAATGGAAGACATTGAGTCCATCCCCCTCAATTTATTTATTTACTGATGTATCTATTTATTCACTTGTTTTGACACATTGCAGTTTTTCAAAAGTGGATTTTAATTACAAAATTAAACATATGTGTTGTAAAACAAGTCCAACAATTTAAATGAGTATGAACATTTTTGCTACTTATAATGTCATGTAACTGAAGCAACCAATATTAAGATTGTAGCCTTCCACACTTCTTTTTATGATCATGTACATATGACCATATCACTGTATTTTACACATTAGGTAGCTTTTACCCCCACCTTTTTCCTTTTTAGTTTTTTTACAAAGTGTAATGATCACTTCTACAGATTAAACTTTGACTTGACGTTTTTTATCTATCAATGATTACATCACAGTTTCCTCCAAACTGAAGTATGACTATCTAACTTATTCTTTTTATAATTAGCTGTACATTTCATAGAGAGAATGAATGTTTCTCCTAATAATACAGATTCAGTTTGTTTCCTTTTATTTCCTCCACAAAAGTTACTGCAATGTTTGTGTCTGTTATTTATACTTCGACAACATAGATTTCCAAACGTAAGATAGCTAGGTCAAAGAGTATGTAAATTTTAACAGAAATCATGAAAATATAAATTACTGTCTGAAAATGTACATACTCACGCATAGCTACAGTAGCTATGTATAAAAGTGCTATCCAAATGTATCCAAATGGTAACTTTACCTGCCTTGCACATGATCATTTTAATGTTTACCAGTCTGATACATAAAAAAAAAAGCATTGCCTTCTCATTTTGATTTTATTTACTTGAGCCATTTGTAAAGTTGAGCAGTTATATATATATGTGTGTGTGTGTGTGTGTGTGTGTGTGTGTGTGTATACATACACTTAATTTTTGGCCATTTGTATTTCTAGTTGTATCAATCACACACCAATTGGTTGCTTCATTTCTCTACTGTGTTGCATATGCACATATATGTGTGTATGTGTGTGTTTCAACACTTCTATTGGGACATCATTCATTGTGAGTCACTTCTCTTGCAAATGTTTTTTTACTTTCCACTATTCAACATTTAACAAGGTATATAAAATTTTTGTTAAAGAACTCTTGATCTTTTCTGGTCTGCAATAAAATGTTTTCCCCCATATATGAACATATAAAACATCTTGGATTTTCTTCTGGCATAAATGATATTTCCACCTTTACTATACCTGTAAATTCTTTTGTATGCGGCATCATTTCGCAAGGAGGAGACTGAATAAAAAACAACGTGAACTGTACTTACAGGATACAAGTGACCTGGTAACTGGAAGAATCAGGAATTAGAGAGAGCTTCTAATTCTCTATATAATATTCTTTCACCGTACTTTCTTGAATCACATCATTGCATCTGTGATACAGCAAAATTAAAATCCTTTCTTATCTACCTTTTAAAAACTGTCCTTTACCTTCCAAACTTGCTCTTGAAAGCATTTTTTACCTCCTTGTTCCTCACGCTGTATATGAGGGGGTTCACCATGGGGATAACCATAGTGTAAAATAGAGAAATCACTTTATTGATATCTAACGAGGAAGCTGACCCAGGCCGAACATAGGTGAAGAGAAGAGTCCCATACAGGATGGAGACGGCTGTCAGGTGAGAAGAACATGTGGAAAAAGCTTTCTGCCTCCCCTCTGCACTCCGGATTTTCAAGATGGCCACCAGGATGCAAATGTATGAGATCGTGATTATCAGGCCGCTGAATACAACAATACCTCCAGCCAAGATGAAAAGCACTAACTCATTGATCCAGGTGTCTGCACATGCCAGTGAAAGCAGTGGTGAAATGTCACAGAAGAAGTGATTGATAATATTTGAACCACAGAAGGGTAAGCCAAAAGTGAGAACTGTATCAGTCATGGTGCTTACAAGAGCCATGACATAAGGCCCTACCACCAGCTGCACACAGACTCTCTGGGACATAATGAGCGTATACAACAAGGGCTTACAGATGGCCATATACCGGTCATATGCCATCGAAGCCAGGAGGAAACATTCCATGGCCTCAAAAAGGCCAAAAAAACAGAACTGTGCAGCACATGCCATGAAAGAGATGCTTTTTTTCTCTGCAAAGATGTCACACAGCATCCTGGGGGCAATGGAAGAAGAGGAACAAGTGTCTACAAAGGACAAGTGGCTGAGAAAAAAGTACATGGGTGTGTGGAGTCTGGGATCGATCCATGTAAGAGTGATCATGCCCAAGTTACCTCCCAGTGTGACAAGATAGACGAAGAGAAGCATGACAAAGAGGACAATCTGCTGATGGAGATGATCTGTGAGGCCCAAAAACAGAAATTCAGTCACTTTCGTCTGATTTTTGTCTCCCATTGTTCATTTATAACCTGTATAACAAATAAAAAAATACATTTTATTTTATAAAAATCAATTGGCACGTACAAAATGGTTTTTTAAACTAATTACAAGTTTTTTTATACGTATAGGAGGCAATTATGAAAATAAAGTTAGAATGTTTGAACTTTTTTTATATACTGATTTCTGCTATTTATGCACACATACCATGTAAAATAGGGTAATTCATACTTTATTTTTTGTGGGGTGGGGACACTATTCAGTACCCTCTGAAACAAAAAAAAAGAGTCCAACTACAAAATCTAAAATTTTCTTGGGTTCTAAAATGTTATTTGAAATGAGATTTAGTCTGTATTTTATCTTTATTCTATGATAGTATAATAACAGTCACCTAGACATTATAAGAAATTATGAAAATTTCAGATCCTAATAATAGACATTTGGGAAATGCTAACCAGAACAGAGAAGCCCTTTTAGTTCCGGTCTTGATGAAATGAATAATAACTTGTAGATATTATGAAGACAGCATTTATATTTACTAATCCATTCCCTTTATAAAGATTTAGAAAGGAAAATGTATACAAATATCTGATGGGATATCTGTCATGAAGAAGATTATACAGTAACAAACTGGTAATCATTGTTATGTTTATAAAAGACGGCACTCTAAACAAGAGATTAGATATATTTACACTTAACCAACCTGAAGAGAGAAGTGGTACAGAGAAAAGAATAGAGAATTCCAGATTAAAGTTAAAGGCAGTGAAAAAAATTCCACCAACCATTAATTCAAATAAGCAAGTTCAGATTGAAAAGTTCAAAAAATCAGTAGGTTACTGTCCTCAAGAGCTGGATGGAATGCTAAAGACCACTCTTTGGAGGACCTGGGTGGTGAGTCCACATTCACAAAAGTCTAAGTCAACTGAAGTCTTTCCATCATAGCTAAAATTTTCTTTTTATCCAAAATGAGAGATACTTACATCTTCAAAGAAATCCTATGTTTTCATTTTAACTGCTTCAAGATGAATGGCAATGCCCAGCGTTTTCTGGTCTTGATCAGAAAGTCAGTCTGCAAGATTGAATTTCCTTGTTAGTAATGACCTTCTGCAACAGAAATGGTGTCCTAAGCACTTGGTAGAGGTGATAGCTTTCCATACTGATGAGCCTGAGACTAAGGAGATGCTCTTTGTTCCACACACTGACGTGTTCGGCACAAATCAGAGACACATGCACCTGATATTTTTAAATGACGTAAAGCCACGTCTCTGAAGAACTAAAACTTCAAGAGTTTATTCTTCAGGGAAAAAATTAGAGTGATTTCATTGGCATTTGTCCCAGGATTTTCCTCAACCAGAGGATTCCTGAAAAAATAATGCTTTCTTCCCTTCGAGAATTCCTTGCAGCAACAGCCCCGCTTTGCCTCCACAGAGAGTGATGTGTTAAATACCGAGCAGCAGCCTGGGGTGAAGTGAAGTGCTGTGCTCTCTGGATCCTGAGGCATAGGTCCACAGCCAGACCACAACTTGTTCATCTGGACAAGTGGGTTTTGTTTTGTTTTGTTTTGTTTTGTTTTGTTTTGTTGTTTTGTTTGTCTTCTTTTTAGTGTCTTTTTTGTTAACTCTCTGTGCCTCAATATCATCATCTGTAAAATGGGAATAATAATAGTACTTTGCTTACAAGACATTGGAAGACTTGATGAATTATTACATACATCATGCTTATGAGGGCACATGCCCCATAAGTGCTCATTAATATCTCTTATTGTTTTTGCAAGCTTACAGCAAACATGCAGAACCAGAACGTACTGTAAAGTTGCAGAAGCAGAACTAGGAATTAAAAAAGAACTGACAGCTCAAATATCGCTTGCTTGGTTCAAGGCAAAACTTAGCACAAGATGTTAGAAAAACGCAGGTAGAAAAACGTTGCTAGCTGAAGTGGTTGAGAATATTTTGATGGGAGGACTTAGCCTGAAAACACATTAAATAGTTTGAGATAATCTGAATTTCTCAGGGAAAGCATTCCAGATTGGAGTAAAGGGATAAATAAAGGAAGGGAGGCAGGATCACTCAACTAGGTTGGAATGACACCGTACAGAAGAAATGTGACATCAGAGGAGATGGGATGACAGGCAGAATAATGATCTCCAAGATGTCCCTCTCCAAAACCTAGGAACTGTGGCTATGTTGCCTTACACGACAAAAGGAATTTTGCAGATGTGATTACCTTAAGAATGTTGGGATGACATGATCTGTAAGGCCTTTCTGGGCTGTGGTCAGGGAGTGGTATGACTAGGAGGGAATGGCCAGAGATATGCAACTTTATTCCATTGAGGATGGAGGAAGGAGACCATGAGTCAAATGGTGTGGGCACTTCCAGAAGTCTTTTGTTCAAAAGTCAGGATTCTGATGTGGAAGGATTTGGACCCTGCGAACTGAAATTCAGACATCTGTGCAGATATGTTTGAGATATTCCAGTTCCCCTGAAGGTTGAGCCTAGAGAAATGGCCTTCTTCCCCTTGCTGGAAGAGAGCAGCCTCCCTTCGCCTAGAGCACATAAAGAGGGCTCACCAGAATCAGATGCTGCCAAAGTATATAAGCACTTTTCTCAAGATCTAACTCCACTTCCCCTCCTGGCCTTCAGAGTTAACAACCTGAGGCCAGATTCAGAATGGTGTGTCCCAATGACTAAGAAGAATTGATCTTATTGTTCACAAAAAGAATTACAAGACTTGGCCGAAAAGCAAGGGCCAAAACCAGGAAAGCCCGAGGAGGTATATAGAACACATGAGCTCAGATCTGGAGGGATATAAAGCTGGATAAGAAAGAATTTACTGATGGGAGAGAATTCTAGTCACTCACAAAATTGCTTGTACGAAGACACCAGGAGTTGATCCTCACGAGCTATGGATATGAGCCCTTGAATTTTTAAAAAGCTAACAGCCTACAATTGTGAGGCAGAGATTCCATTCTCTCCACGGCACAGTGTCGAAGAAGGAGTCTCAAAGCTCAAAGATGTAGAGATGCTTAAAAATATATATGATATCAAACTAAAGAAAGCATCAGTGTTCCCTGAGAGGACACTCCTTCCCCGAAAGCAACTTGGTGAGCAGCTCAGGAACATAAAGTGCTAATATGGATCTAGGCTCCTTAAGGTCAATAAAAATGATAAGATTCCAGAAAACAAATGTAGGAATTACGCAACCATCAAAACCATAAAAGATACCATGGAGGTGGTCGCATTACATATTTAATTCAGCAGTCTGGCCCCTCAAGAAGCCAGATATTCCTAGGGAATGGCTGTAACTGCTTTAGGAACAACCATGTAGCAGCCCAATAACAGCACCATACTATACAGGAGACCACAATGTGAGGTTTCCAATAAATGGTGTTTCCCATAAATAACAATGATTTGGGGAGTGTATTCTTTTCCATTCTGATTAGAAAAAAGAATCAGAAACCGTTTACATTCGTGTGAGGTGAACAACAATATTCATTCGGATATCTGACCCCTAAGATAGCTGGCCCCTATCTGCCACACTGAGTCCGACATCACTATATTGATAACATTGTACTGATAGAGCAGGTTATACAAGCAGCTGCTAGAATAATACAGACCTTGATAGAACACATGTGCGCCAAGGGGGGGAGATGAACCCTACGAAGATTCAGGAACATGACATTGTGGCTACGCTTTCACAGCTCAAGCCATTAGTGGCATGCTAGAACATCCCCTCCAAGGTAAAATTCATGAAGAAGGATCCAGTGTCTGCTGATAGCCCTCTTTAAGATTGGAAAGCAACATACATCACAGCAGGGATAGTTCTCTGCTCGTGTACCTAATGGCACAGAGGCTGCCAGTGTCAAGTGGGATGCAGGGCAAGGAACAGCTCTGTAGTGGGTCTCATCGGCAGTGTTAGCAGTAGGGCCACTTGGGCCACATGACACAACAGACACTATAATGCAAATTGTGGCAGAGGGAAAAGAAGCACTATGGAGCTTATGACACACTTTAGTGGGAGAAAAATGCAGGGAGAATAAATCAGGAAATCTACGCAATAAATCAGGAAAAAGAGAAAGAGCTCCTGGGCTGTTTCTGGGCCCAGGTAAACAGAAAACACTTGCACAAGGGGCATCACGTGACTATGCATCCGGGCCTGCCACATGAGCTGGGTCCTGGCAGATCCTCCGATAAATAATGTCAGAACGGCAAAGCAGCCATCCATCATAATATGGAAATGGGACATCTTAATCGACCCCCGGTAGGACCAGAGGGCATAATTAAGCAATGAGTCAAATGTGTATGATAAAACCTCTCTTTTCCTACCTCCAACGCCACTCTCATTGAAGTAATCACAGTCAAAGGATTGTCGTGTATTCTTTATAATTCTCTTTATGTTCATTCACACATGCATATACATGCACATCTTATTCAGTGCAGAGCTTTTGCTCTTCTCCTTAATAATCAGTGCTACACATTGATCTTCGACTTGATTGTTTTTCACCTAACGGTGACAGCATACAACAGTTCTCTCCAGGTCAGTATGTGATTGCCTAATTCAGTCTTTTCACCGCTGCACAAGATTTCACATGATGGGTATTCAAGTTATTTCTCTTATTTTTCTTTGCCACTTTCCCACTCCAGATAATGCTGAAATAGACATAATTCTATGCATTGGCACTTACAAGCCTGTAGTCTAATTTTCTAAAGGAGGGATATCTAGGTCAAACGCCATATTAGGTTACGATTTAAAATGAAGTTACCAGATTATTGTGGAGAAATGTAGTATTTCATCCTATCTGCAATTCTTTCTATCAACAGGAAATAATAACAGTCAAATAGGAACTTCATAGACAAACAGGAACTTGACCGTCATTGAAAACTCTCAATGTTTCCTCTGCATTGAAAGGCACTGCATTGTAATTTCATTTCATTTCATTTACTTCACAGATCAACATGTGGGATATTTATTCCACACAATTGGTGACAATTTCCATTTCCATTTCGGTGAATGTTTATTCATTTGTCTGTTTATCTATTTTCTTCATTGGTTGAGAAATATGGACATTTCCTTGAATGTTAGTGGTATTCTCTTATTCCTTGAAACATATACACAAATCTTTCTCTCATATTATTATTTGGTTCTTAATATTGGTAATGGTGCTTTGATTTTTTATTAACTTTTAATTTTAAGGTCTGAATCAAATTGTATTCACACACCCACAATTGCATATTTACCTATGTTATCTTCTAGTACTTCTGTACCGTCGTACTCTTCATCCACCTCAGTATTATTTTGAATCTTAAAGATGCCATGTACAACAAGACTATGGCAGAAAAATTCTTAAGAACTATTCCAGCTTTCAAATAATCTGAGAATTGGTAGAGCCAGACTTACATGCAGCTTCTGATTTTTAGTCCAGTGTTCTTTTTACTTTGCACTCAATAGCAGCAGCTACGGTGCACCATAAATACAACTCTATTCCACATACCTATTGGTCAATTATTTCATTCAGATTTCCTCCAGAATGCATCTTTTACTCACCCATTCATTGGTTCATTTCTCTACTGTGTTGTAGATGCGAGTAAATGTGTATGCATGTGTTCCGACACTTCCCTCTTGGGATATTACTCATTGTGAGTCACTTTGCAAATGTTCTTTTACTTTCCACTGTGCAACTTGTAACAAGGTCTATAAAATATTTATTAGAACTTTTGATCTTTTCTTAAAACAGTTACATTTCTGATCTGAAATAAAATGTCTTCCCCCATATAAGAACATTTAATACATCTCTTGAAATTTTCTTCTGTCATAAATTATATTTGCACCTTTCCTATAACTGTGAATCCTTTTGTATGCTGCATCATTCCACAAGGAAGAGACTGAATAGAAAACAACAGGAACCATACTTCCAGGGTACAAGTGACCTGGTAACTGGCAGAATCAGGAATTAAAGAGAGCTTCTAATTCTTGGTGCAGTATTTTTTCACCATACGTTATTTAATCAAATCATTGCATCCGCGACGCAGCAAATTTAAAATGTGTCTTATCTACTTTTTAGAAATTGTTTTTGCCTTCCAAACTTGCTTCTGAATGCATTTTTCACCTCCTTGTTCCTCACACTGTAGATGAGGGGATTCACCATGGGGATGACCACAGTGTAAAATAGAGAAATCACTTTATTGGTATCTATGGAGGAACCTGAGTCGGGCAGAACGTAGATAAAGAAAAGAGTTCCGTAGAGGACGGACACAGCTGCCAGGTGAGAAGAACATGTGGAGAAAGCTTTCCACCTTCCCTCTGCACTCTGGATTTTCAGGATGGCCACCAGGATGCAAACGTAGGAGATGACGATGATCAGGCCACTGATTACTACAATAGCTCCAGCCAAGATGAAAAGCACTAACTCATTGATCCAGGTGTCTGCACATGCCAGTGAAAGCAGTGGTGAAATGTCACAGAAGAAGTGATTGATAATGTTTGAACCACAGAAGGGTAAGCCAAAAGTGAGAACTGTATGGGTCATGGTGCTTACAAGAGCCATGACATAAGGCCCTACCACCAGCTGCACACAGACTCTCTGGGACATGATGAGCATATACAGCAAGGGCTTACAGATGGCCATATACCGGTCATATGCCATCGAAGCCAGGAGGAAACATCCCGTTGCCACAAAGAGACCAGAGAACCACAACTGTGCAGCACAGCCCAGGAAAGAGATGCTTCTTTTCTCTGCAAAGATGTCACACAGCATCCTGGGGGCAATGGAAGAAGAGGAACAAGTGTCTACAAAGGACAAGTGGCTGAGAAAAAAGTACATGGGTGTGTGGAGTCTGGGATCGATCCATATGAGAGTGATCATGCCCAAGTTACCCCCCAGTGTGACAAGATAGACGAAGAGAAGCATGACAAAGAGGACAATCTGCTGATGGAGATGATCTGTGAGGCCCAAAAACAGAAATTCAGTCACTTTTGTCTGATTCTTGTATTCCATTAGTCATTTATAACCTATGTAACAAATAAAAATGATATTTTAACTTTTCAAAATCAGTTGGCACATACAAAATAGTTCTTTAAACTAACTACAAGGGTTTTTTTTATATGCATCTGAGGCAGTTATGATAATGCAGTAGTTGAATGTATTTTAAGTACTCATTTCTGCCATTTATGCACAGGTACCATGTAAACTAGGGCAATCCATACTTGATTTTCTGGGTGAGGGGGCCTGATTCAGTATCTTCTGAAA